>NC_137339.1:7500-590000 GCF_965287045.1 Carcharhinus amblyrhynchos
CTATATCTCCCACCATGAACCTTATAGTTACGCCCCCTCGTAACAGCTACATCCACCCAAGGAAATGGTGTCAGCATGTCCACTCTATCAATCCCTCTCATCATCTTTTAAACCTCTATTAAGTCGCCTCTCATCCTCCTTCGCTCTAAAGAGAAAAGCCCCAGCTCCCTCAACCTTTCCTCATAAGACCTACCCTCCAAACCAGGCAGCATCCTGGTAAATCTCCTCTGCACTCTCTCCAATGCTTCCACATCCTTCTTATAGTGAGGTGGCCAGAACTGAACACAATATTCCAAACATGGTCTCACTAACGTCCAGTATTGTTGCAGCATAACTCCACGGCTCTTAAACTGAAACCCCCTGTTGATAAACACTAACATACTATAAGCCTCCTTCACGGCTCTATCCACTTGAGCGGCAACCTTCAGAAATCTGCGGACCTAAACCCCAAGATCTCTCTGTTCCTCCACATTCCCCAGAACCCTGCCGTTGACCCTGTAATCTGCATTCAAGTTTGTCCTACCAAAATGAATCACTTCACATTTATCAGGGTTAAACTCCATCTGCCACTTTTTGGCCCAGTTCTACATCCTATCAATGTCTCTTTGCAGCCTGCAAGAGCCCTCCACCTCATCCATTATTCCACCAATCTTGATATTGTCAACAAATTTACTAACCCATTCTTCAGCCCCTTCTTCCAAGTCATTGATAAAAATCACAAATAGCAGAGGACCCAGCACTGACCCCTGTGGTACACCGCTGGTAACTGGCCTCCAGTCTGAAAATTTTCCCTCCACCACCACCCTCTGTCTTCTGTGAGACAGCCAGTTACTTACCCAATCGGCCAACTTTCCTTCTACCCCACACCTCCTTATCTTCTTCATGACCCTACCATGGGGAACCTTATCAAATGCCTTACTAAAATCCATGTACATGAATCAACTGCTCAACCTTCGTCCACACAGTTAGTTACCTCCTCAAAGAATGCAATCAAATTTGCGAGGCAGGACTTACCCCTCACGAAACCGTGCTGACTATGTTGGATTAAACTGCATCTTTCCAAATGGTCATAAATCCTATCTCTCAGGACCCTTTCCATTAACTTATCAACCACTGAAGTAAGACTAACTGGCCTATAACGACCAGGGTCATTTCTATTTCTTGAAGAGAGGAACAACATTGCCACTCTAATAATTAAAAATAAATTATAAATGTTGCAATGATACAGAATAATAATTAATCACAAATTATAAACATTACAATGGTACAGAATAATAAGTAATTAGAAACATTGCAGTGATACAGAATAATTAGTAAGTTATAAACACTGCAATGATACAGAATAATAATTGATCATAAATTATAAACATTGTAATGACACAGAATAATAATTAATCATAAACATTGCAATGATTTTGAATAATAAATAGAAACATTGCAATGATATAGAATAATAAATAAATAGAAATATTGCAATGATATAGAATAGTAAATAGAAACATTGCAATGATATAGAATAATAAATAAATAGAAACATTGCGATGATGCAGAATAATAAATAGAAACATTGCAATGATATACAATAATAAATAAATAGAAACATTGCAATGATATAGAATAATTAATAGAAACATTGCAATGATATAGAATAATAAATAAATAGAAACATTGCAATGATATTTGCCTAGTTGAGTTCTTCGATAATGTGACTGAACACATTGACGAAGGAAGTGCCGTGGACGTAGTGTACATGGACTTCAGCAAGGCGTTTGATAAGGTCCCCCATGCAAGACTTCTTGAGAAGGTGAGAGGGCATGGGATCCAAGGGCCTTTGGCCTTGTGGATCCAGAACTGGCTTGCCTGCAGAAGGCAGAGAGTGGTTGTGGATGGGGCTTTTTCTGAATGGAGGTCAGTCACCAGCGGAGTGCCTCAAGGATCTGTTCTGGGACCCTTGTTGTTTGTCATTTTCATAAATGACCTGGATGAGGAAGTGGAGGGATGGGTAAGTAAGTTCGCTGATGACACGAAGGTCGGTGGTGTTGTGGATGATCTGGAAGGATGGCAAAAGTTGCAGCAGGACATAGATAGGATGCAGGACTGGGCGGAGAAGTGGCAGATGGACTTCAACGCGGATAAATGTGTTGTCGTCCATTTTGGCAGAACCAACGGGATGAACGAGTACACTATTAAGGGCAGAAGTCTGAGTAGTGTTGAGGAGCAGAAGGATCTTGGGGTCCGGGTCCACAGGACTCTTAAATCGGCCTCGCAGGTGGAGGAGGTGGTCAAGAAGGCGTATGGTGTACTGGCCTTCATTAATCGAGGGATTGAGTTTAGGAGTCGGGAGGTAATGCTGGAACTTTATAAGACCCTTGTCAGGCCTCATTTGGAGTATTGTGCGCAGTTCTGGTCGCCTCACTATAGGAAAGATGTAGAAGCTATTGAAAGGGTGCAGAGGAGATTTACAAGGATGTTGCCTGGACTGGGAGGCATGCCTTATGAAGTTAGGTTGAGGGAGCTGGGACTCTTTTCCCTGGAGAGACGAAGGTTGAGAGGCGACCTGATAGAAGTTTACAAAATGTTGAGAGGGATAGATAGGGTGGACTCTCAGAGGCTATTTCCCCGGTTTGAAATGGTCGCTACGAGAGGACACAGATTTAAGGTGCGGGGAGGGAGGTTCAGAAGTGATGTTAGGGGTAAGTTTTTCACTCAGAGGGTGGTGAGTGAATGGAATCGGCTGCCGTCAGTGGTGGTGGAGGCGAACTCGCTGGGGTCTTTTAAAAGACTTCTGGATGAGTATATGGGGTTTAATGAGATTGAGGGTTATAGATAGGTCTGTAGGTTGGTAGGTGATGTGGTCGGCGCAACTTGTGGGCCGAAGGGCCTGTTTGTGCTGTAGTGTTCTATGTTCTATGTTCTATGTTCTATGATATAGAATAATTAATAGAAACATTGCAATGATATAGAATAATAAATAAATAGAAACATTGCAATGATATAGAATAATAAATTAATAGAAACATTGCAATGATATAGAATAATAAATAGAAACATTGCAATGATATAGAATAATTAATAGAAACATTGCAATGATATAGAATAATAAATAAATAGAAACATTGCAATGATATAGAATAATAAATAGAAACATTGCAATGATATAGAATAGTAAATAGAAACATTGCAATGATATAGAATAATTAATAGAAACATTGCAATGATATAGAATAATAAATAAATAGAAACATTGCAATGATATAGAATAATTAATAGAAACATTGCAATGATATAGAATAATTAATAGAAACATTGCAATGATATAGAATAATAAATAGAAACATTGCAATGATATAGAATAATTAATAGAAACATTGCAATGATATAGAATAATTAATAGAAACATTGCAATGATATAGAATAATAAATAGAAACATTGCAATGATATAGAATAATAAATAGAAACATTGCAATGATATAGAATAATTAATAGAAACATTGCAATGATATAGAATAATTAATAGAAACATTGCAATGATATACAATAATAAATAAACATTGCAATGATATAGAATAATTAATAGAAACATTGCAATGATATAGAATAATAAATAAATAGAAACATTGCAATGATGCAGAATAATAAATAGAAACATTGCAATGATATAGAATAATAAATAAATAGAAACATTGCAATGATATAGAATAATAAATAAATAGAAACATTGCAATGATGCAGAATAATAAATAGAAACATTGCAATGATATAGAATAATAAATAAATAGAAACATTGCAATGATATAGAATAATAAATAAATAGAAACATTGCAATGATATAGAATAATAAATTGAAACATTGCAATGATATAGAATAATAAATAGAAACATTGCAATGATATAGAATAATAAATAGAAACATTGCAATGATATAGAATAATAAATAAATAGAAACATTGCAATGATATAGAATAATTAATAGAAACATTGCAATGATATAGAATAATAAATAAATAGAAACATTGCAATGATATAGAATAGTAAATAGAAACATTGCAATGATATAGAATAATTAATAGAAACATTGCAATGATATAGAATAATAAATAAATAGAAACATTGCAATGATATAGAATAATAAATAAATAGAAACATTGCAATGATATAGAATAATAAATAAATAGAAACATTGCAATGATATAGAATAATAAATAGAAACATTGCAATGATATAGAATAATAAATAAATAGAAACATTGCAATGATATAGAATAATAAATAAATAGAAACATTGCAATGATATAGAATAATTAATAGAAACATTGCAATGATATAGAATAATAAATAAATAGAAACATTGCAATGATATAGAATAATAAATAATTAGAAACATTGCAATGATATAGAATAATAAATTGAAACATTGCAATGATATAGAATAATAAATAGAAACATTGCAATGATGCAGAATAATAAATAAATAGAAACATTGCAATGATATAGAATAAATAAATAGAAACATTGCAATGATATAGAATAATAAATAAATAGAAACATTGCAATGATATAGAATAATAAATTGAAACATTGCAATGATATAGAATAATAAATAGAAACATTGCAATGATGCAGAATAATAAATAAATAGAAACATTGCAATGATATAGAATAATAAATAAATAGAAACATTGCAATGATATAGAATAATAAATAAATAGAAACATTGCAATGATATAGAATAATAAATTGAAACATTGCAATGATATAGAATAATAAATAGAAACATTGCAATGATATAGAATAATAAATTGAAACATTGCAATGATATAGAATAATAAATAAATAGAAACATTGCAATGATATAGAATAATAAATTGAAACATTGCAATGATATAGAATAATAAATAAATAGAAACATTGCAATGATATAGAATAATAAATTGAAACATTGCAATGATATAGAATAATAAATAGAAACATTGCAATGATATAGAATAATAAATTGAAACATTGCAATGATATAGAATAATAAATAAATAGAAACATTGCAATGATATAGAATAATTAATAGAAACATTGCAATGATATAGAATAATTAATAAATAGAAACATTGCGATGATGCAGAATAATTAGTTACAAATTGACGGGGCTCAGAATTGATCTTTGAGACCCCGCCCCCTACGTGTTGACCAATGGCAGCTGGGAGTCGGGAACCGCTCCGTAACCAATGGGAGCGGTGTTTTAGGATCCGCCCCCTCCGTATTGGCCATTGGGAGCAGGGCTATGGGATCCGCCCCCTCCACAGTAACCAATGGAAAACCCTCAGTTGGGTGGGGCTAGCGCGGATCGGACCCACCTACAGGATATGCAAATAAGCCGCGGGGTTAAAGGGCGCGGTGAGCGCGAGGCGCCTCCTTTCCGCGCGGAGTCCCAGTCGGGAGCGAGAGAAACCGGAGCAGAAACTCGGAGAGCCGGAGCAAGAGAGCCAGCCTCACCCTGAGTAAAATCCCGCTCCGAGCCGCCGCAATGTCGGAGAAATTACCCTATAAAGTCGGTAAGTAGAGAGAGAGAGACTGGGATAGAGAGAGAGAGAGAGACTGGGATGGAGAGAGAGAGAGACTGGGATAGAGAGAGAGAGAGAGAGACTGGGATAGAGAGAGAGAGAGACTGGGATAGAGAGAGAGAGAGACTGGGATAGAGAGAGAGAGAGAGACTGGGATAGAGAGAGAGAGAGAGACTGGGATAGAGAGAGAGAGAGAGACTGGGACAGAGAGAGAGAGAGACTGGGATAGAGAGAGAGAGAGAGAGACTGGGATAGAGAGAGAGAGAGAGAGACTGGGATAGAGAGAGAGAGACTGGGATAGAGAGAGAGAGAGAGACTGGGACAGAGAGAGAGAGAGAGACTGGGATAGAGAGAGAGACTGGGATAGAGAGAGAGAGAGACTGGGATAGAGAGAGAGACTGGGATAGAGAGAGAGACTGGGATAGAGAGAGAGAGAGAGACTGGGACAGAGAGAGAGAGAGAGAGACTGGGATAGAGAGAGAGACTGGGATAGAGAGAGAGACTGGGATAGAGAGAGAGACTGGGATAGAGAGAGAGACTGGGATAGAGAGAGAGACTGGGATAGGGATAGAGAGAGAGACTGGGATAGGGATAGAGAGAGAGACTGGGATAGAGAGAGAGAGAGAGACTGGGATAGAGAGAGAGAGAGAGACTGGGATAGAGAGAGAGAGAGACTGGGATAGAGAGAGAGAGAGACTGGGATAGAGAGAGAGAGAGACTGGGATAGAGAGAGAGACTGGGATAGAGAGAGAGACTGGGATAGAGAGAGAGACTGGGATAGAGAGAGAGACTGGGATAGAGAGAGAGACTGGGATAGAGAGAGAGACTGGGATAGAGAGAGAGACTGGGATAGAGAGAGAGACTGGGATAGAGAGAGAGACTGGGATAGAGAGAGAGACTGGGATAGAGAGAGAGAGCGAGACTGGGATAGAGAGAGAGAGCGAGACTGGGATAGAGAGAGAGAGCGAGACTGGGATAGAGAGAGAGAGCGAGACTGGGATAGAGAGAGAGAGCGAGACTGGGATAGAGAGAGAGAGCGAGACTGGGATAGAGAGAGCGAGACTGGGATAGAGAGAGCGAGACTGGGATAGAGAGAGCGAGAGAGACTGGGATAGAGAGAGAGAGAGAGAGACTGGGATAGAGAGAGAGAGAGAGAGAGAGACTGGGATAGAGAGAGAGAGAGAGACTGGGATAGAGAGAGAGAGAGAGACTGGGATAGAGAGAGAGAGAGACTGGGATAGAGAGAGAGAGAGACTGGGATAGAGAGAGAGAGAGACTGGGATAGAGAGAGACTGGGATAGAGAGAGACTGGGATAGAGAGAGACTGGGATAGAGAGAGACTGGGATAGAGAGAGACTGGGATAGAGAGAGACTGGGATAGAGAGAGACTGGGATAGAGAGAGACTGGGATAGAGAGAGACTGGGATAGAGAGAGACTGGGATAGAGAGAGACTGGGATAGAGAGAGACTGGGATAGAGAGAGACTGGGATAGAGAGAGACTGGGATAGAGAGAGACTGGGATAGAGAGAGACTGGGATAGAGAGAGACTGGGATAGAGAGAGACTGGGATAGAGAGAGACTGGGATAGAGAGAGACTGGGATAGAGAGAGACTGGGATAGAGAGAGACTGGGATAGAGAGAGACTGGGATAGAGAGAGACTGGGATAGAGAGAGACTGGGATAGAGAGAGACTGGGATAGAGAGAGACTGGGATAGAGAGAGACTGGGATAGAGAGAGAGAGGGAGAGACTGGGATAGAGGGAGAGAGGGAGAGACTGGGATAGAGGGAGAGAGGGAGAGACTGGGATAGAGGGAGAGAGGGAGAGACTGGGATAGAGGGAGAGAGAGAGAGAGACTGGGATAGAGGGAGAGAGAGAGAGAGACTGGGATAGAGGGAGAGAGAGAGAGAGACTGGGATAGAGGGAGAGAGAGAGAGAGACTGGGATAGAGGGAGAGAGAGAGAGAGACTGGGATAGAGGGAGAGAGAGAGAGAGACTGGGATAGAGAGGGCCCCCTTTTTCTTTGTCCGAATGTAATTTAAGTTTGTTTACTTGGTTTGCCCTGAAAGATGCCCCCTCCCTCCCCCCGGCTCAGCGCTCTAACCTGCGGTATGATCACTTCTCTGTATTCGTGTAGTTGCCCCTTAGATGCCACTATCGTACCTGTTTCCACTGCCTTCCCATGCAGCCAAATATACCATCTGCACTGTTCTCCGTATCAGTGACACCTCTGAGTGGCTCCAGCTCCTGCTCTGGCTACAGCAGCTGGTGACCCCTCTGGATATGTGCTTGTCTGGGATACACAGAGTCCCCACGTGCCACATTATATATAAACTGCAAGTTTTGTTATTCAAATGTTTTTTTTGGACTTCAGTGGATAGTTTGTGTAGCTATTGCTGTCCATCAGGTTACAACTGGGAACTGCGATTCCTTTGTGACTGAGGAATGAGTTGTTTCTCAGTTAGGAATGCGCAGGTTACATCTCATGTTGCAATTGAGCATGGTTTTACTTGATTCTTTCAGTTTTAAAGTTTTCGGTATTTCAGAATTCTGATTGTGATACTGAGGCATTAAACATTGTTATTGCTTCATTTTTTACTTCCCAAAATGTCACTGGCTTTGTAATTTTGTAACTGAAGTTGCATCACTTCCACAGCTCAGCAGTATTTGTTTGCGATAACGATGTTGTTGCAAAATGATTCAAGGTAGTTGGGTCAAACATGTACGTATTTGGCGAGGCTGTTTCTTCACCCCGTCATTCCTGACTGTCTGTGCTCCTCCAATATCCACCCAACCAATTCACTGATATCTCTGCTCAACCTTACCCATGTATCCTTGGTGTGTTGGTGGCTATTTGATTGAAAGCATCACGGCCAGCCCCCAACCCTACTGTTACCAATGGCAGCACAGTGGTTAGCTTTGCTGCCTCTCAGCCCCAGGAACCTGTATTTGATACCTGGCTTGGGTTACTGTCTGTGTGGAATCTTCATTTCTCCCCATGTCTGTGTGGGTTTCCTCCGGGTGCTCCGGTTTCCTCCCACAGTCCAGAAGACGTGTTGGTTAGGTGCATTGGCTACGCTATATTCCCCCTCCGTGTACCCAAACAGGTGCCAGAATGTGGCGACTAGGGGATTGCAGTGTTAATGTAAGCCTTGTGACACTAATAAACACTTCAAACTTCGGATTGACACAGACGTTGTGTTAGTTGATGCTGGATTGTAATCAGGAGAAATACTCTTTCCACCAACTCTGCACCAGTCACTGATCCCTGTTGGAAGTCAAACCTTACCCTGAAGGAATGACTGCAGTTGGAGTACAGATCCACTGATCTGTGCCTCTGGGAACATCTTATGAAGAACTGCAGTAGTTTAAGAGGGTGATGCATAATCACATTTCCAGCATTTAGTGAGGTCAAATTCATATTACCAGAAAGATCGCAAAAAGATACTGAATATTCAGATAATTTGTCCAAATATTATTCTTGGTGTAAGTCAGGACCAAGAACATAGTGATAAAAGCATAATACTGTAAAAACTCAGCAGGTTTTGAGAATCTGTAGAGAAAAGAGTTAATGTTTCGAGTCCTTGTAACTTTTCTTTAGAACTGAAGAGGGATAGAACTGTGATGGATTAGTGTGTTGGAGATGGGGTGAAGAAGGTGGGGAACCTTCTCGACCACCCTCCTCCTCCAAACCAGAATAGAAGGTCAGGGATAGGTGGAGCTAAAGGTGATTGACAGAGATATCATGGGCACAAGATGAAGGGAGTGTTAATTGTAACATTAACAACAAAGGTCAATGCTCAGTGAAAGCAAAACTAAAGAACAAGTGAAATGTGGCCCAGTGAGGGTAGGGGGATTATGCTGGGACAAACAAAACAAGGGGGTTGAGATGGAGGAGAAAGCTTGTAATCTAATGTTGTTGAACCCAGAATCGGAAGATGAGGTGCTGTTGCTTCAGTGGAATGCTGCAGGGTGAGGCTGAGAGCAAAAAGTTGTTAAAATGACAGCGACAGGAAGGTCATGATTATGGACAGAGCAAAGTTGTTCTGCAAATGGTCATCGAGTCTGCCTTTAGCCTTGTTGATTAACCAGATTCTGGTTAATTCTCTCCCGATATCTGCAAACAGAAACCTTTCTGCAGGGATTGTTTGCTGGTGACCAGGAGTGGCACTCTTGATAATTTGTCTTCCATTTCTCACCAAGATACTGGAATGCAGTGTTACTTCCTCTGTCTAGTCCTGCCAACACCAGATCACCCAGCACTAGATGCAAGAGATCTTGGTGCCCCCATTGAATTAGGTTGCAGCATGCATTTCCTGCTTGCTGGTGACATATTGGTGGTGTAGCTCTTTAGTAAATTTTGTTCAAGAGCTTGGTTAGTTCTGGAGCGTGAGCCTTCAGTAATGTTATAAGATTATTGTTAGGGTCCATAGCTTTGCAGTATGCATTAATTTCATCCATTCTTTGATATCATGTAGTGAATCAGATTTACTGAAGGCTGACATGCTGGGGACTGTGATGTCATTCACTCAGCACATCTGGCTGAAGAACATTGCAAGTATTTCATACTTGTCTTTTGATATTCTGGGAATATTTGTGAAGCCTCCTGTAATGAATTGTTTAATTATCCACTGCCATTCATGACTGGATGAGACGGGACTGCAGAGCTGATGCATTAGTTGTGGGATCATTCAAGTGGGGAGGTCTCATAGAAACATGTGAAAATTCTAGCAGGATGAGACAGGGTAGAAGCAGGAAGGATGCTCCAATGATGGGGGTGTCCAGAACTAGCATTAAAGATAAGAGGTGGACCACTTAGGACTGCTGTGCAATCTTGATAGGAGTTCTACCTTCTCCTGTTGTCATCAGACTTCTGAATGGACTTACCTTGCATTAAGTTGATCTTTCTCTGCACCCTAGCTATGATATAACACTACATTCTGCACTCTTTCCTTTCCTTCTGTATGTATGGTATGCTTTGTATAGCACACAAGAAATAATATTTTTCACTGTATACTAATACGTGTGACAATAAATCAAATCTCCAGTACTGATATTCGGCTCCATGTTTTCTCAACATTCCTTTTTGAGTAGTGGACTTACTCAAAATATTGTTCAAGGAAGCTGAATATGTTCTGTGAATTCTTTGTGCTCTGGTTTCCTCCCACATCCCAAAAAACGTGCTCTTAGGCTGATTGGTGTAACAAATTGTATCGATGTGATCGGCGCAACTTGTGGGCCGAATGGCCTGTTTGTGCTGTAGTGTTTTATGTTCTATGTTTAAATTAGTCTTCCCTCAATCTTCTCCAATAGGTGTAGACAAAGGTCATGGGTAGAGGAGAGCACTCATAATGTTAAAATAGTGGCGTGGGCCCATTGGGCCAAAGGGCCTGTTTCCCGTGCTGTGTTGTTCTTTGTTCTAATTTGGTTTTTCAATCTGCGTGAAGATTAAAGTCAACATGATTAAAGTACTGCCTTTGTTACATGCCTTTATTATTCTCTAGTCCTTATTTATTCTCTATCCTACAGTATAGTTACTGTTTAGGGGGTTTATGGACTGCTCGCACCAGTGCCATCTTTCTCTTGTTATTTCTTACCTCCACCCATTTGCATTCTGCAAATTCCGATCCAAGATAATTTCTTGCGATTGTATTTATTTCATCTCATTCTAACAAAGCTACCCACCACCCTTTCCCTCCTAACTGTTCTGTCGTGTTTCCCTGCATTTGTTTGACCTGATGCAATCAAACATCACTGGGCCCAAAGATGATATTGACTCCCAGGGCAACATCCTTATGACAATATACCATTGTGCCATCATCTCTGCTCTGTCCTGCTGGTGGCTTGAGAAGTATGAATCAGTGAGTCTGATTTTTTAAAAAATATTTTTGCGCAAACCAACTCAGGATAGCACAGACACAGGCCCTTTGGCCCAACTTGTCCATGTCGCCCTTTTTACCCAAGAAACTAGTCCCAATTGTCCATGTTTGGCATATGTCCCTCTTTACCAATCTTACCCATGTAACTGTCTAAATGCATTTTAAAAGACAAAATTGTACTCACCTCTACTACTAGCTCTGGCACCTTGTTCCAGACACTCACCACTTTCTAAAAATAAGTAATTGCACCTCTGGATGCTTTTGTATCTCCCCCATCTCACCTTAAACCTATGCCCTCTAGTTTTAGTGCCCCTACCCTTGGGAAAAGATATTGACTATCTAGCTGATCTATGCCGCTTATTATTTTATAGACCTCTATAAGATCACCCCTTAGCCTCCTACGCTCCAGGGGAAAAAGTCTGTCTATCCTGCCTCATAACTCAATCCATCAAGTCCTGGTAGCATCCTAGTAAATCTTTTCTGCACTCTTTCTAGTTTAATATTCTTTCTATAATAGGGTGACCAGGACTGTACACAGTATTCCAAGTGTGACCTTAACAATGTTTTGTACAACTTCAACAAGACATCCCAAATCCTGTATTCAGTGTTCTGACCAATAAAACCAAGCATGCTGAATGTCTTCACTTTGTGACTCCACTTTCAAGGAGCTCTGAACCTGTACCCCTAGGTCTTTGTTCTATAATTCTCCCCAGCGCCCAGCCATTACTGAGTAACTCCTGCCCTGGTTCAATCTACCAAAATGATCCTAATATGGAGGACTTTGCAGGGTCTGTATGGCTGGGTGTATTGTTGGCTTTTCTGGTGCTTAAGTTGGTGCCAGGTAGCCTATCCAATTTTTTTCTTTTATATTTTCAATAATGGGTTGTTACAACTAAGCATTTGCTGGGTTTTTCAGATGTATTTGAGGCTGGGGTCATGTAGACCAAACTGAGAGAAAAAAACAGATTTCCTTCTCTGAAGGAAATAGTGTTACACATCTAACTTTTTAATATTGGATTTGAATTACACAAGTATGTCTTTGTAGGATTTGAACCCAGCCTAGGGTGTGACCATGAGTCTCCAGATTACTAGCCCGAGGACGTTCTCATTATGTACATGCTAATTTTTATGACTCTTATTTTTCTGATTGTAGCTGACATCAGTCTGGCTGAATGGGGTCGGAAGGCCATCGAGATCGCAGAGAATGAAATGCCTGGTTTGTTAATGATGAGGAAGATGCACAAAGATGCTCAACCTCTGAAAGGTGCCCGGATTGCAGGCTGCCTCCATATGACTCTTCAAACTGCTGTGCTGATTGAAACCCTGACAGCGCTTGGGGCAGAGGTAATTTCAGCATAAACCGCATGGCCAAAAAATCTTGAGCAGCAAATGATTTCTCTCAACCAAATTCTCCATTACCTTGGAGTAAACAACTGCACCTTGCACTCCAGAAAGGGGCATGTGAGGTGCTGCATACATACCTTTGTAGTCAATTTGGAAAACCTTCAACATGTATTTTATGAATGACTTAAATGTTTTTTCAACAACAGTGAAGAAATTCAAATTTTTGTAGATCAGAATCCATGAACAATCTCTTGCCCAATGTTTGAGGAGAAACCAGTCTGAAAGGTGGCAGGGCCACTCCTACTGGGGAAGTTAGGTGTGAAAGGGAATGTGTGCTGAAACTCCTGTACAGAGGCTCAGAGGAAGTGTCCATGTTGCGGCGTGTGTAACGGTGCAAAGTAAGAGGTGGATTGGTTGTAGGGCTGGAGGATGCAAGAGATTAAAGTATTTAAACACACACTTGAGAATTTTAAACCTGAGAAGTTGGATGCATGATAGCTGATATCAGTTAGAATAGAGAAAGCAGGGACGAAGGCTGCAGTATGGGATGGAATAAGGACTGTAGAGATTTGAATGAACTGATGTGAAGGATAAAAGGCTGGCTAGGAGCTTGTTGGAGTAATCATTTGGAGATGAGGATTTCATTGGCTTGTCAGCTGAGTTAATGATGGAGACAGTCTAATGTCTTCATTATATTAGAAGTTGTGTATTTTACGCTGAAAGAAAAGACACAATGTTTCAAAGTAGCACACATAGGTTTTATTGAAAAAGGCTCTCTGCTCTGTGCGGAATACAAAACAGAATCTAAGTCAGCAGCCTCTGCAAGCATCCTAATGACGTCACCATAAAATCTTGGGCTCCATTCTGAAAACAACCCGCAATGCTTCTAAACATATAACAAATTGTCAACATTCTTTGTGACGGAGTTGAAGATCAAAGAAAAGGCCCAGGAGTATTTTGCAGGGATGCAGAAGATCTGTTGCTGAAGTTACCATGGTTACACAACAGCAAAATCCAACCAACTGAGGCTGACTGAGTTGTAGAAAGGAGCAGGGATGTTTGCATGAGTCAGGCTAGGGAAGGAGTTGATGAGTGAGTGAGGGAGGATAATGTGTCTTGTCACTTGGAATTTGGCTTTTGTGACTTTGGTGCCTTGGGAAGAGTAGAAATCTGATTGGGTACATGCAAGAAAGATGGTCACAGATCTTGGGGTTAACATTTGCAGGATGTGTGGGAAGCAAAGAGGTTGAATATGCTGCATTAAGTAGCAAGGACAAAGTGGAAGGTGTTATCAGCTAGCGAGAAAGATGGGAGGTAATCAAGTTCATCTATTCGTATGTGCATATTGCTGTTCCCCAACTCCTTCCATTCCCAAAATAGAATTGATTTCTTATCAGCACTGATAGGTTTGCCAAAGTAAATGTGAACAGATGTGATTTCACACCAGTCTCAACTCTAATTTGTGAATCTGGCAGTTAGCCAGGAGACTCCTTGTCCACAAAATTCAGCTCGGTAGCCTCAGGGAGACAGATGGCTCCTGAGCACTTTGAGCACAGTGCATGTTGAATAAGCACCAGTGTGTGGTGACTAGAAGATTTTCAGTAGCTTCATTGCAGTGTTAATGTAAGCCTACTTGTGACACTAATAAACTTTAAACTTTAGCACTGCCTGCGTAGTCCTCTTATTGTATCAGGTGGTCACCTGTTCCCTTCCTGCCTGTCAAGTCTGAGCTTGTAGTGTGACAAACTTTCTATGTGCTATCCATCTGTCATTCTTCTACATTTCAATGGGTATGGGCCCAACCTGCTAATGTTTCTGGTAAGGTGAACCCCTATTAGGGATGAATCAAAGTATTATCTCTCCTTAAGCAAAGAGTCCAAAGCTGTGCACGATATTCTCAGTGCAACCTCACCAATGCCTTGTATGGCTGGTTCAAGAACTTCTTTCCTCCTTTTACACTTTATATCTCTCGGAATAAAGACCACCATTGTGTTTGCCTTTGTACTCCACCTGCCAAATTTTATGTCTGTTCACTTGGTGTGCATCTCCTTGTAACTTACTTTCCTACATTTTTGTATCAACAAATATGGCTGCAATACGTACAGTGTCCCTTCATCCAAGTCATTAATAGTTCATAAATAATTAAGGCCCCGGTACTGATCTCTGTAATACTCCACTATTTACAGGTGGCAAATCTGAAAATGATTTATTTACCCTGATTGGTTATTGTTAATTACAGTCCAACTGATTTATTTGATAGCACACTCACTAGCTTTTGGGGTTAGTCCCTTCGTCATTCACTTGATGAAGGGACTAACCCCGAAAGCTAGTGAGTGTACTATCAAATAAATCGGTTGGACTTAAACCTGGTGTTGTCAGACTTTTTACTGCATTTACCCCAGTCCAACGCCGGCATATCCACATCATTATTGTTAATTAGCCAACTATCTATCCATGCTAATATATTACTGCGGCACCATGCGCTCTTACCTTGTGCAGCAACCTTTTTTATGTAACATGTTGCCTTTTGAAAAATCCAAATACACTATATCTACGGGTTTCCCTGTATCCAGCCTGTTTGTTCCATCCTCAAAGACTCCTAATAAATTTGTCAAACACAAGTTTCCTTTTACAAAACCTGATTATATTATGATTTGTTAAATGTCCCTGTCACTGTCGCCTCAATGGGTTGTATAATTTTCCCATTGGCATATTAAACTGGCCTGTGGTTTTCTGATTATTGTTTCTCTTGACTGGAAATGGGAACATAACATAAGAAATAGGAGCAGGAGTAGGCCATCTAGCCCCTCAAGCCTGCCCCGCCATTCAATAAGATCATGGCTGATCTGAAGTGGCTCAGTTCCACTTTCCCGCTTTCTCCCCATAACCCTTAATCCCCTTGCCTACCAAAAACCTATCTACCTGTGTCTTAAATATATTTAACGAGGTAGCCTCCACTTCAACGGGCAGAGAATTCCAGAGATTCACCACCCTTTGAGTGAAGAAGTTCCTCCTTGACTCTGTTCTAAACTGCTCCCCCCCCCCCCCCCACCCTTATCTTGAGGCTGTGCCCTCTAGTCCTGTTGTCCTTTCTGAGCAGGAAGAATCTCTCTACCTCTACCCTATCCATCCCCTTCATCATCTTATAAGTCTCTATAAGATCCCCCCCCCCCCCCATCCTTCTAAATTCCAACGAGTATAAGCCCAGTCTATTCAGCCTCTCTTCATAGTTCAACCTCTCATCTCTGGTATCAGCCTAGTGAACCTCCTCTGCACTCCCTCCAAGGCCAAAATATCCTTGCGCAAGTGCGGTGACCAAAACTGCACACACTACTTCAGGTGCGGCCTCACCAGTGTCCTGTACAGTTGCAGCAAGACCTCCCTGCTTTTATATTCAATCCCCCTTGCTATGAAGGCCAGCATCCCATTTGCCTTCCTGATCAACTATTTCTTCACTTCCTAGTTACTTCTGTCTAGACAATCTTTAACTTTGAATACAAATTTTCTTTTGACCGTGTCTCCTCTAAGTAGAGCAGCCTTTCCAATCTATTCCCATAGCTGAAGTTCTCGTTCTATATTTTGGAGTTCGGCAGAATGAGAGAAGATTGGATTTTAAATATACAAAATGCTAAAGGGTTTTTCCAGGGTGTAGTCAGGTTATTTTTACTAGTAAAGGATTTTAAAACATGGGAAAGGGGTGATCATTTTGGATAAAAATAAATTATTTCACTCAAAGGGTATTGAATCTTTGGAATTCTGTTCCAGAGGAGTAACGCTAACCCATCAGTTATAACATTTAAGGCTGGCATAAACAATGATTTGATCTGTCAGGAAACAGAAGGACATGTGGAGTGGGTGGGAAGGTGGAGTTGAAACCCAGGGTCAGCCTTGATCATACTGGAGCACACATGGACTGTATGGTCGGTATGCTCCTATTTCTTGTGTTCTTGTATCTCCATATATATCCTTGCAATACTTGCTGCAGTGTTACTAGTGCTTTGACAACTTGAGTGCTGCCCAGAATTGGACACAATACTCCACTTGAGACTTAGCCACTGTCACAGCGGTTCATCACAACTTCCTGGCTTTTGTCTGGATACATACATCATTTAACATATTCTTAACCAGCCCTGTCATCTTCCCATGGTACCTGCACATATATCCCCAGGCATGTTCTTGAACGTTTGAGGACAAATTACGTAAAACAATTTTGTCATTGGAATGCATAAGCATAATTTTAAATAGACCTTTAAATATTTGTGAGGAATATTTGTTTTGGGAATGGAAAGGATTCTCGCTTTAAAATATTCATTCAAACACATTGGAATCCTGCTTCAGAGAATGGATGATCAATTGTAGTTGTTTCCTTCCTCCTTTTGTCATGTAATATTTTCTAATGTGGGTTAAAGTCCAGATTGCCACTGTAACCATGGCTTTAATGTCATTTCAGGTCCAGTGGTCCAGCTGCAATATTTTTTCTACTCAGGATCACGCAGCTGCAGCGATTGCCAAATCTGGAGTCCCTGGTCAGTATGAGACGTTCGTGCATCCAAGCCTATACACAAACTTTCAAATATAACACTGTTGGAGAATGTAAGACACTGTTGTCACTAGGACTTAACTAGTGTCATCCTTGCTTTAAACTTGAAAAATTATCCAGCATGCTCGAACTCTTTGCCTTTTACCTTGGCCCTAATGAAAGAAGCAGTCCGGATAATGCTGACCAAGTTAACTAAAGTTTTTTAAGGATGAAGAAACAAGTTTCAGTTGGATTGCTTGAAGGTTACATGGTAACTAGAAATGAGTTTAAAAAGGGACTTAGGAGAGCCAGGAGGGTGCATGAGAAGTCTTTGGCGGGTCAGACTTTTCACTCTTGTGTGAGAAATAAAAGAATGGCCAAGGTGAGGTTCAGATCAGTCAAGGATAGTAGTGGGAACTTGTGCATGGAATCAAAAGAGGTAGGAGAGGCATTGAATGAATACTTTTCTTCAGTGTTCCCTATGGAGAGGGAGCTGGGGCATCTCGCTTTAGAGCAGAGGAGGATGAGAGGCGACTTAATAGAGGTTTATAAGATGAGGGGGATAGATAGAGTGGATGTGCAGAGACTATTTGCTCGGGTGGATGTAGCTGTTACTAGGGGGTATAACTTTAAGGTTCATGGTGGGAGATATAGGAGGGATGTCTGAGGTAGATTCTTCACTGGATGGGGTGTGGAATGCACTGCCTGCTGTGATAGTGGAGTCGGACACTTCGGGAAATTTCAAGTGGTTATTGGATAGGCACATGGAGCACACCAGAATGATAGGGAGTGGGATAGATTGATGTTGGGTTCGGACATAGTTCAGCACAACATTGGGGGCCGAAGAGCCTGTACTGTTCTACGTTCTAAATTCATTAGTGTTTAGCACATGTAGCCACAATCGGAGTGGAAACACAGAAGGAGACCGTTCAGTGACCCTCACTGCCCTCAGGCAACTAGGGATGGGCAGTAAATGCTGGCCAGCCAGTGATGCCCACGAATGAATGAAAAAAAGCTTAAGCTTTGTGTGTATCCATGTGGCTGGTAGACTGATACATTGCTCAGAACCTGAGTGCAGTGCAAAAGTACATGTGACACCCTGATTACATTCTCATAACGATCCGTTCTCTATTTTTATGAATTATATAAGAACACAACATCCCTTTTCAAACAAATGTTCTATCAATCTCTCCAGTCATTAATGTTTTTTACATTTAAGGAAACTTGAGGCAATTAGTAATTTATTTTAATCCGCATCTTGAGAGTCTAATAACTTTTCTAAGAATATTTATGGTACAGCTTGGGTGGTTGGATCTTGTAGATTTTGGTGTTAGACTCCTACGAAGAGTTGGCATATTGCATCTGGTGATGTAGGAGTTAATATAGAATTAACAGAAATCATAGACTGAATCTTCCTCTGGGATCAAGGTAACTGACCTGCACACTCAACTCATGTGCAATTTCACATACCATTATGTCTTCTCATATCTGTGCTGCATTTGCAATGCAATTTGCCAGCCGTGATGGAGTATGTGGATAGTGGGTGCTGAAGCAGGTAGAAGGCTCACCTTCGTTCTCTAAATCAATATTCTCTGACCCTCATGGATTTCTATACTATCCACTGCCCCCTAAGTTCATTATGCCACCTGTATGCCTCTTGTGTGTCTTCTATAGCTGCACTATGCACAGCCCACAGATTCCATTCAATATCAATAGAAATTGGTTACTTCAATCTGCATGTTAGTGACTTTAATCTGCATATAGATTGGGCAAATCAAGTTAGCAATGATACATAGAGGAAGAATTCCTGGAATGTGAAGTGAGATGGTTTTCTGGCCTAATGTTGAGGAACCAGTTAGGGAACAGGCCATCCTACACTACATTGTGTAAGGAGAAAGGAATAATTGGCAGTCTTGTTGTGAGGCCCTTTGGGCCTTTGAAGAATTTTTCTTCAAGATGGAAAGTGATGTAGTTGATTCTGGGTCTAAGGTCCTGAGATTCCATAAAGGAGGCTACGATGGTATGAACATAGAACATAGAACATTACATAGAACATTACAGCGCGAAACAGGCCCTTCGGCCCACAATGTTGCGCCGACCAGTCTTATTTTTAAAAAAAAACATTGACCCACTAATCTAAACCAATCCCTTTTCGTCCATAAACCTATCCACCAATCTCTTAAACGCCCCCAAACTAGGCGCATTTACAACTGCAGCAGGCAGGGCATTCCAGTCCCTCACCACCCTCTGGGTAAAGAACCTGCCCCTGACATCCGTCCTATAACTACTCCCCCTTAATTTAAAGCCATGCCCCCTCGTGCTAGCTTTCTCCATCCGAGGAAACAGGCTATCACCATCCACCCTATCTAAACCTCTAATCATCTTATATGTTTCTATAAGATCCCCTCTTAGCCGCCTTCTTTCCAGTGAAAACAACCCCAAATCCCTCAGTCTCTCCTCATAGGTGAGTTTGCTATAACAGGTTGGGGAACGTTACTTGAAGGGATGACGGCAGATAGGCAATGGCAAACGTTCAAAGTGCATGAGTGAACCACAAGAAATGTTCATTACTGTCTGCAAAAAAAATTGGAAAGATGGCCAAACCACAGCTTACTAGGAAAATACAAAACAGTACACAGGCTTTTTGGCCCCAAGTCTGTGCTGACATAGATGCCTCTTCAGTCGAATATTTTCTTGCCTCTTCGTGGCCCATATCCCTCTATTCCCTGCTTATTCATATATCTATCTAGATGCCTCTTGAACGTTGTTATAGAATCGGCTTCCACCACCACTCCGGCAGCGCGTTCCAGGCATTCAGCCCCTCTGTCTGAAAAGCCTGGCTCTAACATCTCAAACTTCCCACCTTCACTATCAACCCAAGTCCCAGGTAATTGACCCTTTGGCCCTGGGTAAAAGACTCTGATTATTCACTCAACCAAGTCTGTCATGATCTTGCAAACCTCCATTGGATCCCCCCTCATCTTCTGACACTCCAGTGAAAACAATCCAAGTTTGTTCAGTCTTTCTTCATAGTCCATATCCTCCAACCCAGGCAACATCCAGGTAAATCCCTTCTACACCCTTTCCAATGAATCAACATCCTTCTGGTAATGTGGTGACCAGAATTGTACACAATACTCCAAATGCGGCCTAACCAAACTCTCATACGGTTGTAATATGATTTTCCAATTCCTATGCTCAATGCCCTGACCAATGAGGATGTGGCGATGCCGGTGTTGGACTGGGGTAAACACAGTAAGAAGTCTCAACGCCAGGTTAAAGTCCAACAGGTTTATTTGATAGCAAAAGCCACTAGCTTTCTGGCCTCTGACCCTCTGTCAGGTGAATGGAGAGTTCTGATCACAAATAGGTGTATTTACATCCCCTCTCCACTCCATTCATCTGACAAAGGATCAGAGGCCTGAAAGCTATTGGCTCTTGCTACCAAATAAACCTGTTGGACTTTAACCTGGTGTTATGAGACTACTTACTGTGCTGATCAATGAGGGCCGGCATGCCATATGCCTTCTTGACCATCTTGTCCACCTGAGTTGCTGCCTTCAGGGATCTCTGGATCTGCATGCCTAGATCCCTCTGTATGCTAATATTTCTAAGGCTCTACCATTTACTGTGTATTTTCCTTTTGCAGTAGACCTTCCAAATTGCATCACCTCACATTTGCCCTGGTTAAATTTCATCTGCCATCTTTCGGCCCAGGTCTCCAGCCAATTTATATCCTGCTGTATCCTCTGACAATCCTCCTTGTTATCCACTACTCCCCCAATTTTTGTATCATCTGCAAATTTACAGATTTACAAATCAGGCCACCTACGTTGTCTTTCAAATCAATTCTACGTATTACAAGTAAGAGGCCCCAGCACTGATCCTTGTGGAACACCACTTATCACAGACCTCCAGTTCGAAAAGTACCCTTCACCTGCTACTCTCTGCTTTCTATGCCCAAGCCAGTTTTGCCTTACCAGCTCACCTCGGATCCCATATCACATCCTATATCAGCCTGCCGTGAGGAACCTTATTGAAGGCCTTAAAGTCCATGTATACAACATCTACTGCCCTGCTCTGGTCAATTTTTTTCAGTTCCTCAAAGAACTCAAGTTTGTGAGATGTGACCTCCCCTTCACAAAGCCATGCTGCCTTTTGCTAAAAAGCCTATTCTCTTCCAGATGTGAGTACATCCTGTCCCTAAGAATCTTCTCCAATAATTTCCCCACCAGTGATGTAAGGCTCATAACCCTGTAATTTCCTGGATTGTCTGTTGTGCCCCTCTTAAACAGAGAAACAATGTTAGCTACTGTCCAATCCTTTGGTACGTCACCCGTGACTAAAGAGGATATAAAGATTTTGGCCAAGGCCTCAGCAATTTCATCCCTCTGCCCTCTCAGTATTCTGGGCGACACCCTACCTGTTCTTGAGGACTTATCCACCTTAAGGTTTTTCAAAACCTCCAATGCCTCCTCCCTTTTTATCTCAACATGTCCTAGAATGTTAACGTTTTCCTTTCTGCACTCACGATCTACCATATCCTTCTCCTTTCTGAATATTGATGCAAAGTACTCATTACAGACCTTACCTCGTCTGGCTCCACGCATACATTCCCTCCACTGTCCTTGAGGTAGAGACAGTGATAGTATTAGATATAGTATTGGATTCAAGGAAGAAGTGTCAAATTGGCTGGAAGAAACAGTAGACCTGAGGATTAGGAGCAGTTTTGAATTCAGCAAAGGAATACCAGGTGATTGATTAAGATGAGGAAGATAGAGTACAAGAATAAGCTTGAGGTAAAAGTTTCTCTAGATAGGTGAAGAGGAAGGGAAAGGTGAAGATGAATGTAGGTTCCTTGTAATCAGAAACAGGAAAATGTATAATGGGGAACAAAGAGTTGGCACCATACAGATAACCACTTTTATGATTAAAATGTAGAAGGCACCAAAGGGCAAAAATACACTTGAGGGTGTTTTACAGACCATCAACTATAGTGGTAATTTTGGAAATACCATTAGACAGAAAATCAGGTGCATGTGTTAAAAGAACATTTGTGATTATGAGTGACTTTAATCTGTATATAGATTAGGAAATTCAAATTAGTCACAGTACAATAGGAGGAATTTCTGGAGTGCATGCAGGATGGCTTTCTGGAGCAATACATTGAACCAACAAGGGAACAGGCCATCTTGAACTGGGTGTTGTACAAGAAGCTTGACACCATCCAGAACAATGCAGCCCACTTGACTGGCATCACACCTATGAATATTCAATCCCTCCACCATCGATGCTCAGTACAACGCTGGAACAATTCACCAAAGATCCTTAGACGGCACCTTCCATCCAGAAGAACAAGCGCAGCAAATAAAGGGGAATACCACCACCTGCAAGTTCCCCTCCAAGCCGACTTGGAAATGTATTGTTCTTCGCAGTCGCTGGGTCAAAATCCTGGAATTTCCTGCTTAATGGCATGTGGGTCAACCCATAAAACATTGACTTCAGCGATTCAAGAAGGCAGCTCACTACCACCTTCTCAAGGACAATAAATGCTGGCCAGCCAGCGACATCCATGTCCCACAAATGAAAGGAAGGGATTAGTTGGCAATCTGGTTGAAAAACCCTTGGGGATGAAAGACCATGATATGGTAAAATTCTTTGTCGAGGTGTATAATGATTCTGAGACCAGGGTCTTGAATCTCAATAAAGGTAACTGTGATGGTATGAGGCACGAATTGGCTGCAGTGCAGTGTTCCGGTCATAGCTCGATGTAGAGAAAGGTCAACTTAGTGAGGTTGGTCCATTCAAAAGTCTGATGACAGCAGGGAAACTGTTCTTGAGTCGGTTGGTACATGGCTTCAGACTTCTGTATCTTTTTCCTGATGGAAGAAGGTGGAAGAGAGTATGTCCAGGGTGTTTGGGATCCTTGATTATGCTGGCTATGGTCAGAGCTGGTGGGAAGGTTCGACAGTCAGTGGATGGGAGGCTGGTTTGTGTGATGGACTGGGCTTTGTTCATGTAGTTTCTTGCAGTCTTGGACAGGACAGGAGACATACCAAGCTGTACTACAGCCGGGAAAGATGCTTTCTATAGTACTTCCTGTAAAAGTTGGTGAGAATCACAGCAGACATGACAATTTCCTTAGCCTCTTGTGAAGGTAGAAGCATTGGTGGGCTTTCTTAACTATAGTGTTGGCATGGAGGGACCTGGACAGGTTGATCTGGACATGTAGAAACTTTAAAGTTCTCAGTCATCTCCACACTGTCCCGTTGGATGTAAACGGGCTTGTCCTCCACTATACTTCCTGAAGTCAATGACTGTTTCCTTCATAGAAACAGAACGCCTACAATAAGAAGGAGACCATTCAGCCCATTGAGCCCACACTGACAAGAATCTGTAACCCCTTAAATTTGCCCTGCTAATCCCCTGACACTAGGAGGCAATTTAGCATAGCCAATCCACCTAACCCACACGTTTTTGGGAAAAAACTGGAGAACTGGGAGGAGACCCGTGCATATATGTGTAAACTCCACAGACAGTCACCCAAGGCTGGATTTGAACCTGGGTCCCTGGCACTAAGAGGCAGCAGTGCTAACCACTTTGCCCATGCCATTCCCCCTCATTTTCCTGACGGGCTTTGGCCTTTATTAACTCTGTAGATGGTTTATAATCTGCAGTTTGTTAATTCTGAACTTGTTCCCTTGTTTTACTCCTGATTATCTGATGTTGTCTTTGATCCTAATTCGATCATGTGTTGAGTACAGAGACTTGGGATTCTTTTTCTTTTCCTTTGCCTGTGTCTTTTATAACTTTCCTAGTGGCTCTGTTACCGGTGTACTCCAGTGATGGAAAGGGGCAGACACATTAGTTCTTTGGTCAACACCCTCTCCTTTTTTCCTATTGGGGAGTGCTTCAAGTGTATGTCTTAGAGATTGTACAATACACGTTTCATTGTTTTTTATGTGCAATAATCCTGTTTTTACACAGGAGTACATTCTTTAGTAGTACTTTTGCTTTAGTTACAGCAAAGATGAGTAATGCCACAGCAGGTTGGTGGATGGATGGATCGATGTGGAAGGGTTGATAAGGCCTTGTGTCCTCACTTTAGGTGATAAAAGCCCACCATTAGAACTATTGGTGCATACAAAGCTGAAAATTCTCAGTAAAAACATTATTTAGAGGAGGCAGTAGCATAGTGGTGTTGTCACTGGACTAGTAATGCAGAGACCTGGGGCAAAATCCAGAGATCCAGGTTCAAATCTCACCATGGCAGATAGTGAAATTTGAGTTCAGTAAATCTGGAATTAAAAGTCTAATGATGACAAAGTTGTTGTAGATTAAAAATCCATCTGGTTCGCCTGTGTCCTTTACAGGAGGAAATCTGCAATCCTTATCTGGCCTGACTTACATGTGACTCCAGACCTAAAACAGGGCCAGTCTAACAACCATCAGAGATTAATAAAGGATGTCAAAATGTGTGAAAAATGTAGTGCATGAGAAAATCCTGCGAGGGAAAGGTAAACGAGTAGGATAGCGTCAGAGGTCTACAGCATGGAAACAGGCCCTTTGGCCCACTTCACCATGCTGCCTTTTTTTGAAACCTCTTAGCTAATCCCAATTGCCTGCATTTGGCCCATATCTCTCTATATCCATGTGACTATCTAAATAATTGAACCCGCCTCTACTACCAACTGTGGCAGTTTGTTCCAGGCACCACCCTCTGAAAAAATTGCCCCTCTGAACACTTTTGTATCTCTCCTGTCTCACCTTAAACCTATGCCCTTTAGTTTTAGACTCCCCTACATTTGGGAAAAGTGATTGACTATCTACCTTGTCTATGCCTTTAGTTATTTTATAGATCTCTATACGGTGTATTTAAAAATCTGTACCAAAATGCAATGTTCTGAATAAGGTCAATGATTTGACGCCACAAATAGAGACAGATGAGTATGATTGGATGGGGATTACTGAAACGTGGTAACATAAGGACCAGGACTGGGAGTTGAACGTCCAAGGATACTTAGTATTATGAAAGGATAGACAGGATGGAATTGCTTTACTGGTTAAAGATGAGGTCAAGGTAAAGATTGGCAGGGTGGTTAATAGTGAGGTGGAAGATTTTGGGTCACTGGTCAGATGAGCAGATCAGTGGAAGGTGGAATTTAACCTGAAAAAGTATGAAGTGATGCACTTTGGAAGGACTAACAGATGGAGCTGAAGTCTGCAAATTCAGCTCTTTGACCCTGCTCTACCATTCAATCTGATCATGGCTGATCATTTTTCTGGTCTCAAGTCCATCTCCCCACCTGTTCCCCATATCCCTTTATCCTTTTGTATTAGAAATATATCTATCTCCCCCTTGAAACCACAACGATTCAGATTGCACTGTGCTATGAGAGGCAGCGAGTTCCACAAATTCACCACCCTCCGCAAGAAGTAGTTCCTTCTTACCTCAGTTTTAAATCTACCACCTCTCAATCTATACTTGTTCTAGATTGCCCCATAAGAGGAAACATTTGGTCCACATTTACTTTATCAATTCCTTTTAAAATTTTATATATCTCGATTAGTTTCCTTCTCGGACTGTGGGAGGAAATCGGAGCACCCAGGCGTAAACCACGCAGACGCAGAATGTGCAAACTCAGACAGTGACCCAAGTCTGGAATTGAACCCGGGTCCCTGGCACTGAGGCAGCAGTGCTAACTACTGTGCCACTGGCTTGGGTATTCCCAATTCCTTCCACAGTCCAAAAATGCATGGGTGAGGTTGATTGGCTATGACGAATTGTGCTTAGCATCGGGGGGATTAGCAGCATGAGTACGTGGAGTTGCAGGGCTAGGGTCTGGGTAGGACTTAATCTGTGCAGGCTCGATGGGCCAAATGACCACCTGTACTGAAGGGATTTGATGTTTAATCTCTCGTCGAGATTTGGGTGAAAGCCAACCCTTTCATCCCTGGGATCAATCTGGTGAACTTCTTCTGAACTGCCTCAAATGCCACCACATGCCTTCTCAAATGAGACCAAAACTGGGCACAGTAATCCAAATGTGGTCTCATCAACACAATTGCAACAACACTTCTCGATTTTTATACTCCAGTCCTTTTGCAACGAATGCCAATATCCCATTTGCCTTTTTTCATTGCATGCTACACCTGCAGACTGACTTTCTGTGATTCATGAACATGGACACCCAGATCACTCTGCCTGGATGCATTTTGAATCTCTGCCCAACAGCACAAGCAAACCCACCTGTAAGGGTATTGATTCCATTCTGGTTCACATACAGTCCCGCTTATACACGTCCCACCTTCCCCACAAACAGTTTCAGTGATCTAGGAACCTAAAATGCTCCTGCACCAACTCTGGAGTCACACATTCATCTGCACTATTTCCCCTATTTCTATACTGACTAGCATTTGGCACTGGGAGTAATCCAGAGATTACAACTTCTGAGATTCTGCTTTTTAAGCTGTCTAGCTCCTTGAATTTTTGATGCCAGACCTCATTCTTCATTTTGCTCATATCATTGGTACCAACATGTTCTACAACACCTGATTTATCACCCTCCCTCTTGAGAATACCTGTAGCCCAGGAAGGCTACAGGTCACGTCTACAGCTGCCTGTTCCCTTAACTAATGAATCCCCCATCACTATCAGACATCCTTCTTCCCCTCCTGTACAGTTAGGCTACTTGTGTTGCCAGAAGATTGTCTCTGACTTTACTCTGAGGAATCACCCCTCTAAACATGTTACCCACGTGTCAGCCTCACAGATATGCTGCCGTTCCAACTCCTTATTTTCAAATGTTTCCTGATCTTTTCCCTTGTTAACATTTTGTAATCTCTGACCCAGACTTTCAATATCTGCAAACGTCTAATTCTGGCCTCTTGAGCATCATCTGACTTGAATTGCTCCGTGGATGTGCTTGTGCCTTCAGCTGCCCAGGTCCATGTCCCAAGATCTGGAATTTACTTCATGCCCCTCTGCTCTCTCTCACTTTCCTCATTTAAGATGCTACTTAAAACCCATCTCTCTGTTCAATATCATCTTGTTTGGGCTTAGTGATCACATATAGAATCCCTGCATTGTAGAAGGAGATCATTCGGCCCATCGACTCTGCACCAACCACAATCCCAACCAGGCCCTATTCTCATAAACCCACATATTTATGCTGCTAATCTCTCTGACACAATTAAGCATGGCCAATCAACCTAACCTGCACATCTTTGGACTGTGGGAGGGAACCCACACAGGCACAAGGAGGATGTGCAAATTCTGCACAGACAGTGATCCAAGACTAGAATTGAACCCAAGTCCCTGGAGCTGTGGCAACAATGCTAACTACTGAGCCTCCGTGCTGCCCTCAGTTTGCTTTATTCCTGTGAAGCATCTTGGGGCACTTTATTATGCTAAAGGTACTATATTTAAGCAAGTTATTGTTGATGAGTAGATTTGTTCTTTGACTCTCCCATTGCTTTGCTTTGTTAGTTTGGATTTATTTCCTTTTTACCAGTAGGGATGCTGTTTTACTTATGTTGACAAATTTAAACTTCTGCACTCATCAATACAGTTTAGCCTTTTTAGATCATTGTGTTCCAGTTCCATGTTTTGCAATTGATATTTCATTTAATTTCCTGAAGTTATTGTGATGGTAGAACTCCATGTTGTCAGTATTAGGTTGAACTGCCAGTAATAAGCACCTCTGCTGATGGATATCACCTGTTTGCTTTGCTTGATAAATCTGACTGGATTTTAAGATGACTGATTTCACTCCCGCGTTGTACTACATCTGTTGATCACAGCTGCTGTGTGTACAATGGCGATTGCACACACAGCAGCTGTGTGGAACAGATGAGGGGGAAAGTAATGGTAGAAACTTAGAAAATAGCTATGAGGTCATTCAGCCCCTCGAGCCTGCACCACCACTCAATGTGATCATGGCTGATCATGCAATTTCAGTATTCCACTCCTGCTTTCTCTCCATACCCCTTGATCCCTTTAGCCACATCCAGCTCCCTCTTGAACATACCTAACAAACTGGCCCCAATAGCTTTCTGTGGTAGAGAATTCCAAGGTTTATAACTGAGTGAAGAAGTTCTTCCTCAACTCAGTCCTGAATGGCTTACTCCTCCTTCTTAGAGTGTGACCTGAGTTCTGGACTTCTCCAACATTGGGAAATTTTTCCTGCTTCTAGCCTGTCCAGTCCCATCACAATTTTATATGTTTCTGAGATCCCCCTCATTCTTCTAAATTCCAGTGAGTACATATCCAGTTGATCCAGCCTCTCATATGTCAGTCCTGCCAGTCCAGGAATCAGTCTGGTGAATCTTTACTGGACTCCCTCAAAAGCAAGAATGCCCTTCCTCAGACTAGGAGACCAAAACTGCACACAACACTCAAGATGTGGCCTCACCAAGGACCTGGTATAACTGCAGCAAAACATCTTTACTCACCTTGTTATTAAGGTCAGCATGCCATTAGCTTTTGTCACCACCTGCTGTATTCACATGCCAACCTTCAGCGATTCTCCCACCATGACACCCAGCTCACATTGCACTTCCCCATTTCCTAAACTGCCACCATTCAGATAATCGTTTTTCCTCTTTTTCTTCCTGTTTTTGATGAGTGTGCATTGATCGGTGCTGTTTGTGGTTACTGATTCATTTAAGATTGTGTTTTATTTGCAGTGTATGCTTGGAAGGGGGAGACGGATGAAGAATACATCTGGTGTATTGAGCAGACACTGTACTTCCAGGATGGCAAGCCCCTCAACATGATTTTGGATGATGGTGGAGACCTTACAAACCTGGTTCACAATAAGCATCCTAAGCTCTTGCAAGGTGACTTTCTTCTTCCGTTGTTCTGAAGATCTCATCTTTGGGTGATGCTTACGGTGGTGCATTTTCTGTAACTTTTGGCGTCCATTTGCTGTTGGCCTTTGCAGGTAATGAAAGATGTGTTAATTGACATGCCTTCAAGTTGGAGGCTTGAGACTGGACAGTCTCCCAACATTGGAAAATTCTGAAGTCAGTTGAGTTGACTTTAGACAGTTTTGCACATTTAATTCTTGTACAGACACATTCCAGTTTCACTGTAGTCTCCAAAATAATCAGTGCAATGTACCCAGTTTGGGAAGAGAAGCTGTTTCCTTATTTAGTGAAATGGAAGTCCTTCCACTGAAGAAATGAGTATGGTACAGAAACAGTTCATTAATACTGTCCACTTTGGAACAAGAATTCTACCTGTGACCCTGGACAATAGTGAGTACGGTTGTAATGCGTTCTTTGCAGAATAACATGTACTATCCAAGTAGGGAACAGGATCCTGATAATGTCAAAATCAACAAAAGTTCTAACTGCGCTGGGCAGTGTCATTTGATTCTCAGTTGCTGTCTGTACGAGTCCCAGTGAAAGGCGTGAAATAATGAAAGCTTAATTCCTTAAATCCTACACTCAGCTGAGGTGAGCGCAGTGCTCACAGCACTACGGACCCAGGTTCAATTCTGGCCTTGGCTGACACCGTGTGAAACATAGAACACTACAGCACAAACAGGCCCTTTGGCCCACAAGTTGCATCGATCATATCCATACCTACCTGGCCTATCTATAACTCTCAATCCCATGTACTCATCCAGAAGTCCCTTAAAAGACCCCAGCGAGTTTGCCTCCACCACCACCGACAGCAGCTGATTCCACTCACTCACCACCTCTGAGTGAAAAACTTACCCCTGACATCTCCTCTGTACCTACTCCCCAGCAGCTTAAACCTGTATTTTTGGAGTTTGCACATTCTCCCGTGTCTGCGTGGGTTTCCTCCGGGTGCTTTGGCTTCCATCCACAGTTCATAAGAACATAAGAAATAGGAGCAGGAGTAGGCCATCTAGCCCTTCGAGACTGCCCCGCCATTCAGTAAAATCATGGCTGATCTGACGTAGCTCAGTTCCACTTTCCTGCCTTCTCCCCATTACCCTTAATCCCCTTGCCTATCAAAAGCCTATCTACCCACGTCTTAAATATATTTAGCGAGGCAGCCTCCACCACTTCAACGGGCAGAGAATTTGAGATTCACCACCCTTTGAGTGAAGACGTTCCTCCTCAACTCCGTTCTAAACCGCCCCCCCCATCTTGAGGCTGTGCCCTCTAGTCCTGCTGTCCTTTCTGAGCGGGAAGAGCCTCTCCACCTCTTATCCTATCCATCCCATTCACCATCTTGTACGTCTCGATGAGATCTCCCCTCATTCTTCTAAACTCTAACGAGTACAAGCCTAGTTTATTCAGCCTCTCCTCATAGCTCAACCCCCTCAACTCCGGTATCAGCCTAGTGAACCTCCTCTGCACTCCCTCCAAGGTCAAAATATCCTTGCGTAAGTGCGGTGACCAAAACTGCACACAGTACTCCAGCTGCGGCCTCACCAGTGCCCTGTACAGTTGCAGCAAGACCTCCCTACTTTTATATTCAATCCCCCTCGCTATGAAGGCCAGCATCCCATTCACCTTCCTGACCATCTGCTGCACCTGCAGGCTGGGTTTTTGCAACTCATGCACAAGGACCCCGAGGTCCCTCTGCACCATCGCATGCTGCAGTTTTTCGCCATGTACATAGTAGTCCTTCCTACCAAAGTGGACAACTTCACACTTGCCAACATTAAATTCCATTTGTCAGTTCCTGGCCCATTCGCCCAGCCTATCTAGATCCTTCTGCAGACTTTCCACACCCTCCGCACAATTTGCCGTTCCACCAATCTTGGCGTCATCAGCAAATTTCGACACCATACACTCGGTTCCCTCCTCCAGATCATCTATATAAATGGTAAATAGCTGAGGCCCCAGCACCGACCCCTGGGGCACTCCACTAGTCACCAACCGCCAATCCGAATAGCACCCATTGATCCCCACTCTCTGCCTCCTATTTGACAGCCAATCCCCTATCCACGCTAACACCCTATCCCCAACTCCATGCCTCCTAACCTTCTGTAACAACCTCTTGTGCGGCACCTTATCAAACGCCTTCTGAAAATCAAGAAACACCACATCCACCGGTTCTCCTCTATCCACCGCACTAGACACATCCTCATAGAATTCCAATAAATGTGTAGGTTAGGTGGATTAGCCATGATAAACGTGAGGGTTCATGAAAATAGGATGAAGTAGTGGGCCTTGGTAAGTTGCTCTTTGAGAGTCAGTACAGACTTGATGGCCTGAATGGCCTCCTTCTGCACTTAGGGATTGTATGACTCTATCTTGTTCCAGAGCAGGGTTTTTGCCTACTTGCTTTACCTACAGTGTCTCTTCATAGGATGTTTAAGTGTTGCAGACAGTGATTTGGCCCATCTGTGTTGGCTCTAAAGGAGCAATTCACCTAGTGACACCTTCCTGAGTTTACCCCAAAGTCCATTTAAGATAATAATCCAATTTCTTTTTGAATGCTTTAAGTGAACCTGCCTCCATGACACACTCTTGCACTGCATTCCAGAGCCTATCCAAGTATTGTGTGGAAAAAAAATTCTCCATGTCAGCATTGTGATGTTTGCCAATTGTCTTAAATCTGTACCTTCTAGTTCTCTATCCCAGTGAGAACATTTTCTCCCTCCTGCTCTGACTGGATCACTCAGTAAAAAGTCTGACAACACTTTTTAGTGTGTTTACGCCAGTCCAACGCCGGCATACCCACATCATGGATCACTCAGAATCATAGAACATTACAGCACAGGACTTATCTGACTTATTGTTTATTTGGCCATGACATGTTGAAGTGCTTGCTGATTTTGCAGATATCAAAGGAATTTCTGAAGAGACTACAACTGGAGTCCACAATCTCTATAAGATGCACAAGAACAAAGAACTTAAAGTTCCTGCCTTTAATGTGAATGACTCTGTCACTAAGGTAATCTGCCCTAATGAGATTTCCAATGTATTAACTAACTCTGCATTTTTAGAGGGAGCTTATGTAATGGCAAAGTCTTGAACTAATAATCCAGACTAGAATTCAAATCCCACCATGGCAGCTGATGAACTATAGATTCAAGCAATGAATAAACCTGAAGTTGAAAGATGGTCTTGGTGATGGTGACCACCTTACTCCAGAATGTGATCGACTCTGAACTACCATCTGAAACCGCAGACTGTTCCGTTCGGGAGCAATAGAGATGGACAACAAATGCAGGCCTTGCCAGTGACACCCAATGAAATAATTCAAAATTTAAAAAATTGAATCCCCCTATAGCCTTTGAGACTCTAAGGAATAAAACTATAGCTTGTACAATATCTCCACATAACTGAACCCCTGAAATATAAGTATCACTGTCGGGAATCTGTTGCATTCTTTCCACCTCATTCCATTCACTAACCAGGTCGATAATACACCTTCAAGTTAAAGCATGGAATGGCAGCTCAGTCAAGTGGAATGTGTGTCCTGTAATGTGGACAAGATCATGGAAAGTACTGGTGCCCTAGACACCATATGTGCAGAATTGCTGTCAGCTGCAGAAGCTTGAGCTCTGGGTTTCAAAGCTCAAGCAGTGGCTAGAATCACAAGGCTGAGACCTGTTGTCCCAGTTTTTATCCATCTCAATACACTGCCCATAATTTCATGAGCTTTGATTTTAAGCATTAATCTCTTACGTAGGACTTTGTCAAAGCCTTTTGAAAATTCAAATAGATCACATGGACTAACTGCCCCTCATAGTTACAACCTCAAAGAATTCCAATAGCCTTGTCAAGCATGATTTCCTTTTCGTAAATCCATGTGACTCTGTCTGATCCAGCCACTGTTTTCCAAGTGCTCTGCATTAAGATCTTTGATATTGGACTCTAGAACTTTCCTTACTACTGACATTACGCTGACTGTTCTGGGATTACATTAGCTACCCTCCAATCCTCAGGAACTGTTCCAGACCCTTTAGAATCCTGGAAGATGACCACCAAAGCATTCACTATTTCTAGAACCGTTTCCTTAACTAATGTGGGATGTAGATTATCAGGCCCTGGGGAATTACCAGCCTTCAATCCCGTCAATTTACTCACACCATTTCTCTATTAATGCTGATTTGCTTCAGCTCCTCACTCTCACTAAACCCTGTGTTCACCAACAATTCTGGTATGTTAGTTGTGTCCTCCTTTCTGAAGACAGAACCAAAGTATGCATTTAGTTTGGTCAGCTATTTCTTTGTTCGCCATTATAAATTCCTGTTTGATTGTAAAGGGTCTACATTTGTCTTGAATCTTTTTCTTATCACACATCTATAGAAACTTTTGCAGTCAGTTTTTATGTTCCCCACAAGCTTCCTCTCACACTCTATTTTCCCCTTTTTAAAGTTTAATGTATTAAAGCTTTTTAAAGTTTGTTTATTAATATCACAAGTGAACTTGCGTTAACACTGCAATGAAGTTACTGTGAAAATCCCCTAGTTGACACACTCCAGCACCTGTTCAGGTATACTGAGAGAGAATTTAGCATTATTAACTAGACTGTTAAACATATAAAGAAAAGGAGAGCCTTACCAATTCAATTCTCACCGAGCTTCACTACACTCACTCTGGCAGTCCCTCAGTCAGGATGTGCTCTCTCCCACTGCTCATGTGCAAAGCTTGTTGATTATCATGTTACAAAGGGAACAACCTTGCCTATCTGACATTTCCACGTGGTATTTGTGGCAACTCTTATAAATTTTCTCTGCAGCCTCTCAATGCAATTGCACCTTTTAATACATATTTTCACTGAGTTAAATTGGGATTATCTCAGCTAATCGGGAATTCTAACATTAGACTCTTTGAAAAAAAATTAGAGCCTGACCTGGCGGGACTGAAAGTAGGAAATGCAAAGAACAAAATAAAATTGGAACTTTCTCTGGAATTGACAATTGAATTTTTTATGCTAATTTTAAATGTGAAATGGATTGTTACACAAAGGTATTGGGGATTTGGGGCAAAGGCAAATATATTGAGTTAGATCACAGATATCCAAGATCTATTTGAATGATGGAAGAGGAATTTAATCGTTGACTATATCTGAGACTGAAATAGACAGGTTTTTAATCTCAACTCCGGATGGAGATGGTTGAGGCAGACATGTTAGCGATACTTAAGACTTATATGGATAGACATATGAGCAGTTGAGGAATAGAGGGATACAGGTGGTTGGTCTAGGTAGGACAATGTGGTCGGCGCAGGCTTGGTGGGCTGAAGGGGCTGTTCCTGTGTTTTTGTGCTTTGATCATACAGAATAGTGGAGCAGGCTCAACGGATTTTGTGGTCCATTTATTTCTCATGTTCTGTATTATGTGGAATTTTACAGAGGCCCTCAGCCATAAGTCCCTGAATTAATGTTTACTACTCTAGTGAAGAGTTGTTGACTCAGAACCAGGGTGTGAAGGTTGGCTGAAGGGGGTGGTGGTGATGCGCAAGGAAGTTGTTTGTTTAGTTTCTCATTTTCATTTCAATCTTTCCTCCAGAGCAAGTTTGACAATCTGTATGGATGCCGAGAATCACTCATTGATGGTATCAAGCGTGCCACAGATGTTATGATAGCTGGAAAAGTGGCAGTGGTGGCAGGATATGGTGATGTGGGCAAGGGATGTGCACAGGCTCTTCACGGCTTTGGAGCCAGAGTTATAATAACTGAAATCGACCCCATCAATGCTCTCCAGGCTGCTATGGAAGGTAAGGATGAAAGATGCTGTTGTCTACTGAACTGTGAAGACTAAACATGAGAAATATTGTTTTCTGTCTACTCAATTTCTTGGAACTGAGTAGTAGTGTGTTTGCATGTAATGTATTTATCTCGATAAGAAATGTCACTAGATGTAGACAAAAGTCGTAGGTAGAAGGAGGATTGGAATGAGGCACTCAGAGTGTTAAAATGGGTGGCACGGGCTTGTAGGGCCAAAGGGTCTGTTTCCTGTGCTGTTTTGTTCTTTGTTCTAGTACAGAATGATGCTGGAGTTGGCTTTTATTCTAACATATCATCCCTCCTCACAGTTGTGATTTCGTCTTTAACCAATGTTGTGATGCCCTCCCCTTTTATATCCTGGTCAGCGTTGAGGGCACCAGACAGGCCATTTTAAACCCAGATCCTGTTGCCATGGGGGTGGAACAGGCAGTGGCTGAGGATGTACTTGAACAAGAAGTATATGTAGAACATTACAGCGCAGAACAGGCCCTTCGGCCCACGATGTTGCGCCGATCAGTTTTTTAAAAAAAAACACTGACCCACTAATCTAAACCAATCCCTTTTCGTCCATAAACCTATCCCAAACTAGGCGCATTTACAACCGCAGCAGGCAGGGCATTCCAATCCCTCACCACCCTCTGAAGAGAGATTGAATAGACTGGACCTGTACTCGTTGGAGTTTAGAAGGCTGAGGGGGATCTTATAGAGACATATAAGGTAGTGATGGGGCTAGATAGGTTAGAGATAGAGAGATCCTTCCTGCTTAGAAAGGATAGCAGAACTAGAGGGCACAGCCTCAAAATAAGGCGGGGGGGGGGCAGTTTAGGTCGGAGTTGAGGAGGAACTTCTTCACTCAAAGGGTGGTGAATCTCTGGAATTCTCTGCCCACTGAAGTGGTGCAGGCTACCTCATCGAATATATTTAACTCAGGGGCAGATAGGTTTCTGATCGACAAGGGAATTAAGGGTTATGGGGAGAAAGCGGGAAAGTGGAACTGATCCACTTCAGATCAGCCGTGATCTTATTGAATGACGGGGCAGGGTCGAAGGGCTAGATGGCCTACTCCTGCTCCTATTTCTTATGTTCTTAAATGCATTATGTATGTCTCTCTCTTTCTGTGCTCCTCTGTCTGTCTGTCTCTCTTTCTCTATGCTTCTCTCTGTCTCCTTCTGTCTCTCTGCCTCCCTCTTTCTACCCTCTTCCTCTGCCTCAGCTGTGAGGCTGACTCAAGCAAGACAACGCCTGAAGAGGAACCCCGACCAGTGATACCTTGTTACTGTCAACTTAAATGGAAGTCCCCCATAGTCTGGGATATTGATGTTGATGTTTTCAGATACTAGGGAACCTAAAGGCAGAAGGATGTTGCAGCGAACCTCTGAGACTAAGTGACTTTCTCATTTGAGGATTTGGCAAATCATGGAGACTACATGACTCCCTGTGCAGTCAAATGGCAGTGCATATGGATGGCTTTAAAGCAGATTGTAGGAGCTGTTTCTTGTAAATAGTAAATAAATAGTTGTTGCATTTATCCATTGGTGGTTGCCTGGAGTTTTGTTACTACACCCAGCAACACATCTCAATCGCAGAGTCAGATGATGCCTTTCTGACTCCAGTTTAATGAGGTTCCTCACTTTCTCACATGCTGCAGATAGTCCTGAAAGATACTGAAAGAGTCAAATGTTGCTAATTCCAGGCAAAGTTTCGGCAAATTATGATCAGGAGTGGGATATCCTGGCCTCCCCATTGTCCTGTACAACTGTGGAAAAACATCCCAATTTTCTAAATTCCATTCCTCATGCAATAAACGGCAACATTCCATTTTCCTTTGTAATCTCTTGCTGTACCTGCATCGTAACTTTTTGTGATTCATGTATCTTGACACCCAGATCCCCTGTACCTCAGAATTTTGTAATTTTCTCCATTTGAGTAGTACACTGCATTTCAGTCCTTCCTGTCAAAGTGGACATGTTCATATTTTCCCATATTGTACTCCATATACCAATTTTTTGCCAAATTTCAAAACACCACAAACATTTTACATATTAGCTGCAAAGACTTTCCTTTTTGAACTGGAGTTGAATCCAGAGGATTTCTCTCTCTCGCTTCTCCCCCTCCCTCTGCCACAACATCCACACTAATTTAAATGATGGGCTTGAGCATTTAATTGAATGGCAGTAATCAAGATCTGGGTTAGATCAGTTAAACTTTGCTACCTTAAAGCTGTTTCTTTGTCTCATTCATTCTGTGTATCCAGCTTGATTTATTTTTTAGGTTATGAGGTCACAACCATGGATGAGGCATGTAAAGAGGGAAATATCTTTGTGACAACAACTGGCTGCAAAGATATCGTTCTGGGAAGGTAAGAAATGACTGGTGCTGTAGTCTGATTTTTATCAGTTTAGTGTTGGTTTTTACCCGAGTTACTCTTTGGATGGAAAGTAACTGTTCAACCTGTCATAACTGTGGCTCGATATCCACTTGAATCAAGATGCTAGCCAACTGCCTGGGGAAGATTCCAATGGAACCTGAGTTCAACTTTTTCAGGCAGTATGTTCCAAAACATCATAACCCACTCCCCAGGACAAGTTTCTCCTCACTTACTCTCTAATTTTTGCAGTTATTTAAAATCAGTTGATAATTTGCTTTTTCAAAATCCCTCCTAATTTTGGATACTTTTACTGGATAGTCCCTGAACCTTTGTTTTTTCAGATAACTCCAGGCTTCCCTGGTTTTAACATACCATCCTTGATATCATCCTTGTAAACCTTGGAACTCTCCAGGGCCTTGACATCTTTCCTAAAATGTTGTCCCCAGAATTGTCCATAATAGTCTGGCTGAGGTCTAGTTAAAGGTATTTGGAAATTTATTATGCCCTTTAGTTTGGAATAGAACCCATCTTTACAAAGCTAAGTATCCCATACATTTTCTTAAACTTCATATCAGCTTTATCTGTCCCCATAGACTCAGGTTTTCAGCATGGAAACCAACTTGTCCATGCCGCCCTTTTTTAAAACCCCTTAGCTAATCCCAGTTGCCTGCATTTGACTCATATCCATCAATACCCATCGTACCCATGTAACTATCTAAATGCTTTTTAAAAGACAACATTGTACCCACCTCTATTACTACCTCTGGCAGCTTGTTCCAGACGCTCACCACCCTCTGGAAAAAATTGCCCCTCTGGACACTTCTGTGTCTCTCACCTTAAACCTGTGCCCTCTAGTTTTAGACACCCCTGCCTTTGGGAAAAGATATTGACTATCTAATTGATCTGTGCTCCTCATTATTTTATAGACGTCTATAAGATCACCCATCAGCCTCCAATGGTCCAGAAAAAAGGTCCCAGTCTATCCAGCCCTTCTTATAACTCAATCCGTCGAGTCCCAGTAGCATCTTAATAAATCTTTTCTGCACTCTTTTTAGTTTAATAATATAATTTTTATAATAGGGTGACCAGAATTGCACACAGTACTCCAAGTGCAGCCTTACCAATGTCTCGTACAACTTCAACACATTCCAACTCCTGTATTCAATTGTTCTGACCAATGAAACCAAGCGTGCCGAATGCCTGTTTCAGTACTGTCTACCTGTGACTCCACTTTCAAGGAGCTATGAATATGTATCCCTAGATTTTTGTTCTGTAACTCTCCCCAACACCCTACCATTAACTGAGTAAGTCCTACCCTGGTTCAGTCTACCAAAATGCATCACCTCGCATTTGTCTAAATTAAACTCCATCAGCCATTCGTCAGCCCACTGGCCCAATTGATCAAGATTCTGCTGCAGTTGGAGGCAACTTTCTTCACTGTCCACTATACCACCAATCTTGGTGTCATCTGCAAACTTACTAACCATGCCTCCTATATTCTCATCCAAATCATTAATATACATGACAAATAACAATGGACCCAGCACTGATCCCTGAGGCACACCGCTGGTCACAGGCCTCCAGTTTGAAAAACAACTCTCTACTACCACTTGAAAGATTTCTGAATATATAGCCCTACTCTCTCTGCTCATGCACACATGCTCACCCCACCCCAGAGAGGTTGTGGTTGTTGGGAATCTCATGCCGGAATCTGTGTTGATGAAAGGTGGAGGGAAGCAGGAGAGTTGGGTGGGTGAAGATGATCAGTAGGAACCCTTTCTAATGTGTGATCGAAGAAGAAATGTTGCTTTTTCTAGCTCATATCACAATTTTATTACCCTTGATTGCTGCTGATTCCTGGGCCTGGTTCCCCAACTGTTTCCCACAATAGGGCTGGCTGCAGAAACAGATCTTCCAGTATATGTTGGCCCCTTTGTAGATAAATAATGAATAGTTGCATCAGGTAGAGACAAGGATCACCTCATTCTTGTCCTGAACCAATGTTGTAAATGCACACATTCTAGCTGCAATTTTGGGGCACCAGGTGGCCATATATCAACTGGAAAACAGATGTTGTGAATTAAAAGTATAATGGTCTATAGTCTTAGTCTGAGCCATTCTGTTGCATTCCTGCTGTGCCTTTACATTGGAGAGCCAATGCATTCAGCACAACTATCCAGAGTATAAAACAGTCAGATACTGTTACTGGAGTAGGGACGCCATCTTTGGAAAGGAGAGACCCTGCTGTCACATGGTCTAACTACAGATTAATAAGTTTGTGGAACTGACAAAAAGTAGCTTTTTGACAATCTGATGGACTTTGAGTATCCTTCTAATGCTTTATCTTTGTTCAAGTAACAGTTTCATTGTCACTGAACTGTCTAATTATTTATATTTTCTCAATCCTGATTATAGTGTTTTTCTCTCATTGTCCTTTTGTTCTGTTCTTGCCTCTGCCCCTTTCCCATTCAGGCACTTCCAAGAAATGAAAGATGATGCAATTGTCTGTAACATTGGCCATTTTGATATTGAGCTGGATGTAAAATGGCTGAATAATAATGCCGTCAAGAAAGTGAATATTAAACCCCAGGTAAATGATGACTTTTTACACAGCTTCCTGTATGAAATTAATTTGTGCACCTCTGATCCAGTTTCTGTTGACTATTGCGCCCTCAGCAGACACTGGTCCCATTTGGGTACCAAGCTGGCTATCTTAATCTGAAGATCACAGGTTAAGTGAGGGAGATTCAGTGTCATGCTACTCCATTAGATGATGCTCTTGTTCCATTGAGGCAGAGATCATGAGATGTAGGAGCAGAATTAGACCCATCAAGTCTGGTCTGCCATTCAATCATGGCTGATATTTTTCTCATCCCCATTCGTCTGCCTTTTCCCCATAATCCCTGATTCCCTTATTAATCAAGAACCTATCTATCTCTGTCTTAAAGACACTTAATGACGTGGAGGGTTGAGAGAGCAGCAACTTATAATGGCAGTTCTGCAATGTTCAAAGCAATGTCCCAGTTAAGGTTACTTGGCATTCAAAGTATGGGCTAGTGTCAGTGAGTGAGATAGGTATGGGACCAACAATGGAGGGACCTCAGACTCTGCAATTGTCCCAATAGATCTGAGGTTCATGTAACTTGTGTGGACCAGAGCAGGGACTGTTAGGTGGATAAACAACTTGACAATGGTACAAGGAGCATTCAAGAAAGAACAAAAAGTTGTAGCACAGGAACAGGCCCTTCAGTCTTCCAAGCCTGCACCAACCATGCTGCCCAACTTAACTAAAACCCCAACCTTTCTGGGGACCATATCCCTCTATTCCCATCCTATTCATGTACTTGTCAAGATGTCCCTTAAAAGTCAGTACCGTATCCGCTTCCACTACCTTTCCCGGCAATGAGTTCCAGACACTCGCATCGCCTTTAAACCTTGCATGTCAAACCTATGCCTCCTGGTAATTGTTCCACCCTAGGAAAAAGCTTCTGACTATGCACTATGTCCAAGCCCCTCATAATCTTGTAGACGTCTATTAGGTTGCCCCTCAACCTCCGTCACTCCAATGAGAACAAACCAAGTTTCTCCAGCCTTTTAGGCAATATCCTGGTAAATCTTTTCTGTACCACTTGCAAAACCTCCACATCCTTCTGGTAGTGTGACAACCAGAATTGAACACTGTATTCCAAGTGTGGCCTAACTAAGGTTCTATAAAGCTGCAACATGATTTGCCAATTTTTAAACTCAATACCTTGGCTGATAAAGACAAGCATGCTGTATGCTTTCATGACTACCTTTTCCACCTGCATTGCCACCTTCAGTGACCTGTGTACCTGTAGTCGCAGATCTCTTTGCCTGTCAATACTCTTTAAGGGTTCTGCCACTTACTGTATATTTCCTATCTGTATTAGACCTTCCAAAATGCATTACCTCACATTTGTCTGGATTAAACTCCATCTGCCATCTCTGTGCCCAAGTCTCCAACTGATCTCTATCCTGCTGTCTCCTCTGGTGGTCCTCATCACTATCCGCGAATCCACCAACCTTTGTAGTCCACAAACTTAATCAATCCAGTTACATTTTCCTCCAAATCATTTATCTATATATTATACACAGTGAAGGTCCCAGCACTGGTCTCTAAGGAACGCCACTTGTCACAGCCCTCCATTATGAGAGGAGATTGAAAATGAATACAGTACTGGACGGAACAGCAACATGAGAAGATTGGATAATGCAGCCAATAGCATGAGTTCTGAAGACAGTTGCTCGCCTTGTTGGGGTTAAGGATGTGAGCTCATGGTGGGAGAGGAACTTGCAGTGGGAAGGAGAGGATCCAGTTGTTATGGTGCCAAGAAAGAGCATCTGCTTGAGTGAAGATGAGTAGCTAGGGGTAATTTCAAAAGCAAAACCCTTGTGGTAATCGCTGGTTACCACCTGAACAAGAAACAAATTGGCTTGGGGGTAACCAAACTCAGGGTTGGATATCTGGCTCAAAGTTTGGTGTGAGAGGAGAATTTGGAAAGTTAGAGAAAGGACAAGGCAGTGGTGCAGAGTAGCATAACAGGTATTGATAACCAGCGTGTGACAGGAAGAGCTTAAAATGCACTAACAAATATGGTAAAGGGTATTGAAAAGTAACTTTAAATAAGGGTGAGAAGGGTGCAGATGAAGGGAGATGTAGAAATCCAATGATAAAAAGTTGAGACAATAGAAATATATTTGTGAGAGTCAAGAGATGCTGAGCGGAACAGGAAAGCATTGGGATTTTAATGGTAACAGAAAATAAGGCCCATGCAGGGAATAATAGGAATAAAGTGACTTCGGTATTAGTTTTATTATCAGAATGTTCAAACCTTCTGCAATAAGATAGATGAACTAGTGACATAAATAGAGATCCAACTGCCATTAGAGATGTGGGTGCAAGGTGACCAAGGTTGGCAACAAATAATCCAGACTACATAATGTTTTGAAAAGACTGAATGGAAGAGGTGGAGTAGCAGCCCTCATAATAAAGGATGACATCAGAACAGCAACAAGAAAGTATAATGTGTATGGGTGGAGATTAGGAATAGCAAGGGTCAGAAACAATGGTGAAAGTAGTTGATCGGCTCCCTAATTGGACTTTATACTGTTGGGCAGAGCATTAACCAATCAATTATTGGCATTTGTAACAAAGGCAATATAATAGTTTTGGATGACTTTAATGTTCATATAGTTTAGTCCAGTGAAATTGGCAAAGGTGGTCTGGGACATGACTTTGTATGATGCTTTTGTTCCAGAATCCTGGAACAATATGTTCTAAAACCAACTCAGGATAAAGATATTTTAAACACAGTGTGAAGAGGTGGGATTAATTAATAATGTTTTGGGCCATGCCTCCCAGCATTGGATTTGGTGGGGTGGTTGGTGGGGGACTACCCCAAAGATACCCTGGAAGTCTCAGTTCCCAAGTGTTTACCTGGCAATTGTCCATTTAAGAAGCGAAGGCATGGTGAGAAAGATCTGTCCATGGCTTACTTTGGAAGTTCATGGCTAGCATTATATGAAAAGACGCTTATAATGTTGCAAAGAATAATCACAAATCCCTTTATTTATATTGTCTTTCCGTGTTCTTCCTAACAAATTGTATCACCTCTCACTTTCAGCATTAAATTTCATTGCCATTTGTCAGCCTAGTGCAACATTTTGTCTCTTTTTAAAGTTTAACGCTATTTTCCTTGCCATTTTTCCAAGTTTTGTCTCATTTATAAATTTTGAAATTGTGCTCTGTACATCAAAGTCTTGATCATTCTTATATAGGAAGAGCAGAGGATCCCAATGCAGATTCTTTGGGAATTCCCACAATAAACCATTGTGCAAAGAAACAACTGTTCACTGATACTGTTTTCTGTCACTCAACCAATCTTGTATCCATGTTGCTAATATCCTTTTTATTCCAGGAATTCTTCCATGTGGTATTTTACCAAATGCAATTTGTAAGTCCATGTACACTACATCAACCATAGGCTGAGTGAGTAGGTGTATGAATGGCAGATGCAGTATAGTGTGGATAAATGTGAGATTATCCATTTCAGTAGCAATAATAGGAACACAGATTATTATTTGAATGGGTAAAAATTGCGGGAGGTGGATATTTAGCAAGACCTTGGAGTTTCTGTACATCAGTCGCTGAAAGTAAGAGCGCAGGTACAGCAGGCAGTAAAGAAGGCAAATGGTATGTTGGATTTCATAGAGGATTTGAGGATAAGGATATTTTATTGCAATTGTACAGGGTGTTGGTGAGACCACACCTGGTGTATTTTTGGCATTCTTATCTGAAGAAGGATGCCCTTGCTATAGAGGGAAGGTTTGTCATATGAGAAGAGACTTAGTCAGTTAGGATTATATTCATTGGAATTTAGTAAAGAGGGGATCTCTTAGGAACTTAAAAAATTCTAACAAGATTAAACAAGGTGGATTCAAAAAATGTTTCCAAATGTGGGGGAGTCCAGAACTAGAGTGTCATAGTTTGAGGATAGGGGTAAACTTTTTAGGACTGAAGTGAGGAGAAATTTCTTTGCCCAGAGTGTGGTGAATGTGTGGAATTCACTACCACAGAATGTAGTTGAAGACAAAACATTGTCTGATTTCAAGAGGAAATTAGAAGCTCTTGGGGTTAAAGGAATCAAGGGATTTGGGGGGAGGGGGTCAGGATATTGAATTTGATGATCAGCCATGATGAAAATGACTGGCAGAGCAGGCTGGAAGGGCAGAGTGGTCTACTGCTTCTAATTTCTGTCAAGCAAGTTAATTAAACATTATCTGCTTTTCATAAATCCATGCTGGCTTTCCTAAATCTACATTTGTCCAATAACGTTAATTTTGTCCACTGAGGTTAAACTTACTGGCTTGTTTTGTTTGAAGAACTATGCCTCAGGGATCTGTTTTGGGGCCACTGCTGTTTGTAATTTTTATTAATGATCTGGATGAGGGTATAGTTGGGTGGATTAGTAAATTTGCTGATGACACCAAAGTCGGGGGTGTGGTAGATAGTGAGGAAGGGTGTCATAGTTTGCAGGGTGACTTAGACAGGTTGCAGAGCTGGGCCGAGAGGTGGCGGATGGAGTTTAATGCGGAGAAGTGTGAGGTTAATTCACTTTGGTAGGAATAACAGATGTGTTGAGTATAGGGCTAACGGGAGGACTTTGAATAGTGTGGATGAACAGAGGGATCTGGGTGTATGTGTGCATAGATCCCTGAAAGTTGGGAATCAAGTAGATAGGGTTGTTAAGAAGGCATACGGTGTCTTGGCGTTTATTGGTAGGGGGATTGAATTTAGGAGTCACAGCGTCATGTTGCAACTGTACACAACTCTGGTGCGGCCGCACTTGGAGTACTGTGTGCAGTTCTGGTCCCCACATTACAGGAAGGACGTGGAGGCTTTGGAGAGGGTGCAGAGGAGGTTTACCAGGATGTTGCCTGGTATGGAGGGGAGGTCCTATGAGGAGAGACTGAGGGATTTGGGGTTGTTTTTGCTGGAAAGAAGGCGGCTAAGAGGGGATCTTATTGAAACATATAAGATGATTAGAGGTTTAGATAGGGTGGACAGTGATAGCCTTTTTCCTCGGATGGAGAAAGCTAGCACGGGGGGGCATGGCTTTAAATTAAGGGGGGGGGTAGTTATAGGACGGATGTCAGGGGTAGGTTCTTTACCCAGAGGGTGGTGAGGGATTGGAATGCCCTGCCTGCTGCGGTTGTAAATGCGCCTAGTTTGGGGGCGTTTAAGAGATCCGTGGATAGGTTTATGGACGAAAAGGAATTGGTTTAGGTTAGTGGGTCATTGTTTTTTAACTGGTCGGCGCAACATCGTGGGCCGAAGGGCCTGTTCTGTGCTGTAATGTTCTATGTAACATTTGTAATTCTCCAGTCTTCTGACATCACTAAGAAGATTTGGAAAATTATGGTTAACATCTCTGAAATTTCCATCAGTTAATCCCCTCCACATCCTTGTATGTATTCCTTCTGGTCCTTGTGACTCTACACCAGTGATGGACAACTTAAGCCAGTGAGTGGGCTGCATGAGTGGCCCTCCTTAAACTCAGGGCACAGCAAGATTGAAATTGGGCTTGTTTACTAACCATGACCCCATGGATAAGATTAAATACATTTCATACACACTGAATATTGCAATGATTTGCAGAAGATGTTTCATCATTCTTGTAATAGAATGAATGTATCAAGTTCAAATGACAATCAATGAAATATTTACACTTGTGATATCTACGTTAATATGACTTAACACATTGTTTGTCATCTTAGAGCCTGCAACTGGTTTCATTGCTATCCATACTGTTGCCAGGTTTATAATCCAGCTCCCTAAATCTCAGTCTGAGTAATGTATAAAAATTGTAAATTTGCATTGTTCAGCGCGGAGTGCAGAAAGGATGAGGCAGGCTTCTGTCATGAAACTTTGCTGTAGCTCCTGATTCACCTACAGTTTAATTTGTGGCCTGTGTCCCTGAGCTGCAGCAGTTGTATGTGGTGGTCCTCTGACATGCTTTGTTTACATTACCTGAGCGGTAGCGCCACTAACCATTCAGTCTGTTTCAAACTGTGTTCTGGGGCACAGGTGGATCGCTATCAGCTAAAGAACGGTCGCCACATCATTGTTCTTGCTGAGGGTCGTTTGGTGAATCTTGGCTGTGCAATGGGCCATCCCAGCTTTGTAATGAGCAACTCTTTTACCAACCAAGTCCTGGCACAGATTGAGCTGTGGACCAATCCTGGCAAGTATCCAGTGGGCGTACACTTCCTGCCAAAGAAGGTGAGTGGTCTTTTATCTGTAGTTGAATCTGGAGATAAATTTTATCTGGAGATTTTAATGTTGAGTTTAGTTTTCTTATGAGCTTTTTCAACCTGCTGATTGCTTTAGATATTTGGAATATGGCAAAGACTTGAACCTATGAAATGATTTTTAATATTCCTCAGTTCGTATAAGGTTAACATTTGAGGTGCAGTACCTGCTATTCTGTAGATAAATGTGCACATAACCAACAATGAAATGCATGGCCAGATAATCAGTTTTTAGTGGTAACTGAAGGAGATGGTTGGCCTGGTTGAATAAAATCATAGAATCTCTACATTGCAGAAGAAGGCTATTTTGCCTAGTGAATCTGCACCATCTCTCAAAAAAACATCTTAGCTCGACCACACCCCCCCACTCTGGTCTCAAAACCCTGCACATTTACTATGGCTAATCCATCTAGCCTGCAAATCTTTGGACTGTGGGAGGAAACCGGAGCACCCGGAGGAAATCCATGTGGACATGGAGAATGTGCAGACTCATTTTTATTGATCATTTTTCTACTCTTGCGGAACATTGTATATTAATGACTTGAAAGGGGGAACTAAATGTATTATCTCCAAATTTGCAAATGATAGGAGGGTGAGCTGAGAGGAGGATGCAGAGATGTTTCAGCGTGGTTTGGACAAGCTGCATATATGACTAGATGCAGTATAGAAACATAGAGAAACTACAGCACAATACAGGCCCTTCGGTGCACAAAGTTGTGCCAAACATGTCCCTACCTTAGAGATTACTAGGCTTACTCATAACCCTCCATCTTACTAAGTTCCATGTTCTTATTTAAAAGTCTCTTAAAAGACCCTATTGCATCTGCCTCCACCACCGTTGCCAGCAGCCCATTCCATGCACCCACCACTCAGTAAAAAAACTTTCCCTTGACATCTCTGTACCTACTCTCCAGCACCATAAACCTGTGTCCTCTTATGGCAACCATTTCAGCCCTGGGAAAAAGCCTCTGACTTTCCACTCAATCAATACCACTCAACATCTTATACACCTCTATCAGGTTACCCCTCACCCTTCACCTTTCCAAGGAGAAAAGGCAGAGCTCCCTCAGCCTATCCTCATAAGGCATGCCCCCCAATCCAGGCAACACCCTTGTAAATCTCCTCTGCACCCTTTCTATGGCTTCCACATCCTTCCTGTAATGAGGCAACCAGAACTGAGCACGGTACTCCAAGTGGGGTCTGACCAGGGTCCTATATAGCTGCAACATTATCTCTCGCCACGATTGATGAAGGCCAGTACACCATACGCCGCCTTAACCACAGCTTCAACCTGCACAGCTGCTTTGAGCGTCCTATGAACTCGGACTCCAAGATCCTTCTGATCTTCCACACTGTCAAGAGTCCTACCCCTAATATTATGCCATCCTATTTGACCTGCCAAAATGAACCACTCCACACTTACCTGGGTTGAAGTCCATCTGCCACTTCTCTGCCCAGTCTTGCATCCTATCAATGTCTCGCTGCAACTTCTGACATCCCTCCACACTAGCCACAACACCTTCAACCTTCGTGTCATCAGCAAACTTGCCAATCCATCCCTCCACTTCCTCATCCAGGTCATTTATAAAAATCACAAAGAGCAAAGGTCCCAGAACAGATCCCTGGGGCACTCCACTGGTGACCGACCTCCATGCAGAATATGACCCATTTATAACCACTCTTTGCCTTCTGTGGACAGGCCAATTCTGGATCCACAAAGCAAGTCCCCTTGGATCCCATCCCCCTTGCTTTCTCAGTAAGCCTTGCAAGGGGCACCTTATCGAATGCCTTGCTGAAGTCCATATATACATCTACTCACTGATTCCTGGGATAGCTGGTATAATGTGGATAAATGTGAAGTTATCCACCTTGGTAGCAATAATAGAAAGACATTATTACTTGAATGGGTGTAAATTGAGAGAGGTGGATGCTCGGTGAGACTTCAATATCCTTGTGCATCAGTCACAAAGTACAGCAGGCAGTAAAGAAGGCAAAAGGTATGTTAGCCTTCATAGTGAGAGGATTTGAGTATAGGGGTAGGGGTGTTTTACTGCAATTGTATAGAATGTCCACCATCAGAACCAGAGTCCGGAACTAGAGGTCATAGTGTGAGGATAAGGAATAAACCTTTTCGAACTGAAGTGAGAAGAAATTTCTTCATCCAGTGGGTGGTGAATGTGTGGAGTTCACTGCCACAGAATGTTGAGGCCAAAACATTCTAATTTAAAAAAGAAATTAGACACAAAGAACAAAAACAGCCCGGGAAACAGGCCCAACGAGCCCCCGCCGCCATCTCAACACCACCAGTCCCCCCCCTCCACCCATGACCCTTGTCTAATGTTTTATGGCCATCCACATTGAGGGAAACTAATTTAGGGAGAATTTATTACTGCCAATCAGCCTAACAGCACATCTTTGGGGTGTGGAAGGAAACCGGAGCATCTGGAGAAAACCCATGCAAGCATGGGGAGAATGCGCAAACTCCCACAGACACTGGCCCAAATCCATGTATCTGCACAGCAATCAGTGATAGTCACTGAGCTGTCGTCTTGCCCAGTATCTGGTCCAGTTTAGGCACACACTAATAACATGAAGCACTAGGCCAATCTCGAACAACCAAGAGCAGCCCAAGTATGACCCATCGCGTGTACGCCCCTTGTTGGACACAAGGCGGACCGACTTAAAACCCGTGAATGAAAAAAAAACATTATTATTGTACCATATCCATTTACCATACCAGGGACGTCCCAATGCTAATGACCCTTATTTAAAACAATCTCCTATATCCACCCATCTCCAACCCACTCATGTGCCTAAGTTACTCTTAAATGACTCTAGTGTTTTTGCCTCCACCACCTTATTTGGCAGAGCATTCCATACCCCCACTACCCTCTGTAAGAAAAACCTCACTCTAATATCTGTGTTGTACCTCTCCCCCCTCACCTTAAGTCCATGGCCCCTTGTCCTATGTGTCTCTATCGTAGGAAATAGCTTACCTATTTCCTATTACATAGGAAATAGCTCTTGGGGCTGAAGGGATCAAAGGATATGGAGGAAAGGGGGATCAGGATATTGAATTTGATAATCAGCCATGATCAGAGTAATGGTGGGTCAGGCGTGAAGGGCCAACTCCTGCTTCGAGTTTCTAATTTGAACCTTTTTACTGTACATGTCTATGAAAATTGCTCCAACTGTTGTTTTAACATGCTACTTTTCGGATTCTTTCAGCTGGATGAGGCAGTGGCTGCTGCACACTTGGAGAAGTTGGGAGTGAAATTAACCAAGCTAACACCAGACCAGGCATGTTACCTTGGTGTACCTGTGGATGGCCCCTTTAAGCCAGACCATTACAGATACTGAACACTTTGCTTCCAGAAAAACCAAAGCATTGCAACATTCCTCAGAGGGGCTTGTTGGCATCTGTGATGGATCTTTATCAGGAATCAAGTGGTTACAAAGTCCCAAGAAAATTACTGATCTGTTCTTCAGCCATTGTGGCCATTTCAATCACCAAAGCATCTTCATTTTGTATCTGCATTGATATTGAAATAAAATCCTGCTAAAACACTTGAGTTTTCCCTATTTTAATCTCAGGATTTTTGCCTAACACGGCTGTGTGTAAATTCATTACCTTAGTGTCGAACTTCAGTATTGTTCTGTGGGTGTAGGTGACTCCTCTATTGAAGTTTGTCCAATTGGAGCACAATTTAGACTGACATCACTGAGGTCAGGCTTGAGGGAGGTCTGTGCTCCATTTGTGGTGGTGCTACTAGGGTTTGCCTGGATGTACACATGCAGGAATGAACCTTTTCACCCACACTGATAAGGCCTAAATCTGGCTCATCAGCAATCCTTGAATGCCAGATAGCTTGAAAATGTTCAGTCTAGGGTCACACCAAGAATAAACATTTGGATGAATTTTCACAAATATTAAAGTGCACCGAATACTGAGAGGCAGCACTAGAACATGGAAGAGAACATGGAATGATAGCAAAGGAGACTGTAATGGAGTCTAAACCAGGGTTACTGTACATGTATGTGAATGCACCAAGTGGTAAATAAGATTGGTGAGTTACAGGTGCAAATTGCATTATGGAATTACCATGGCAAAAGGAGGCCTGGTTTAAGAAAGGACAGAACAAAGAAAATTAGAGCATGGGAACAGACCCTTTGGTCCTCCAAGCCTGCATCAACCACACTGCCCAAGTGAACTAAAACCCCCTATCCTTGTGGGGACCACATCCCTCTATTCCCATCCTATGCATGTATTTGACGCCCCTTAAAAGTCACTAGCGTACCTGCTTCCACTACTCTCCCCAGCAGCGAGTTCTGGGCACCCACCATCCTGTGTTAGTTTTTTAAAAAAAACTCACCTTGTACATATCCTTTAACCCTTAACCTTTGCACCTTAAACCTGTGCCCCCTAGTAATTATCTCTTCCACCCTGGGAAAAAGCTTCTGACTATCCACTCTATGTCCCTTAATCTTGTAGACTTCTCTCAGGTCACCTCTCAAAGAACAACACAGCATGAGAAACAGGCCCTTTGGCCCAACGAGCCCGTGCTGCCATTTTAACATTGAGTCCCCTCCACCTATGAACCTTGTCTATGCTTATGGCATTCCACATAGAGGGAGACTAATTTAGGGGCAATTCATTACACCAATCAGCCTAACAGCACATCTTTGGGGTGTGGGAGGAAACCGGAGCACCTGGAGAAAACCCACACAAGCATGGGGAGAATGTGCAAACGTCCACAGACACTGGCCCAAATCCATGTATCTGCACAGCAAACAGTGATAGTCACTGAGCTGTCGTGTTGTCCAGTTTAAGGGTACACTAATGACGTGAAGCACTAGGCTACTCTCAACATCCAAGAGCAGCCCTTGTACGACCCATCGTGTGTATGCCTCTTGTTGGACAATAAGGTGGACCAAAGCACCTGTGGATTAAAAAAATCAATAACATGCACATCCTCACATAAACATTCAAGGGAATCTCCAGAAGCTCAAAAGTAAAACAAGTGAGCCAGAAAATATGTTGGAAAGTCCATAGGAATCAATTGATTCAAAAGGCTCCTAAACCTTATTTAAAACAATCTCTTATATCCCTTCATCTCCAACCCACTCATGTGCCTGTCTAAGTAACTCTTAAACAACTCCAGCGTGCCTGCCTCCACCACCTTACTTGGCAGAGCATTCCATACCCCCACAATCCTCTGTGTGAAAAACCTCCCTCTAATATCCGTGTTATACCTCTCCCCCCTCACCCTAAGCCCGTGGCCCTTCGTAGTGTGTGTTTCCAATCTAGGAAAAAGCTTACCACTGTTTATCTATACCCTTCATAATCTTATATACCGCTATTGGATCTCCCCTCAGTCTCTGTCTTTCTAGGGAAAACAGCCCCAATTTACCCAATTTTTCCTCATAACCCAACCTTCTCTGCACTCTCCAGAGTCTCCGCATCTTTCCGGTAGTAAGGCGACCAGAACTGGACGCAGTACTCCAAATGCGGCCTAACCAACGTTCTATACAACTGCAACATTAGACTCCAGCTCTTGTACAATATTGTTCCAGTGAGAATGAACTAAGCTTCTCCAAGCCCTCATAGCTAATGCCCTCTGTACCAGGCAACATCCTGGTAAATCTTTTCTGTACCCTCTCCAAAGTTCCACATCCTTCTGGCAGTGTGCTGACCAGAATTGAACATTATATTCCAAGTGCAGCCTAACCAAGGTTCTATAAAGCTGTAACATGACTTGCCAATTTTTAAACTGAATGTCCGGGCTGATGAAGGCAAACGTCATATGCCGCCTTGACTACCGTCTCCACCTGCATTGCCACTTTGTGGTCTGTGTACTTAGAACATATAACACTACAGCACAAACAGGCCCTTCGGCCCACAAGTTGCACCAATCATATCCATACCTACCAGGCCATAGAACTATCTATAACTCCCAATCTCATTAAATCTCATGAACTTATTCAGAAGCCTTTTAAAAGACCCCAGCAAATTTGCCTCCACCACCACCAATGGCAGCCGATTCCACTCACTCACCACCCTCTGAGTGAAACACTTACCCCTGACATCTCCTCTACCTGCTGCCCAGCATCTTAAATCTGTGTCCTCTCGTAGTGACCCTTTCAGCCCTGGGAAATAGCCTCTGAGAATCCACCCTATCTATTCCTCTCGACATTTTATAAACCTCTATCAGATCGCCTCTCAACCTTCGTCTCTCCAGGCAGAAGAGACCTAGCGCCCGCAACCTATCTTTATAAGGCATGCCTCCCAATCCAGGCAACATCCTTGTAAATCTCCTCTGCACCCTCCCAGTAGCTTCCACATCCTTCCTGTACTGAGGCGACCAGAACTGCACACAGTACTCCAAGTGGGGCCTGACAAGGGTCTTATAAAGTTGCAGCATTACCTCCCAACTCCTAAACTCAATCCCTCGATTAATGAAGGCCAGTACACCATATGCCTTCTTGACCACATCCTCCACCTGCGAGGACGATTTAAGAATCCTATGGACCCAGACTCCAAGGTCCTTCTGCTCCTCAAAACTGCTAAGAATCCTACCTTTGATATTGTACTCCTTCATCCTATTGGACCTGCCAAAATGGACCACTACACATTTATCTGGGTTGAAGTCCATCTGCCACTTCTCCGCCCAGTCTTGCTATCTATGTCACGCTGCATCTTCTGACATCTCTTCAGACTATCCACAACACCATCAACCTTCGTGTCGTCGGCAAACTTATCAACCCATCCCTCCACTTCTCATCCAGGTCATTTATGAAAATGACAAACAGCAAGGGTCCCAGAACAGATACCTGGGGCACTCCACTGGTGACCGACCTCCATCCAGAAAAAGACTCATCCACAACCACTCTCTGCCTTCTTGCAGGCAAGCCAATTCAGGATCCACAAGGCCAAAGCCCCTTGGATCCCATGCTCTCTCACCTTCTCAAGAAGTCTTGCATGGGGAACCTTATCAAATGCCTTGCTGAAGTCCATGTAAACCACATCCACCGCTCTTCCTTCGTCAATGCGTTCAGTCAAATTTTCAAAGAACTCAACTAGGCTCGTAAGGCACGACCTGCCCTTGACAAAGCCGTGTTGACTATTCCTGATCATACTAAACTTCTCTAAATGCTCATAAATCCTGTCCCTCAGAATCCTCCCATCAACTTACCAACCACTGAGGTCAGACTCACCGGTTGGTAATTTCCCGGGCTATCCCTGTTCCCTTTCTTGAAAATAGGAAACACGTCCGCAATCCTCCGGAACCTCTCCCGTCTCCATCAACGACATAAAGATCATCGCCAGGGGCTCTGCAATCCCTTTCCTCACCTCCCACAGTAACCTGGGGTACATCCCATCCAGTCCTGGCAACTTATCTATCTTGATAGAATTGAAAAGTACTTGTACATCTGGATCCCTCTGCATATTAATACTGTTAAGGGTTCTGCCATTTGCTGTATATTTCCTATCTATTAGACATTCCAAAATGCATTACCTCAACATTTGTATGGATTAAACTCCATCTGTCATCTCTCTGCCCAAATCTCCAACTGATCTATATCCTGCTGTATCCTCGGATGGTTCTCATCACTATCTGCAAATCCATCAACCTTTGTGTTATCCACAAACTTACTAATCAAACCAATTATATTTTCCTCCAAACATATATTACAAAGAGCAAAGGTCCCAGCACCGATTGCTGAGGAACGCAACTTGTCTCAGAACTGTGTGTTAAATATTCCTGGATACCAGACGTCCTGGAAAGATGGAAAAGAGGGAGAGGTAATGGTGTTGATTAAGGAGAGCATTGCATTGCAGGAAAGGGGATGTTCCGGGGGGCCAAGGGCAGCATCTATTTAGCTAAGGCTAAGAAACAAAAAATTGTGCAACTGCAATGCTTGGTTAAGTCTAAAGGCCACAAACTATTGGGAATGACATGGAAAAACAAATTATAAGGAAATTGGGTGCAAACACTGGAGTACCATAGAACCCTACAGTGCAGAAAGAGGCCCTTCGACCCATCAAGTCTGCACCAAACACAATCCCATCCAGGACCTACCCCGACATCCCAACATATTGTACCCACTAATCCCTCTAACCTATGCATCCCTGGACAATAAGGAGCAATTTCTTAGCATGGCCAATCAACCTAACCCGCACATCTTTGGAGTAGTTACAATGTGGGACTTCATCTAAATATAGACTGGGATATTAGTATTGTAAAAGGATAGAGAGGGGCAAGAGTGTTCAGAAAAAAATTGGCAGCAGTATGATTCCAAACCAATGAAAAAGACAATAATGTTAGATCCGGTTCTTGGATATGAGGTGGGCCAAGTGGATGTCGTGTCAATGGGAGGACACTCATGACGCAGTGATCATTTTATCATAAAGTTTAAAATGAATATGGAAAAGGGCAAAGAACAATCCAGAGCAAGAATAATTAGCTGACGGAAAGCCAATTTCAATGGGGTAAGGATGGATCTGGGAAAAATGGAGCCCAAGATTAGTAGGAAAAATAGGAATTGAACAAAGGGCTACTGCAAAGAAGTGTCTGGGCAGAGTCGAGGTATATTACCTCAAAAACAAATCCAGAGCTCTTTGGATGGTAACAGATGATGAAGAAAAAAAATGTGCTTATGACAGATGTCAGGTCAAAAATTCAACTGAGAATCAGGATGAATATAAAAGATTCAGAGAGGAGGTGAAAAAGCAAATAAGATGAAAAGAGACCGGCAGGTAACATAAAAGGGAATCCCAAAGTCTTCTATAACATACCAATAGTAAAAGGGTGAATAAATGAGTAGGGCTAATTAGGGACCAAAAAGAAGATTTATGCATGAGGACAGAAATCATGGCTGAGGGTATTCAGGAATAGTTTGCATCTGTTTTTATAAAGGAAGATAATGATGCCTAAGCCACAGTGATAGAGCAGGTAATTCAGACAGCTGCAAGGGTTTACAATTGTAAGGAAATGGTATCGGAAAGGTTGTCTATAATTAGAGTTGATGAGGCATTGGAATCAGATGACAGGCATCCAAAGGTACTGTGAGAATGGGAATTATGAAGGCACTGGCCATTAATCTTCGATCTTTAGACTTGGATAGTGCCAGCTCTGGAGAATTACCTTGTTCAAAAGCTGTAAAGATAAACCCAAGAGCTAGTCAGTTTAATTTTGCTGGGTGAGGAAATTTCTAGAAACAGTAATGTGGGACTATTATAGTCACTTGGTCATATGCAAGTTAATTAAAGAATGCCAGCATGGATTTGGTAAGGGAGACCATGTTTGACTTGCCCAAGTTTTTTGATGAGGTAACAAAGAGGGTCAATGAGGGTAATCTTGCTGATGTAGTGCACATGGAGTTCTAAAAGGTATTTGATAAAGTGCCTCCTAACAGACTTTAACAAAGTTCTAACTCATAAAATAAAAGGAATAGTATCAACATGGATACAACGTTTTTTTATGCAGAGGGTGGCGAGGGCCTGGAATGCACTGCCAGGTAGGGTGGTGGAGGCAGACACGTTGGCATCATTTAAGAATTACCTGGATAGACACATGACCAACCCGGGAATGGAGGGATACAAACGAATGGCCTAGTTGGACCAACACGTGGCACACGGTTGGCGAGCCGAAGGGCCTGTTTCCTGTGCTGTATTGTTCTTTATTCTTTGTTCTTTGTACATTGACTCATAAAATCGTAGAGGTTTACAACATGGAAACAGGCCCTTTGGCCCAACTTGTCCATGCTGCCCCTTTTTTAACCCCTGAGCTAGTCCCAATTGCCTGCATTTGGCCCATATCTCTCTATACCCATCTTACCCATGTAACCATCTCAATGTTTTTAAAAGACAAAATTATATCTGCCTCTACTACTATCTCTGGCAACTTGTTCCAGACATCATCCTCTGTGTGAAAAAATTGCCTTTCTGGACACTTTTGTACCTCTCCCTTCTCACCTTAAACCTAAGCCCTCTTGTTTTAGACTGTCCTACCTTTGGGAAAAGATATTAACTGTCTAGCTGATCTATGCATCTCATTATTTTATAGACCGCTATAAGATCACCCCTCAGCCTTCTACGTACCAGAAAAAAAATTCCAGCCTCTCCTTATAACTCAAACCATTAAGTCCCAACAGCATCTTAGTAAATCTTTTCTGCACTCTTTCTAGTTTAGAATTAGGAGAAGGAATAGGCCCTCTAACCCCTGAAGCCTGTTCCACCATTCAGTAAGATCATGGCTGATCTTTTTGTGGACTCAGCTCCACTTACCTGCCCGCTCACCATAACCCTTAATTCCCTTACTGTTCAAAAATTTATCTATCCAACAAGGAAACAAAGATTTCTGTTAATGGCCCAGCAGTTACATCCCTTGTCTCCTTCAGTAATCTGGATAGATGCCATCAGGCCCTGGAGATTTCCCTACCTTAATATTTTTTAATTCACTTCACACTTCCTTGTTATGTGCACTTGTTCTAAAGGTTTAATGCCTTGGGATCTCCTTTATCCTGTCTGCCAAGGACATTTTGTGACCCTTTTTGCCCTCCTAACTCCCTGTTTGAACAATTTTCTACTTTCCCTGTATCCTTCAAATGCTTCATCTGTTTTTAATTGCCTAGATCTCATGCATACATCCTTTTTCTTTATGACGAGACTCAGCATTTCCCTGGTCATCCACGGTTCCTGAACCCTGCCATTCCTGTCCTTCCTTTTCATAGGCACATGCCTGTCTTGCACTCTGATCAACTGCTCCTTAAAAGACTCCCACATGCCAGATGTGAATTTAATCTCAAACAGACTCTCACACAACAGCCTCCAAGTCCTGTCTAATCTAGGGTTAAGTTTAGCACCTTAACCCTAGGACAACATTTGCCCTTTTCCATGAGCATCGGAAAGCTTAGGGAATTGTGGTCATTGTTTGCCACATGTTCCCCCACTACAACTTTGATGACCTGGCTGGGCTTATTGGTGAGTGCAGTCCAGTATAGCTCCCTCTCTAGTCAGAGTATCCACATATTGTTCCAAAAAGCCTTCCTGGACACACTTAACAAATTGCTCACCATCCAGACCATTAGCCCAAAGGGATTTCCAGTTAATATGAGGAAAATTAAACTCTCCCACTATAACAACCCTATTATTTCTACATCTGTCCAGAATCTGCTTACATATCCATTTTTCAACTTCCTGTGGGCTGTTGGGAGGCCTGTAGTACACCCCCATCAGAGTGGCTGCCCCCTTCCTGTTTCTGAGTTCTATCCACTGTGTCTCATTACATGATTCTTCCAAAATGCCCTTCCTCTTTACAGCTGTAACATGTTCCCAAACCAGTATTGCAATTCCCCCACCTCCTTCCCCTCAATCCCCTAAAACACCTATATCCCGGAACATTTAGTTGCTAGTCCCCTCTTTCTTTTAACCGAGTCTCCACTCTTGTAACCACATTCAAGTTCCACGCAAGAATCAAGGCTCTAAGTTCATCTGCTTTACCTATTATACTCCTTGTACTGAAACAGATGCACTCCAAACCTCTGGACCCACTAAGTTTGACCTTCCTAAGTCTGCTCTTCCTCTTAGCTCGCCTGGCCTTGGTCCCAATATTCATCCTCAGTCCCCAATACTTGCTGGCTGATTCCCACCCTCTGCCACACTAGGCTGTTCACTAGGCTGATACCGGAGATGAGGGGGTTGGACTATGAAGAGAGACTAAATAGACTGGGTCTGTACTCGTTGGAGTTTAGAAGGATGAGGGGGGATCTTATGGAGATGTATAAGATAATGAAAGGGATGGATAGGGTAGAAGTAGAGAGATTCTTCCCACTTAGAAAGGACAGCAGGACTAGAGGGCACAGCCTCAAGATAAGGGGGGTATAGTTTAGATCGGAGTTGAGGAGGAACTTCTTCAAAGGGTGGTGAATCTCTGGATTTCTCTGCCTGTTGAAGTGGTGGAGGCTACCTCGCTAAATATAGTTAAGTCACAGGTAGATAGGTTTTTGACAGACAAGGGAATTAAGGGTTATGGGGAGAAAGCGGGAAAGTAGAACTGATCCACTTCAGATCAGCCATGATCTTATTGAATAGCGGTGCAGGCTCGAAGACCTAGATGGCCCTACTCCTGCTCCTATTTCTTCTGTTCTTATGTTCTTGTTTGCAATGAGGCAAGCTGTACTGTCGAGGGGTAATCTTCAAATTGTGTCAAAACTGAAATCGACAGTGAGACAGTTTCATCATAAAGACTGGAAACAGTTGTCTTCAGACAACATGGTTAAAAAAGCTGGGAGACTATCAGTGCTAACATCAAATAAAAATCATCAAGAATGGTAAAGGAGATGTGGACTTTGTTACGCTGCATATCAACCTGGGAGCAAGAGACATCTGACCTGAATCCATTGTTTTGGCTGTGGAAATTAGATGTGATGAATGGAGTTGTTTGGACCAAGGCAGGAATTAGATTAACAAAGTGAGAGGGGAGAGATACAAAAATGTCCAGAGGGGCAATTTTTTCATACAGAGGGTGGGGAGTGTCTGGAACAAGCTGTTAGAGACTGTAAGGAGAGGCAGTACAATTTTGTCTTTTTAAAAGCGTTTACATAACTGAATGGGTAAGATGGGTATGAGAGAAATATGGGTCATATGCGGACAATTGGGACTAGCTTAGTGGTTAAAAAAGGGACGGCATGGACAAGTTGGGCCGAAGGGCCTATTCCCATGCTGTAAACCTCTATGACACTAACAGGTGCTAAGCACAAAACATCCAGCAAGATGTTTGAAGAAATATGCTCACCAAGGAACACAGTATGTCTTCAGGAAATATGTCTTGATATTTCCCATAAGATTTGTAATAGAAGGTCCAAGACCATAGCATCTGGCATGACAGTCAATGGACGGACAGAGCTGGTCACCTTGACTCAAGTCTACTTTCAACACCAAGAAAGATCAGCTGCGGTGGAGATTGTAAAAGTTTTCAGCCATATTGTGGTTATATTGGCCTGAAGGTTTTGGACTTCAGTCACCAAAGATGATCAGGAATGGTCAACATCATAAACCAACAGCTCATACTGGAAGAATTGACTACGTGATTGTTGTATCAGCCAGAAGTGAAAAATATCAGAGCTGAGGTTTATGGATAATTTAAAGTTAACAACTAAATCCTGAGGAGATTTGGATTCAATTAAGTAAAGGTTTATGAACATTTACAGAAGCATACTATGATCAAGAGTAGTCAGCATGGCTTTGTTAAAGGCAGGTTGTGCCTAATGAGCCTGGTTGAGTTTTTTGAAACTGTGACTAAACACATTGACGAAGGAAGAGCGATGGATGTGGTTTATATGGACTTCAGCAAGGCATTCAATAAGGTCCCCTCTGCAAGGCTTATTGAGAAAGTGAGGGGGCATGGGATCCAAGGGGACGTTACTTTGTGGATCCAGAACTGGCTTGCCTGCAGAAGGCAGAGAGTGGTTGTGGATGGGTCTTTTCTGCATGGAGGTCGGTCACCAGTGGAGTGCCCCAGGGATCTGTTCTGGGACCCTTGCTGTTTGTGATTTTTATAAATGACCTGGATGAGGAAATAGAAGGATGGGTTGGTAAGTTTGCCAAAGACACGAAGATCGGTGTTGTGAATAGTTCAGAGGGATGTCAGAAGTTGCAGCGTGACATAGATAGGATGCAAGACTGGACACAGAAGTGGCAGATGGACTTCAACCCAATAAATGTGTAGTGGTACATTTTGGCAGGTCAAATGGGACGACGGAATATAATATTAAGGGTAAGACTCTTAGCAGTGTGGAAGATCAGAAGGACCTTGGGGTCCGGGTTCATAGGACTCTCAAATCGGTTTTGCAGGTAGAGGATGTGGTTAAGAAGGCGTATGGTGTACTGGCCTTCATCAACCGAGGAACTGAGTTTCGGAGTCATGTGATAATGCTGCAGCTGTATAAGACCCTGGTCAGACCCCACTTGGAGTACCGTGCTCAGTTCTGGTCACCTCATTACAGAAAGGATGTGGAAGCCATAGAAAGGGTGCAGAGTGGATTTACAAGGATGTTGCCTGGATTGAGTGGCATGCCTTATGAGGATAGGTTGAGGGAGCTTGGTCTTTTCTCCTTGGAGAGACAAAGGATGAGAGGGGACCTGATAGAGGTATATAAGGTGATGAGAGGTATTGATCAGGGAGACTCTCAGAGGCTATTTCCCAGGGCTGAAATAGCTGCCACAAGAGGACACAGGTTTAAGGTGCTGGGGAGTAGGTACAAAGGAGATGTCAGGGGTAAATTTTTCACCCGGAGGGTGATTGGTGAGTGGAATCAGCTGCTGTCGGTGGTGGTGGACGCAAACTCGTTAGGGTCTTTTAAGAGATGTCTGGAAGAGTACATGGGATTTAATAGGATTGAGGGTTGTAGGTAAGCCTAGTAGGTAGTGATATGATCAGGTCGAAGGTCCAAAAGTTTGTGCTGTAGTTTTTCTATGATTCTATGTTTCTGCAGAAATGTGGGATTTTACCTATGGCTTTTCAGTGGAAGATTTTATTATAAGTTGTGATCTATATGTGTTTAGTGTTGGACAACAGTATCACGCTTGTTAAAGATCTGATATTATGGCATTCAGAATTTTTAAATGAATAAACGAGTTTGTGGTTGAGCTGAAACCCTGTGTCGGTGTAACTTTGTTCTTCATAAAATCATCAAGTTAAGAACTAACATTGACGGAAAACAGGAGTGTGCTGCTCTTCCACCAGGTTGAGAGAGTACTTAATAAAGCAAATGGTATCATGGACTTTAATTATAGGAACATAAAGTGCAAGAACAAGGAGGTTAGATTGGACTTGTATTAGAAACAAAGAAAATAAGAGGAATAGATCATTTGGCCCTTCATACCTGCTCCTCTATTCATAATGACCATGGCTGATCATCCAATTCAACAGCTTGATTCCCCCTTCTCTCTATTCCTTGATCCCTTTAACTCCAAGTGCTATATCCAACTGCTTCTTGAAGTCATTTAATGTTTTAGCCTCAACTATTTTCTATGGTAGTGAATTCCACAGGCTGACCACTCCGTGGGTGAAGCAATTTCTCCTCATCTCAGTCCTAAAAGATTTATCTTGTATCCTTAGACCATGAACCCCGGTTCTGGGCATCTTTACCATTGGGAACATTCTTCCTGCATCACTCTGTCTAATCATAGAAACCCTACAGTGCAGAAGGAGGTCATTCAGTCCATCAACTCTGCACTGACTACACAAACCCACCCAGGCTCTACACCCATATCCCTACACATTTACCCATTAATCCTTCTAACCTACATATCTCAGGACATAAGGGGCAATTTTAGCTTGGCCAATCAACCTAACCCACACATCTTTGGACTGTGGGAGGAAACCAGAGTATCCGGAGGAAACTCACACAGTCACGAGGAGAATGTGCAAATTCCACACAGTGACCCAAGCGCGGAATCAAACCCAGGTCCCTGGAGCTGTGAAGCAGCAATGCTAACCACTGTGCTACTGTGCCGCACAACACGGTGTTTGTTGGAATTTTATAGGTTTCTATGTGATCCTCCCCCCATTCTTCTGAATTCCAGCAAATATATTCTAACCAACTCAATCTCTCCTCATAATCAGACCCACCATCCCAGGTATCAGTCTAGTAAACCTTCTCTATATTCCCTCTAGAGCAAAAATATTTTTCCTCAGATAAGGAGGCCAAAACTATACACAATATACAGATTTGGCCTCACCAAGGGTCTGTATAATTGCTGTAAGATATCTCTGCTCTTGCATTCAAATCTCTATGAGGGCCAACATACCATTTACTTTCCTTACCGCCTGTTGTGCCTTCATGCTTATCTTCAGTGACTGGTGTACAAGGACACCCAGATCTAGTTGTGCATTTCCCTCTCTCAACTGTGGCCATTCAGATATTAATCTGCCTTCCATTTTTGCTACCAAAGTGGATAATCTCACATCTATCCACATTTTACTGATCTGCATGCAGATGCCTACACACACAGTCTACCCAAATTACGCTGAAGCATCTCTGCATCCTCCTCACAGCTCACCCTCCCACCCAACTTTATATTATTTGCAAATTTATATATAGTGAATAGTTGGGTTACCAGCACTGATTCCTGCGATACTCCACTAGTCTCTGCTTGCCACTTGGACAAAGCGCCATTTATTCCTATTTTATACATCCTGTCTGCTAACTAATGCATTATCTCCAATCCCCTGTACTTTAATTTTATACAAATCCTTTATGTGATTCTTTGTTAAATCCTTCTGAAAGTCCAAATAAACAACATAAGACACTAGTCTGGTGTCAATTAAAGTGTTTTGTCCAGTTCTAGGTGATGTACATTAAGAAAGATCTGAAGGTATTGGAGAAAGCACAGAAAAAATTCTAAGATTGTTTCCTGGGGTGAAGAATTCAGTTACAAAGGTGAAGCAGAGGATATTCACAGGATGCTGCCTGGGATGGAACATCTAAGCTATAAAAAGATTGGATAGGCTTGGATTGTTTTCTTTAGAACAGAGAAGGCTGGGGGGTGCGGGGGTTGGGGGGGGCGCGAGGTGGAGGGGGGTAATGGGGCATGATTAAGGTGTCTAAGATTGTGAGGGGTATGGACAGGGTGAATAGGAAGCAACTGTTCCCGTTGGTTGAGGAGTCAATCTCGAGGAGGCAGAGTTTTACGGTAAGGGGCAAGAGATTCAGAAGGAATTGTGAAAACATTTTTTCATTCAGAGGGAATCTGGAATGCACTGCCTGGGAAGGTTTTGGAGGCTGAAAACTTGACAGCTTTTAAAGTATCTGGATGAGCAGACAGTCAGAGGCTTTTTCTGAGAGTGAAAGTGTCAATTACAAGGAGGCGCAGATTCAAGGTGAGAGGTTGAAAGTTTAAGGGCGATGTGTGGGGGTCGTTTTTCAGAGAGTGGTGGGTGCCTGGGAAGTTTTTTTTCCAGTTTGCTTATTTATTAGTGTCACAAGTATGTTTATATTAACACTGCAATAAAGAAATCCACTAGTCGCCACATTCTGGCACCTGTTTGGGTACACGGAGGGAGAATTTAGCGTGACCAATGCACCTAACCAACACGTCTTCTGGACTGTGGGAGGAAACCGGAGCACCCGGAGGAAACCCACACAGACATGGGGAGAAATGAAGATTCCACACAGACAGTAACCCAAGCCAGGTATCAAATACAGGTTCCTGGGGCTGAGAGGCAGCAAAGCTAACCACTGTGCTGCCATTGGTAACAGTAGGGTTGGGGGCTGGCCGTGATGCTTTCAATCAAATAGCCACCAACACACCAAGGATACATGGGTAAGGTTGAGCAGAGATATCAGTGAATTGGTTGGGTGGATATTGGAGGAGCACAGACAGTCAGGAATGACGGGGTGAAGAAACAGCCTCGCCAAATACGTACATGTTTGACCCAACTACCTTGAATCATTTTGCAACAACATCGTTATCGCAAACAAATACTGCTGAGCTGTGGAAGTGATGCAACTTCAGTTACAAAATTACAAAGCCAGTGACATTTTGGGAAATAAAAAATGAAGCAATAACAATGTTTAATGCCTCAGTATCACAATCAGAATTCTGAAATACCAAAAACTTTAAAACTGAAAGAATCAAGTAAAACCATGCTCAATTGCAACATGAGATGTAACCTGCGCATTCCTAACTGAGAAACAACTCATTCCTCAGTCACAAAGGAATCGCAGTTCCCAGTTGTAGCCTGATGGACAGCAATAGCTACACAAACTATCCACTGAAGTCCGAAAAAACAGGAATATTTGAATAACAAACTTGCAGATAAATCATGTTTTTCATTCTCTGTACATCCCAAAGAATTCCAGAGGCAAAGGTATATCTTTGAACAATTCCTATTTCAGCAAAGAGCACCAGTCAATCTACAAACATCCAAATACAGCAATGTGATACATAACAAAATAATTTGCTTTAATGATGTTGATTTGAAGAACGTAGCTACTTCGCTCGTGGCTGGAATTCTCCGACCTCACCCCGTGGCTGGGATTCTTCGGTCCTGCTGCAGTGAATGGAGATTTGGCTGAAAACCAAATTCTCCATTTTCACTGGCAGTGCCACGAGGCTTGCGAAACCAGAGAATTCTGGCTTAAATGTTCCAAATAAATGCAGGACAGTAAATCCATGAATTGCAGGCAGGTTTGACAAAGTCCCGCACAAGAGATTATCGTGCAAGATTAAAGTGCATGGGATTGGAGGAAAGGCATTGAGATGGATAGGAAACTGGTTGGCAGAGAGGAAACAAAGCATAGGAATTAATGGGTGCTTTTCAAATTGGCAGGCAGTAACTAGTGGGATGCCATAGGGATCGGTGCTGGAACCCCAGCTACACACAATATATTATAATGATTTAGATGAGGGAACAAAATGTAACATCTCAATGTTTGTAGATGATGCCAAGCTGAGTGAAAAGGTGAACTGTGGCGAGGATGCAGAGATCCTCCAGCATGATCTGGACAGGTTGGGTGAGTGGGCAAATCAATGGCAGATGCAGTATAATTTGGATAAATGTGAGGTTATTCACTTTGGACGCAAAAACAAGAAGGCAGATTACTACCTGAATGGCTGTAAGTTGGGAGAAAGGAGTGTGCAGCGGGACCTGGGTATCTTTGTGCACCAGGTAAGCATGCAGGTTCAGCAGGCGGTAAGGAAGGGAATGTTGGCCTTCATTGCAAGAGGTTTTGAGTACAGGAGCAGGGATGCGTTGTTGCAATCATATAGGGTCTTGGTGAACATAGAACATAGAACATTACAGCGCAGAACAGGCCCTTCGGCCCACGATGTTGCGCCGACCAGTTTTTTTTAAAAAACACTGACCCACTAATCTAAACCAATCCCTTTTCGTCCATAAACCTATCCACGGATCTCTTAAACGCCCCCAAACTAGGCGCATTTACAACTGCAGCAGGCAGGGCATTCCAATCCCTCACCACCCTCTGGGTAAAGAACCTACCCCTGACATCCGTCCTATAACTACCCCCCCTTAATTTAAAGCCATGCCCCCTTGTGCTAGCTTTCTCCATCCGAGGAAAAAGGCTATCACTATCCACCCTATCTAGATGTGGTGAGGCCACATTTAGAGTATTGTGTGCAGTTTTGGTCTCCTTTTCTGAGGAAGGATGTTCTTGCTCTTGAGGGAGTGTAGCAAAGGTTTTCCAGGCTGATTCCAGGGATGGCGGGACTGATGTATGAGGAGAGATTGACTAGGTTAGGATTGTTTTCACTGGAGTTCAGATGAATGAGGGGAGATCTCATAGAAACTTATAAAATTCTAACAGGACTGGACAAGATAGACACAGGGAGAATGTTCCCAATGGTGGGGGAGTCCAGAACTAGGGGTCATAGTCTGAAGGTTCAGGGTAGACCATTTAGGGCGGAGATGAGGAGACACTTCTTCATCCAAGGAGTGGTGAGCCTGTGGAATTCGTTATCACAAGAAGTAGTTGAGCCAAAACATTGACTGTATTCAAGACGCAGCTGGATATTACACTTGAGGTGAATGGGATCAAAGGTGATGGGGAAAAAGCAGGACTAAGCAATTGAGTTGGACAGTCAGCCATGATTGTAATGAAGAGCGGAGCAGGGTCAAAGGGCCAAATGGCCTCCTCCTGCTCTTATTTCCTATGTTTCTATGTTTCTATGATCTGATGACAGTAATGGGGAAATGCGGTATGTCTCAGATTTTATCTGCAGCCTATGTTTAACCGTAGCTTGTTGACTTCCATCAGCCTGGACAAAACTGCCAACTCAAGAGCACACAAGAATTCAAAAAAGGAAGCAGGATTAGGCCATCAGGTGCTTTCAAGCCTGTCCCACAATTCAATATGATCACAACTGATCTATGCCGGACTCACTCAAAGGACAAAGAACAAAGAAAAAGTACCTCACAGGAACAGGCCCTTCAGCCCTCCAAGCCTGTGCCAGTCATGATGCCCTAACTAAACTAGAAATAACTTTCTGCCCTTACTTGGTCTATATCCCTCTATTTCCCTCCTATTCATGTACCCATCCAGATGCCTCTTAAATTTACTAATGTGCCTGCTTCCACCGCCTTCTCTGGCAGCGTGTTCCAGGCACCCAGCACTCTGCATGAAAACCTCCCCCACATATCTCCCTTAAACATTTCCCCTCTCTCCTTGAACATGTGCCCCCTTGTAATAAAGAACAAAGAACAACACAGCACAGGAAACAGGCCCTTCAGCCCAACGAGTCTGTGCTGCCATTTTAACATTATGAATGCCCTCCTCTTCCTATGACCTTTGTCTATGCCTATTGGAGAAGATTGACACTTCCACCCTGGGGCAAAAGCCTCTGACTATCCACCCTGTCTATGCCTGTCATAGTTTTGTAGACCTCTATCAGGTCTCTCCTCAGCCTCCACCTTTCCCATGAAAACAATCCTAGTTTATTCAACCTCCCATCATAGTCAACACTCTCAAGACTAGGCAACATCTGGTGAACCTTCTTTACACTCTCTCCAAAGCTTCCACGTCCATTTGGTAGTGTGGTGACCAGACCTGCACGCAATACTCCAAATGCACCCTAATCAAAGATTTATATAGCCACAACATGATTTCCCAACTCCTGTACTCAATGCCCTGGCAGATGAAGGCAGGCTGCTTGCGTTGCCACTTTTAGAGAACTGTGGACTTGCACACCCAGATCCCTCTCTATGTTAATGTTCCTAAGGGTTCTGCCATTTACAGTATAATTCACACCTAAATATGATCCTCCAAAATGCATCACCTTCCATCGGGCATTTCTGTGCCCATTTCTGTCTCCAATCTATCGATATCCTTTTGTATGTCTTGACAATTCCCGGCCTATCAGCAACTCCACCAATCTTCATATCATTCACAAATTTACTAATCAGACCACACACATTTTCCTCCAGATCATTTATATACTACAAACAACAGAGGTCCTGGCACCTGCGGAACATCTGGCTACAGATCTCCGTGACTCACCTGATGAAGGGGCAGCACTCCAAAAGCTTGTGGCTTGTGCTACCAAATAAATCTGTTGGGTTTTAACCTGGTGTTGTGAGACCTCTTACTGTGCTTACCCTAGTCCAATGCCAGCATCTCCACATCATTCTATAACCAAGCCAGTTCTGTGTCCATCTAGTCAGCCTACTTCGAATTCCTGTGATTTTAGTTTTTGTACCAGTCTGCCATGTGGGACCTTGTCAAATGCCTTACTAAAGTCCATATATACTACATCCACAACCCTTCCCTCATCAATTATCTTTGTCACCACTTCAAAAAATTCAATCAATTTGGTGAGATCTTCCATGTACAAAACCATGTTGCCTGTCACTAACTAGTCCATTTTCTTCCAAATGCGCATATATCCTCTCCCTCAGTATCTTCTCCAAAAGCTTCCCCACCACTGATGTCAGACTCACAGGCGTATAATTCCCTGGATTATCCTTGCTTCCTTTCTTAAACAAGGGAACAACATTGCCTATTCTCCAGTCCTCAGGAATCTCACCTCTGATCAAAGAGAACATAAGAAATAGGAGCAGGAGTAGGCCATCTAGCCCTTCGAGCCTGCCCCGCCATTCAATAAGATCATGGCTGATCTGTCGTGGCTCAGTTCCACATTCCCGCCCTCTCCCCATAACCCTTAATCCCCTCGCTTATCAAAAGCCCATCAACCCGCGTCTTAAAAATATTTAGCGAGGCAGCCTCCACCACTTCAACGGGCAGAGAATTCCAGATATTCACCACCCTTTGAGTGAAGAAGTTCGTCCTCAACTCCGTTCTAAACCGCCCCCCCCCCTTTATCTTGAGGCTGTGCCCCCTAGTCCTACTGTCCTTTCTGAGCGGGAAGAGTCTCTCCACCTCTATCCTATCCATCCCATTCATCATCTTATACGTCTCAATGAGATCTCCCCTCATTCTTCTAAACTCTAATGAGTACAAGCCTAATTTATTCAGCCTCTCCTCATAGCTCAACCCCCTCAACTCCGCCATCAGCCTGGTAAACCTCCTCTGCACTCCCTCCAAGGCCAAAATATCCTTGCGTAAGTACGGCGCCCAAAACTGCACACAGTACTCCAGCTGCGGCCTCACCAATGCCCTGTACAGCCGCAGCAAGACCTCCCTACTTTTATATTCAATCCCCCTCGCTATGAAGGCCAGCATCCCATTCGCCTTCCTGACCACCTGCTGCACCTGCAGGCTGGGTTTTTGCGACTCATGCACAAGGACCCCAAGGTCCCTCTGCACCGTCGCCTGCTGCAGTTTTTCGCCACTTAAGTAATAATCCTTCCTACCATTATTCCTACCAAAGTGGACAACCTCACACTTGCCAACATTAAATTCCATTTGCCATTTCCTGGCCCATTCGCCCAGCCTATCTAGATCCTTCTGTAGACTCTCCCCACCCTCCGCACAATTTGCTGTTCCACCAATCTTGGTGTCATCAGCAAATTTCGACACCCTACACTCGGTTCTCTCCTCCAGATCATCTATATAAATGGTAAATAGCTGAGGCCCCAGCACCGACCCCTGGGGCACTCCACTAGTCACCATCCGCCAATCCGAATAGCACCCATTGACCCCCACTCTCTGCCTCCTATTTGACAACCAATCCTCTATCCACGCTAACACCCTACCCCCAACTCCATGTCCCCTGACCTTCTGCAATAACCTCTTGTGAGGTACCTTGTCAAACGCCTTCTGAAAATCAAGAAAGACCACATCCACCGGCTCTCCTCTATCCACCGCCCTAGACACATCCTCATAGAACTCCAGTAAATTTGTCAGACACGACTTCCCTGTAACGAAACCGTGCTGCGTCTGCTCTATCAAGCAGTTCCCCTCAAGATGCCTCACTATTTCCTCCTTGATGACGGATTCTAACATTTTACCTACAACAGACGTTAAACTAACCGGCCTATAATTCCCTGCCTTTTGCCTGGCACCCTTCTTAAACAACGGCGTAACATTAGCCATTTTCCAATCTTCCGGCACTTCCCCGGAATCCAGCGATGTCTGGAAAATAACCACCAAGGCATCCACTATCACCTCCGCCATTTCTTTCAGAACCCTCGGATACATTCCATCCGGTCCTGGCGACTTGTCCACAATCAGCCCCTCCAGTCTGTCGAGCACTGCCTCTCTAGTAACAGTAATGTCATTAAGACCCTCCAGTCCTACCACCTTTCCATCTCTAACACCCAGCAAATTATTCACGTCCTCCTCCGTGAAGACCGAAACAAAAAAGTTATTCAAGACCTCAGCCATATCCCCATCCCCTACCACTAAGTCCCCCTTCTCATCCTCTAAGGGACCAACGTTCATCCTAGCCAGCCTCTTCCTTTTTATATATTCATAAAAACTCTTGCTATCCTTTTTTATATTAAGCGCGAGCCCAGCTTCATAGTTTCTCCTACCCTTCTTTATCAACTTCTTTGTCAATCTTTGTTGACATTTAAACCTCTCCCAATCCTCTTCTCGCCCACTACTCTTAGCTACTCTAAACGCCTCCGCTTTTAATTTAACACTTTCCTTCACCTCCTTCGTTATCCACGGCTTATTACCTCTCCTCCTACTGTCCTTTTTGACGATCGGAATAAATTTCTGCTGAGCACCAAGAAAGATCTCCTTAAAGATCCTCCACTGCTCCTCAGCAGACCTACCTTCCAACGCGCTCCCCCAGTCCACATTTGCCAATTCTTCTCTCATCCTACCGTACTCCCCTCTATTCAAACAAAGGACGCGCGTCCGGGAACCCACTTTCTCCTCCTCCATCTGCACCAGAAACTCCACCATACAAATAGGAGACAGAGAGTGGGGGTCAACGGGTGCTATTCGGATTGGCGGATGGTGACTAGTGGAGTGCCCCAGGGGTCGGTGCTGGGGCCTCAGCTATTTACCATTTATATAGATGATCTGGAGGAGGGAACCGAGTGCAGGGTGTCGAAATTTGCTGATGACACCAAGATTGGGGGAACGGCAAATTGTGCGGAGGGTGTGGAGAGTCTGCAGAAGGATCTAGATAGGCTGGGTGAATGGGCCAGGAAATGGCAAATGGAATTTAATGTTGGCAAGTGTGAGGTGGTCCACTTTGGTAGGAAGAATGGTAGGAAGGACTATTACTTACGGGGCGAAAAACTGCAGCAGGCGACGGTGCAGAGGGACCTTGGGATCCTTGTGCATGAGTCGCAAAAACCCAGCTTGCAGGTGCAGCAGGTGGTCAGGAAGGCGAATGGGATGCTGGCCTTCATAGCGAGGGGGATTGAATATAAAAGTAGGGAGGTCTTGCTGCAACTGTATAGGGCATTGGTGAGGCCGCAGCTGGAGTACTGTGTGCAGTTTTGGGCGCCGCACCTGCGCAAAGATATTTTGGCCTTGGAGGGAGTGCAGAGGAGGTTTACTAGGCTGATACCGGAGTTGAGGGGGTTGAGCTATGAGGAGAGGCTGAATAAACTAGGCTTGTACTCGTTAGAGTTTAGAAGAATGAGGGGAGATCTCATTGAGACATATAAGATGATGAATGGGATGGATAGGATAGAGGTGGAGAGACTCTTCCCGCTCAAAAAAGACAGTAGGACTAGGGGGCACAGCCTCAAGATAAAAGGGGGGCGGTTTAGAACGGAGTTGAGGAGGAACTTCTTCACTCAAAGGGTGGTGAATCTCTGGAATTCTCTGCCCGTTGAAGTGGTGGAGGCTGCCTCGCTAAATATTTTTAAGACGCGGGTTGATGGGTTTTTGATAAGAGAGGGGATTAAGGGTTGTGGGGAGAAAGCGGGAAAGTGGAACTGAGCAGCGACAGATCAGCCATGATCTTATTGAATGGCGGGGCAGGCTTGAAGGGCTAGATGGCCTACTCCTGCTCCTATTTCTTATGTTGTTATGTAAGAGGATCCTTCACCGCAAGGTCCCTAATTCTACCCTCCTCATTTCATAGCACCAGATCCAAGATAGCTCGCTCCCTCGTCGGCTCCAACACACACTGTTCAAGGAAATTATCCCGGCAGCATTCCAAGAACTCCTCCTCGAGCCCACCACGTCCAACATGGGTCGACCAATCAATATGCAGATTGAAATCCCCCATCATTATGGCCGTCCCATTCCTGCACGCCGCACTTATTTGCGCGTTAACAGCCCGCCCCACCTCCAGATCATTATTCGGGGGCCTATAGACGACACCCACCAGCGTCTTCCTCCCTTTGCTGTTCCTAATCTCCATCCACAACGATTCCACTTTCTGCTCTTTGGCTCCAATATCATCCGTTGCTACCACCCTGATGCTATCCTTAATCAGCAGAGCTACGCCCCCCCCTTTTCCCTCCCGCCTATCCTTCCTAAACACTTGATACCCCTGGACATTCAGCTCCCAGTCCTTGTCACCTTGCAGCCACGTCTCTGTAATGGCCACCAGATCATATCCATTTGTGTCGATCTGCGCCACCAGCTCATCCACTTTATTCCGAATGCTTCGTGCATTCAGATAAAGTGCCTTCATCCCAGCCTTCCCCTGGACCCTATTTGCCGTAACGCTCCCAACCATACTCACGCCCCCTACTCCCTCTATTATTGGGACATCCTCGGCCTCTTCCCTTACCTGTACCCTCTCCTCAACTTTAGACCCCGTAAAGTCACCTACCCTCGCACCCTCCCCCCCCCTAATTAGTTTAAAGCCCTGTCTACAGTCCTCTTTACTCTATTCGCCAGCACTCTGGTCCCAGCACGGTTCAGACCAACCCCATCCCGCCCGAACAGGTCCCACCTACCCCAATACTGGTGCCAATGCCCCATAAATTCAAACCCATTCCTCCCACACCAATCCCTGAGCCACCCATTCACTTCCTTAATCTTATCAACCCTACGCCCGTCTGCACTCGGTTCAGGCAGTAGCCCAGAGATAACCACCTTGTCGGTTCTACTTTTTAATACCATTCCCATGTGGAGGCTGGAATTTTCCGACCATTTCCAACCCCCCGTTGCTGCCAGCAAGGATGGAGAATTTAGCGCTCAGCCAAATCTCCGTTTACTGCAGCAGGACTGGAGAATCTTGTTGGCATGAACGGCCCCAGGAGATTCCAGTTGAAATATCTTACAGGCAGTAAACCCTATGCTGTTGTACATCTAACTTTCCAAAAGGCATTGGATAAAGTTCCATGCAAACGACTATGGGGACAATTTTCCACCCACGTTTCCAGGGGGTGTGGAATGGCAGAGGGGGTGGAGACAGCACTGGAGTCCCAAAACGGCTTTTACAATGGAGGGATTTCCCGCTGTGATAGTCCTCACATCCCCCCCCACCCAGTTACATGACGGGAATCTGTGGAATTCTCTGCCGCAGAAGGCTGTGGAGGCCAAGTCACTGAGTGTCTTCAAGACAGAGATAGACAGGTTCTTGATTAATAAGGGGATCAGGGTTTATGGGGAAAAGACAGGAGAATGGGGATGAGAACAAAGTCAGCCATGGAACATAGTAAGATAGAGGGTTATAGGTAAGCCTAGAAGGTAGGGACATGTTCGGCACAACTTGTGGGCCGAAGGGCCTGTTTGTGCTGTAATTTTTCTATGTTTCTATGTTTCTATTCCCAGCTTTTCATACTCCCTCCCCAGATCCTCAGTTTGCATTTTGCCTACATCGTTGGCACCCACATGTACCACAACGACCGGATTCTCACCCTCCCACTCCAGGTTCCTCTGCAGCCCAGATGGATGTGAAGATATGTGTTAAGGCCCCATCTATTTCTCCTCTTGCTCCCACAGTAACCTGGGGATACTCAACGCTTCCTTCTTCTATATATTGACATTCTCTAGACCGTTCACACACCCATCCCTGACCTCAACATCCGTTATATCTTTCTCCTTGGTGAGTATTGATACAAAGTACTCATTAAGGATCTCACCCATTCCCTGTGGTTCCACAGATAAATTCCCTCCATTGTCCTTGAGTGGGCCTACTCTTTCTCTTATTACTCTCTTGCTCCTAATATACAAAAGCCTTGGGATTCTCCTTGGCCCTGTTTGCTAAAAACATTTCATGGCCCTTTTAGCCTCCTACTTCATGTTTAAGTTCCTTCCTACTTCCACTGTACTCCTCAAGGGCTTAGAACAAAGAACAACAAAGAACAACACAGCACGGGAAACAGGCCCTTCGGCCCAATGAGCCCGCGCTGCCATTTTAATGTTATGAGTCCCCTCTCCACCCATCAGTTTTTAGATGCCTAGACCTATCATATGCTTCCTTTTCCCTTTTGACTAAGTTACAATTTCCCTTGTCATCAATGGTTCCCGAATCCTGCCATTTCTATCCTTCTATATGGACTTTTTACTTGTCCGTCCTGCATTTCAGTCCTGGGATACACTTCATCAGGTCCCGAGGATTTATCTATCTTGATGTGCTTTAAGACTCCCAACACTTCCTTCTCTGTAATATGTACACTCCACAAGACATCACAATTTATTTCCCCAAGTTCCCTAACATCCATGCTTTTCTCAATAGCAAATACTGATGAGAAATATTCATTTAGGATCTCACCCATCTCTTTAGGATCCACACATAGATGACTTTGTTGATCCTTAAGAGGCCCTACTCTCTCCCTTTTTACTCTTTTGCCCTTTATGTATTTGTAGAAGCTCTTTGGATTCTCCTTTTCTTTATCTGCCAAAACAATTTTGTGTCCCCTTTTTGCCCTCCTGATTTCTCTCCTAACTCTACTCCTACACCCCCTATACTCTTCAAGGGATTCACTTGATCCCTGCTACCTATGCATGTCATGTACCTCCTTCTTCTTCTCAACCAGGGTCTCAATATCCCGCATCATACAGTGTTCCCTACTTCTGCCAGCCTTGCCCTTTACTCTACGAGGAATGTGTTTACCCTGAACCCTGGTTAACACACTTTTGAAAGCCTCCCACTTACCAAATATCCCTTCGTCTTCCCACAGACTCCCCCAATTAACTTTTGAAAGAAGCCTGATACCATCGAAATAGACCTTGCCCCAATTTAGAATTTTAACTTTTGGGCCACATCTATCATTCTCCATAGCTATCTTAAAACTAATGGAATAAAAACTATGAGGAGAGGTTAGAGAAACTTGGTTTTGTTCTCACTGGAATGATAGAGGTTGAGGGCTGACCTGATAGAGGTTAACATGATTATGAGTGGCATGGACAGAGTGGATGGTCAAATGCTCTTCCATAAGGTAGAAAAGTCAAATACTAGGGGACATAGGTTCAAGGTACATGGCAGAAATTTAGAAGGGATGTGTGAGGCAAGTTTTTGTACAGAGAAGGTGGTGAATGTCTGGAACGCGTTACTTGGGGAGCTGGTGGGAGCAGATACGATAGCGACATTTAAGGGGCATCTTGACAAATACATGAAAAGGATGGGGATGGAAGGATACGGACTCCATAAGTGCAGACAGCTTTAATTTGGGCAGGCACAAGGACTGGCACAGGCTTGGAAGGCTGAAGGGGTTTGTTCCTGTGCTGTACTGGTCATTGTTCTTTAACACTGTGGCTATCCAACTCAAATATTGGGAAAGTTAATGTCCCCTACTATTACCACCCTATTTTTATTGCAGCTATCTGTAGTCTCCTTACATATTTGCTCCTCAATTTCCTGCTGATTATTTGGGGCCTATAGTACATAAGAACATAAGAAATAGGAGCAGGAGTAGGCCATCTAACTCTTCGAGCCTGCCCCGCCATTCAACAAGATCATGGCTGATCTGAAGTGGATCAGTTCCACTTTCTCCCCTAACCCTTAATTCCCTTGTCTATCAGAAACCTATCTACCTGTGACTTAAATATATTCAGCGAGGTAGCCTCCACCACTTCAATAGGCAGAGAATTCCAGAGATTCACCGCCCTTTGAGTGAAGAAGTTCCTCCTCAATTCCGATCTAAACTGACCCCCCCTTATTTTGAGGCTGTGCCCTGTAGTTCTGCTATTCTTTCTAAGCAGGAAGAATCTCTCTACCTCTACCCTATCTAGCCCCTTCATTATCTTATATGTCTCTATAAGATCCCCCCTCATCCTTCTAAACTCCAACGAGTACAGACCCAGTCTATTCAATCTGTCCTCATCGGCTAACCCCCTCATCTCCGGTATCAGCCTAGTGAACCTTCTCTGCACTCCCTCCAAGGCCAATATATCCTTCTGCAAATGCGGCGACCAAAACTGCACACAGTACTCCAGTTGCAGCCTCACCAGTACCCTGTACAGTTGCAGCAAGACCTCCCTGCTTTTATATTCTATCCCCCTCGCTATAAAGGCCAACATTCCATTCGCCTTCTTGATCACCTGCTGCACCTGCAGGCTGGGTTTTTTGCGATTTGTGCACAAGGACCCCCAGGTCCCTCTGCACCGTAGCATGCTGCAGCTTTTCGCCTTTTAAATAATAATCCCTCCTACTATTATTTCTGCCAAAGTGGATAACCTCACACTTGCTAACATTATACTCCATCTGCCAGGTCCTCGCCCACTCGCTCAGCCTATCCAGATCCCTCTGCAGACTTTCCACACCCTCCACGCAATTTGCTTTTCCACTCATCTTTGTGTCATCAGCAAATTTTGTTACCCTACACACAACCCCCTCCTCCAGATCATCTATGTAAATGGTAAACAGTTGAGACCCCAGCACTGATCCCTGCAGCACTCCACTAGTCACCAACCGCCAACCAGAATAGCACCCATTGATACCAACTCTCTGCTTCCTATTAGACAACCAATCCTCTATCCATGCTAACACCTTACCCCAACTCCGTGCACCCTAACCTTCTGTAGCAACCTTTTGTGAGGCATCTTATCAAACGCCTTTTGGAAATCTGAACACAACACATCCACTGGTACCCCTCTGTCTACCGCACCAGTCACATCCTCATAGAAATCCAATAAATTCGTTAAACACGGCTTCCCCTTACGAAGCCATGCTGCATCTGCTCTATCAAACCTTTCTTTTCTAGGTGCCTTGCTATTTCTTCTTTGATGACGGATTCTAGCATTTTTCCAACTATCCTAACAAAGTGATTTCTCCCTTCTTATTTTTCAGTTCTACACATATAGGCGGGAATTTTACCAGTACTCTTGCCCCAATTCCGGGGGCGGGAGAGACTCGGAGAACAGCATTCTCTGTTGGCCTCGGGCAGGATCATATGAACCCCTAGGCAGATATGCCAGCAAAATTCCACCCATAGGTTCAGTGGGCGAACCCTCAGATATATCCCCTCTCGGTACTGCCATGACGTTCTCCCTACTCAAAAATGCAACTCCCCCCCTCTCTTCCTCCTGTTTTTCTTTCCTATAGCATCTATATCCTGGAACATTGAGCTGCTTGTCCTGCCCCTCTCTTAGCCATGTTTCAGTAATAACTATAATATCCCAGTCCCATGTACCCATCCATGCCCTGAGTTCATCTGCCTTGCCCATCAGGCCTCTCGCATTGAAACAAATGCAGTTCAATCTGGACTTCCTTTGCTCTCTGTCTTGCTTTCTCAGACCATCTGCCCAGTCATGTTTTATATACTCTCCCTGTGTTTTCTCTTCACTTTCCTGGACTCAGTCACTGAGTTCTCCACAATCTCTGTACTCTGTACTGTGGCCCTTTTTGATTTTTGACTTTGGTTTCTCTGTCTTTGTCAAAGGGTCATCTGGACTTGAAATGTCAGCTGTTTTCTCTCCTTACAGATGCTGCCAGGCCTGATGAGATTTTCCAGCATTTTCTCTTTTGGGTTTCAGATTCCAGCATTTGCAGTAATTTGCTTTTATCCACTTTACTTCACTCTGACTTTCTGCATTTGCTCCCATTCTCCTGTTACAATAGTTTAAACACTCCCCAACAGCAGTAGCAAATATTCCCCCAAGAACATTGGTTCCAATCCTGCCCAGGTACAGACTGTCTAATTTGTACTGGTCCCACCTCCCCTAGAACTGGTTCCAATGTCCCAGAATTTGAATCCTCCCTCTTGCACCATCCCTCAAGCCACGTATTTGTCTTAGCTATCCTGAAAACACATGGCACAGGTAGCAAGCCTGAAATTGCTACCTTGGAGGTCCTACTTTTCAACTTAACTCTGATCTCGCTAAATTCAGCTTGTAGGACTCATCCCATTTTTTACATATATCATTGGTGCCTATACGCACCACAACAGCTGGCTGTTCACCCTCTGCCTCCAGAATGTCCTGTAGCTGTTCCAAGGCATCTTTGACCCTTGCACCAGGAATGCAACATACCACCCTAGTCTCGCTTGCATCTGCAGAAACGCCTATCTATTCCCCTTACAGTTGAGTCCCTGATCACTATAGCTCTATCACTCTTTTTCCTACCTTCCTGTGCAGCAGAGCCAGCCATAGTACCATGAACCTGGCTGCTGCCACCTTCCCCTGGTGAGCCATCACCCCCAACAGTATCCAAAATGGTATATCTGTTTTGGAGGGAGATGACCACAGGGGATTCCTGCACAGCTTTCCTACTCTTCCTCTGTCTGGTGGTTGCTCATTCCCTATCTCCCTCAGTAATTTTTATCTGTACTGTGACCAACTCACTGAATGACTTCCTCAGCATCGTGGATTTTCCAAAGCAAATCAATCTGCAGCTCCAGAGCCATCAAACAGTCTAACAGGAGCTGCAGTTGAATGTGAAGAAGCCAGGGACACTGGAAGGGTCCCTGAATTCCCACATCACACAAGAGGAGCATGACATGGGTCTGATTTGATCTGATTTATTGTCACATGTATCAGTACACAGTGATAAGGATTGTTTCTTGCGTGTTGTACAGACAAAGCATACCGTCCATAGAGAATGAAATGAGAGAGTGCAGAACGTAGAGTTACAGTTATAGCTAGGGTATAGAGAAAGATCAATTTAATGTGAGGTAGATCCATTCAAAAGTCTGACAGCAGCAGGGAAGAAGCTGTTCTTGAGTCGGTTGGTACGTGACCTCAGACTTTTGTATCTTTCTCCCAATAGAAGAAGGTAGAAGAGAGAATGTCCGGGGTGCGTGGGGTCCTTGATTATGCTGGCTGCTTTGCTGAGGCAGCGGGAAGTGTAGACAGAGTCTATGGATGGGAGACTACTTTGCATGATACATTGGGCAACATTCACGACGTTTTGTAGTTCCTTGCGGTCTTGGTCAGAGAAGGAGCCCATACCAAGCTGTGATATAACCAGAAAGAATGCTTTCTATGCTGCATCTGTAAAAGTTGGTGAGAGTCGTAGCTGAGATGCCAAATTTCCTTCTGAGTGGGGATCTCCTGCCATGACTTAATCTTTAAGTTAATTTAAAACAACAACTACTACGTCTAGAGAAGAAAAGGGAAAAAGAAAGGAAAAACTACTTACTAGTCACCAGCCAATCACTAACCTGTTTGCGATGTCACAGATCGATTTCTCTCTCCATCTCACGTGCCCTCGAGTCTCCCTCGCAGGTCCGCCTCCTCCCTCCCCCTGAAGATGAGCATCTTTTTCCTCTCAGCACCGAATTCCCACTCAGCTCCAAATTCCCGACACCCTTTGGCTGAAGTCTCATTCTGGCTGACTAGTCCTGGTCATGTTTCATGGTCATTGTTACTGAGACTAGATTTCTAAATCCCAGATTTATTTATTGAATTTAAATTCATTAGCTGCTATGATGGAATTTGTACCTTTATCCCAAGAGTATTAGCTTGGATCTCTAAGAACAAACAACAAAAACAGCCCGGGAAACAGACCCTTTGGCCCAATGAGCCCACGCTGCCATTTTAACATTACCAGTTCCCCCTCCACCCATGACCCATCTCCAGATTGTTATTCCTGTGACCTTACCATTGTGCCATTGTCTACCTACTATTCCTCTCCTATTGTGAAGGAGCTAGGCAGGTTAGACACTGAGATTATTCCCTCCTGACAGCAGCATCTCAATCTTAGTATCAGGAACCAGTCATTTAGGAATGACGTGAGGCCAACCTTCTCACTCAGAGTGAATCTTTGGAATTGTTTATCCAGACTCTTGTGGATGCTCCATCATTCAAAATATTCCAGACCGAGATCAATCGAGATCTTTCAGGGAATCGAGGGATATGGAGAGGAAACAAGAGAGTGGCGTTGAGACAGACGATTGGCTATGAGAGCGGGCTTGAGGGGCCAAATGGGCCACCCGCATTCCTAATTCCTATATAATACAACCCGCAAAGCAGTTTGTAGTCTACACATATTGATTGAAAAGGGCAATTAAAGTGCAGTTTGGTCAGCCTGAATGATCAGAAAACACTTGTGCTACTAATGGGAGACCAGATTTTCAGCCTGGGTTTGGATCAGAGCTCAGTGGTCACAAAAAAACACATTACTCTCCGCATCAAAAGCCCAACTTTGTCCTGTAAATTTAGGGAACCTGCACATTATCTGTCCGGGAATTTTATTGCATCATTTTGCACATATTTGTTATATTTTTGAGAGCAATACAGTTTTGAAATATAAACTAAATCTTCATAATCTTAAAAGCCTTCCAGCACGATATGTCTTATCAAACAACACCCAATAATGGCACCCCGAGTGCAGATTACAGTCGATAGCAATGAGAAAAGCTATTACAATTTGCAATAAAAATTGAATAAAATTGACAAAATTACATAATTCAATATCATATCATTAATAATAATTAATAATATCGTTAATAATAATCATTGATAACTAAAATACATTTAAAAACCTGAATACAGGTCAAAATTTACCACATTCTATTGAAATAAAGTTGGAAAATGAATAAATGATTACTGAATCAAGGAGACCTGCACAGCTCGTTTCTGAGTTGGAGCACTCAGCTTCCACTTGGCATTGTGTCAGATAAGGTCACAGAGCAGAGAATGGAGTTCGGGGGGTGGGGAAGGGGTAGATGGGGCAGGAGGGGGAGGTAGGGGTGAGGGAGATGGGGGAGGAGTGGGTAGTGGGGTATGTGAGGGGCGTGAGGAGGGTGAGGGGAGAGGGGGAGATGGGGGAGGAGGAGGCATAGGGGGAGATGGGGCAGAGGGAAAGATGGGGGAGGAGGGGGAGTGAGGTTTTGCTGGGTCTTGTTTTCCTAACTACTTCCACAGATGGGCGGGATGGGAGCACTCCAATGGTAGAGGCTGGGAGAGAGATCGTAGCCAGACCTGCAACATGATGCAAACACATCATGTGATATCACAGGGAAGTGATTGGTCAATGAGTATCTCTTCTTTCTTTTCTGACTTGCTTTGAGACTGACAGCCCGGTGGGAGAATTAGAGAGTGAAAACAAAATCAGCAGTAAAAAGCAGAACCAAAAAGGTAATAATCTCTGGATTACTACCTGAGCCATGAGCTCATTGGCACAAGGTCAATAAGATTAATGAGGTAAATACGTCAAAAGTTGATGGGGGAGAAATGGGTTTGAATTCGTGGAACGTTGACACCAGTACCAGGATGCTGTTCATCTGAATCATGCTGGGACCAGAATCCTGGCGAATCGTGTAACCACGGTTGTAGATATGGCTTTAAACTAAATAGGTTGGGGTGGGGATCAATGACGTGGAAATTTACGAAAAAGTATAAGGAGAAGGTAGCAGTAGTACAGGTTAGTGTTCACAAAATCCCTACAATGCAGAAGAGACCATTCAATGGCCATTCAGTCCATCACGTCTGCAGAGGCCTCTGAAAGAATAATTTATCCAGGCCCTCTCCCCCACCCTATCCCCATAATCCCACACATTTCCCATGGTTACTCTATCTAACCTACACACCTTGAGTTAGTAAGGGACAATTTAGCATGGCCAATCCACTAACCTATTATAGAAAGGATATTATTAAACTGGAAAGAGTGCAGAAAAGATTTACTAGGATGCTGTAGGGACTTGATGGATTGAGTTATAAGGAGAGGCTAAATAGACTGGGACTTTTTCCTCTGGAGCGTAGGAGGCTGAAGGGTGATCTTATAGATGTCTATAAAATAATGAGGGGCATAGGCAAAATAGATAGTTAATATCTTTTCCTAAAGGTAGGGGAGTCAAAAACTAGAGGGCATAGGTTTAAGATGAGAGGGGAGAGATACAAGAGTGTTCAGAGGGACAATTTTTTCACACAGAGGGTGGTGAGTGTCTGGAACAAACTGCCAGAGGTAGTAGTAGAGGCGGGTACAATTTTATCTTTTAAAAAGCATTTAGATAGTTACATGGGGACAGTGGGTACAGAGGGATATGGGCCAAACGCAGGCAATTGGGATTAGTTTAGGGGTTCAGAGAAAAAAGGGCGGCATGGACAAGTTGGGCCAAAGGGCCTGTTTCCATGCTGTAAACCTCTATGACTCTATGACCTGCACATCCTTTGGAGTGTGGGAGGAAACCAGAGCACTTGGAGGAAACCCATACAGACACAGGGAGGATGTGCAAACTCCACATGGACAGTCACATTGAGCTATCTCCAGTTAATCATTTCAGGAGTACAATTAAGTTTCCAGTAACTTGCCAACGGATAAATGAACAGTTTCCAAACTTAGTCTAATCCCATTTTGCAGTTTTTATTTGCTGCAGGTTCAAATTTGAACAATACAGAAATCTCAGAAGTTGCTCTAATCTCCTTATCTCTCTCAATTATCCATCACTGAATAAACAGTCTTTCCTTTAATTCTACTCCATCCTTCACTCACAAAGATTAACTAACACAAAGTTAATGCTATGAAGTGAGATAGTACAAAACTTAAAGTCGAGGTTTGCTGTCCTTTCCTGTTTTACTGTAATTGCTTCTCTGGTTTCCATGGTCACTGACTCTTGGTCCTGAGGAATTTTGCTCTTGACTCAGACCCTGACCCAGAAACACTTGCTGCTGGCACCAGATGACAGTTGTGCTGAGTTATTTCCCTGGTACAGTCATTATGAAGGCCAGGTATGGATTTATGACAGGTTTTGGTCTTACCGCACTTCTTTAGGACTTCCTCTGGAGTCCCACATTGCTACCCACTCCCAAGTGCCTGGAGTAGACTGAAAGGAAGTGTGGTGTACATCTGAACTGATGATATTTTGGGGCTATAAATTCACTATTAAAAGATTTTGGAATTCCAGCAAGGGCATCATATACATCAAAACTTGTTCTGGGACTCACGCTCACCCTGGGATACGTGGAGGATTATAGAAAAGGTACAAGGTTTCTCCTATCCCAGCACAATGTGCCTCTTGTAACCATTGGACAGGCCAAAATATTTGTTGCAATGAATGTGGCTACAGGCTCCTTCCCAACATTGGCAACAACCAATTGGTGGCAACACTATAAAAATATATTAAAATAAGCAGTTAGGGAACATATTGGCTTGCTAAAACCTACCTCACCCTTTAGGCATCTGTTACCTCTGATATAATATTCAGAAAGATAACTGCAATAAACGTTGCCTCCTGGTGAATTGTGGAGCTTTCCCATGGTCTAGTACATGCAGTCCTGAGAATTTACATGTCTGAAATGTCCTGTGGTGGTGATGTTGGCATGTTGTTGGCATGTTGGAATGTTAGACATGTTGGCATGTTGTTGGTGTTTTGCAGTTGTTGTCGTGTCAGGGATGTCACTGTGTTGTTGATGTGACTGTGCTGGGGTGATCCTGGTGCAAGAATTTAGCCGTTGATGATCTTCTCACTAATAAACTGTGGCATTGTGTAAAGGATGAGAAAGATGAAGAGAGCCAGGATGGCAATGACCAGCAGGCCAATGATATACCACTTGTAATTCTTCCAGATAAAGTAGACAAAGGATTTCAAAGGATTCATGAACCAGTTGAAGGATGTGTTGGGCCGGCTGGAGATTGAGAGAAAAGCACAAATTAGTCAGATTGCTGATATCAAGAATATTAAGGAAGCAGGAATATCATAATTGTTACATTAAGTATCAATTGTCAGAGGATATTTACAAAATATGCAGACTGGAGTATCAGTCAAACTATGAACACACTTTCTCATTCACCTTCTCCTATGACCCTCTGCTCCTATGTCTTACGGTCTTATGAAAATCAGGGGTTATGGGGAAAAGACAGGAGAATGGGGATGAGAAAAAAATCAGCCATGATTGAATGATGGAACAGACCCTATGGGCTGAGTGGCCTAACTCTGCTCCTATGTCTTATGGTCTTACGACAACAGCTCCGATTACAATCACTCTTTCTGGAACATTCTCCCTCCAATGTTACTCTTTCTCTAGGAGCCAAAGGTTTGTTGTCATAGTGGTAACAGCCTGACTCAGAGTATCAGGCTGAGGGTGGGCCCCGCAGATTGGAAAACAGCAAATATGATGCCACTGTTTAAAAAATGAGATAGACAAAAGGCAGGTAACAATCGACTGGTTAGCTTAACTTCTGTATTGGAAAAATGTTTGAATCTGTCATCAAGGAAGAAATAACGAGATATCTGGATGTAAATTGTCCCATTGGTAAGATGCAGCATGGGTTCATGAAGGACAGGTCATGTTTGACTAATTTGGTGGAATTCTTTGAGAACATTACATGTGCAGTGGACAGTGGGAACCTGTGGATGTGGTGCATCTGGATTTCCAGGAGGCATTTGACAAGGTGCCGCAGCAAAGCCTGCTACATAAGATAAAGGTGCACATTACGGATAATGTATTAGGATGGATAGAGGATTGGTTAACTAACAGAAAGCAAAGAGTGGGGGTAAATGGATGTTTTTCTGGTTGGCAGTGACTAGTGCTGTGCCTCAGGGATCAGTCTTGGGACCGCAATTGTTTACGATTTACATAGATGATTTGGAGTTAGGGATCAGGTGTAGTGTGTCAAAATTTGCAGATGACATTATGATGGGTGGAAAAGCAAAGTGTGCAGAGGACACTGAAAGTCTGCAAAGGGATATAGATAGTCTAAGTGAGTGGGTGATGGTCTGGCAGATGGAGTACAATGTTGGTAAATGTGAGGTCATCCATTTTGGTAGGAATAACAGCAAAATGGACATTTATTTAAATGGTAAAAAAATTGCAGCATGCTGCTGTGCAGAGGGATCGGGCTGTCCTTGTGAGGAATCTCAAGGACTTAGTTTGCAGGTGCAGCAAGTAATTAAGAAGGCAAATGGAATTTTGTCCTTCTTTGCAAGAGGAATGCAGTTTAAAAACAGCGAGATTATGTTGCAGCTATATAAGGTGCTTGTGAGGCCACACCTGGAGTACTGTGTACTGTTTTAAGAACATAAGAACATAAGAAATAGGAGCAGGAGTAGGCCATCTAGCCCTTCGAGCCTGCCCCGCCATTCAATAAGATCATGGCTGATCTGTTGTGGCTCAGTTCCACTTTCCCGCCCTCTCCCCATAACCCTTAATCCCCTCTCTTATCAAGAACCCATCAACCCGCTTCTTAAAAATATTTAGCGAGGCAGCCTCCACCACTTCAACGGGCAGAGAATTCCAGAGATTCACCACCCTTTGAGTGAAGAAGTTCCTCCTCAACTCCGTTCTAAACCGCCTCCCCTTTATCTTGAGGCTGTGCCCCCTAGTCCTACTGTCTTTTTTGAGCGGGAAGAGTCTCTCCACCTCTATCCTATCCATCCCATTCATCATCTTATACGTCTCAATGAGATCTCCCCTCATTCTTCTAAACTCTAACGAGTACAAGCCTAGTTTATTCAGCCTCTCCTCATAGCTCAACCCCCTCAACTCCGGTATCAGCCTAGTAAACCTCCTCTGCACTCCCTCCAGGGCCAAAATATCCTTGCGCAGGTGCGGCGCCCAAAACTGCACACAGTACTCCAGCTGCGGCCTCACCAATGCCCTATACAGCTGCAGCAAGACCTCCCTACTTTTATATTCAATCCCCCTCGCTATGAAGGCCAGCATTTTGGTCTCCTTACTTGAGAAAGGATATACTGGCACTGGAGGGAGTGCAGAGGAGATTCACTAGGTTGTTCTGGAGCTGAGAGGGTTGGCTTATGAGGAGACATTGAGTAGGCTGGGGCTATACTCATTGGAATTCAGAAGAATGAGGAGAGATCTTATCTATTCCCTTCACAATCTTACATATTTCTATAAGATAGAAGCGGGGAAGTTGTTTCCACTGGCGGGTGAAACTAGAACTAGGGGGCATAGCCTCAAAATAAGGGGAAGCAGATTTGGGACTGAGTTGAGGAGGAACTTCTTCACACAAAGGGTTGTGAATCTGTGGAATTCCCTGCCCAGTGAAGCAGTTGAGGCTACCTCATTGAATGCTTTTAAGGCAAGAATAGATACATTTCTGAACAGTAAAGGAATTAAGGGTTATGCTGACTGGGCGGGTAAGTGGAACTGAGTCCACAAAACAATCCGCCATGATCTTACTGAATGGCAGAGCAGGCTTGAGGGGCCTGATGGCCTACTCATGCTCCTAGTTCTTACCACACATTCCTCAACTTTCCTCACCCATTTCCCTATGGAAAAATAGGGGTAAATTCCTCACTGCAGACCTTTCAATGCAGCAATATGTGTGACAGCTGTTTTAGATCTGGGAAAAAACAATCAGAATATTAGGTGGAATTTTGTGGAGGGAATGAGGATCTTGGCTGCCTGCTGGAGACTCCTGCATTGTTTCTTTTTGGGAAGACCTGTTGCACTCGGGTACTTCCAGGCCGACAATGGGCCTTCCCGTGAAAGAGGATTTACGGGGTGCAAGTCTCGCCCTTTGAGAACTGTCAGCCAATCAGAAGCTTGCAGTTCTTCTGTACTCAACAGTGGATCAAAGAGGCAGCCAGGCATGGGTAAATAATGGCAGGACGAATTGTGGCCAGGTTGGTACAGGAAGAATATAAATAAGGTTGAAAGAGTGCAGAGAAGGTTCACAAGAACGTTGCCAGGACTTGAGAAGCTGAGTTACAGAGAGAGATTAAATAGGTTAGGACTTTATTCCCTGGAGCGTAGAAGAATGAGGGGAGATTTGATAGAGGTGTATAAGATTTTGATGGGTATAGATAGAGTGAATGCAAGCAGGCTTTTTCCACTGAGGCTAGGGGAGAAAAAAACCAGAGGGCATGGGTTAAGGGTGAAAGGAGAAAAGTTTAAAGGGAATATCGGGGGGGCTTCTTCATGCAGAGAGTGGTGGGAGTGTGGAATGAGCTGCCGGATAAAGTGGTAAATGCGGGGTCACTTTTAACATTTAAGAAAAACTTGGACAGGTTCATGGATGAGAGGGGTGTGGAGGGATATGGTCCAAGTGCAGGTCAGTGGTACGAGGCAAAAAATGATTTGGCACAGACAAGAAGGGCCAAAAGGCCTGTTTCTGAGCTGTAATTTTTTTATGGTTCTATGGGTTCACACACAAGGAGTTGGGGGGAAGTGGGTCAGCAGGGTCACAGGCTCTCATCAGAATACCAACCCCCCCCTCCACCGACGACCCCACCGCCCCAGACTCCACCACGGACTTAATCCAAGTAAAGCTGCGATGGTGGCAGGTACCCATCCCCTTCCGTGCCATCCATTGAAATGATCCTGTTACCAAGCTAACCACTGGGGAGATTACAAGATTCTTCATTGATTTCATGGAGAGAGATTTGTAGCTGTGGATTAAGACATGTCAATAAAGCAAGTGAGCTGAGATGACAAGTATCAAAAAGGAATGGTTTATTTCAGAAATGCTGGAATATTAAGAGAGGAGGTTACATTACAGTAAACAGAGTTCAGTTAGACCCCATGTGGATGGCTGCATTCAATTCTGGCCACTGTCCCTGGAGAAGGAGAGATTGGCCATGGAGTGGGTGTAATATTGACTCAGGAAATGGTTAAACAATAATGTAGAAACCTGTCTTTGTATTCTCCCCAATGTAGAAGATTGAGGATGATATAATCAAGGTAATTAAAATGATAATGGGAATTAAAAGAAGCCAATAGCATAAGATTTGATCTAGGCCCTTTAGGAGTGAAAGCATTTTGTTCTAAAAATGTTCTGGGAAGCCTGGGCTAATATGCTGGGGACCCAGGTTCAAATCCCGCCACAGCAGATGGTGGAACTTGAATGCAATAAAAAGAATCTGGAATTAAGAGTCTAATGATAACAATGAAACCATTGTCAATCGTCGGAAAAACCCATTTGGTTCACTAATGTTCTTTAGGGAAGGGAATCTGCCATCCTTACCTGGTCTGGCCTACATGTGACCATGACGTGGAGATGCCGGCATTGGACTGGAGTAAACACAGTTAAAAGTCTTACAACACCAGGTTAAGGTCCAACAGATTTATTTGATATCGTGAGCTTTCATACCCTGTTTGTGAACAGAACTCTCACTCACCTGATGAAGGGGCAGTGCTCTGAAAGCTAGTGGCTTGTGCTACCAAATAAACCTGTTGGACTTTAACCAAGTATTGTGAGACTTCCTACTACATGTGACGCCAGATCCACAGGATGTGGTTGACTCTCAACTGCTCTCTGGACAAGGGAAACTAAGGATGGGCAATAAATGCTGGCCAGTGACGCCCATGTCTCACAAATTAATATAAAAAAATAACTTTTTTTCACAAATGGAGGAGGGGAACTGAGATGACTGATTCCTCTTGAGCGAGAGTATTGAGGGCTTCAGTGTACAGGTGACAACTGGAGTCACGGTATTAACTGACTGAACAGTGGAACAAATGCCTCATCCCCACCTACTTCAGCCAATCACATGCTCTTTATGCCTGGTATTTTTATCTTCTCTTTCCTGTTGGTTGATGATAGGATCATTTTGACATTTAGTTACACCCTATTTTCCATTTAAGCACTTTACAAATCACTGTATTCTGTGGGTCTGCATGTGTACATATATATATTTATACGTCTATGTGCGTCTGTCCAACTTTATTGTACACATCTGTTTGCATATAGATATGTGTATTTACATGTACACCAATGCATCTGTCTCTCGCTATCATTCCCCCTTTCCCCTTTCTGTTTTCTCTCCTTTTTAACTATTGCCATGCCCATCTATCGAATCAGAAAGCATTTATGCTGCAGCAAGCGCCGTTCAGCCCATCATCTCTGCACCGGCCAATCACGCTTTCCAGTTCCTGGTTCACACTTTGTAGGTTCCAGCGTTTCAGATGCAGATCCAGGCACATTTTGAATAAGTTAACGCTCTGCCCCAACCACCAATTTAGGAAACGAATTCCAGACATCCATTCTAACCCTAACCCTAATCTTCTGGGGGAAAAAGATTTTCCTCATGTCCCCTCCACCCATTGTCTTCAATCTATTCCCCTGGTACCTTACTCCCAGTTAGAAGGAAACAGATCTTTCCTGTCTACCTTTCTAGGCTCCTCAGAATTGTATACATCTCAATCAGGTCACCCTTTAGCTCCTCTGTTCTAAGGAAAACAACCTCAGCCTATCCAGTCTTTCCCCATAGCTGCAATTTTCTAGTCCTGCAGATCTCCTCTGCACTCTCTCCAGAGCAATCATGTCCTCCTGCAAACTCTTACTTCCTTGAACCTATCTCCATTAAACTGCTATTCACATAACTTCCCCTCCTGATCCCCATGTTAGCTGACATTGTTCATGTTTCTATCTCAATATACCACCCCCCCAACTACAAATCTGCCATCATCACCATTCCTTTAAATATTAACCCTTGACCCCAGCATCCTGGCCTATTACCATCCAACCTTCGATCTCTCTTCTCTTTCCAAAGTGCTGTCACACTTAAATACGTCCCCATCTTTCCCAGGACTCCATTCCTCATCTAAACGCTGCGCCTCAGTGACAGTGTTAATTTTTCATGTACACTGACAATGCCCAGCTCGACCTCAGCACCACCTCTCTCGACTCCCCCACTATCTGTAAAACATCAGACTGTTTATCCAACATCTACTCCTAAGAACATAAGAACGTAAGAAATAGGAGCAGGAGTAGGCCATCCAGCCCCTCGAGCCTGCCCCGCCATTCAATAAGATCATGGCTGATCTGTCGTGGCTCAGTTCCACTTTCCCGCCCTCTCCCCATAACCCTTAATCCCCTCGCTTATCAAAAACCCATCAACCCGCGTCTTAAATATATTTAGCGAGGCAGCCTCCACCACTTCAACGGGCAGAGAATTCCAGAGATTCACCACCCTTTGAGTGAAGAAGTTCCTCCTCAACTCCGTTCTAAACTGCCCCCCACTTATCTTGAGGCTGTGCCCCCTAGTCCTACTGTCCTTTCTGAGCGGGAAGAGTCTCTCCACCTCTATCCTATCCATCCCATTCATCATCTTATACATCTCAATGAGATCTCCCCTCGTCCTTCTAAACTCTAACGAGTACAAGCCTAGTTTATTCAGCAACTCCTGAATAAGCGGAAATTTATTTCAATTAAACAATAAGAAAATGGAGCCGTTGACTTCAGTTTCCACAGAAACTTCATTCCCTTGCCACTGACTTCACCCTTTCCTTGGCAACTGTCAGAGGATGAGCCAGACTATTAGCAATCTCATAGATAGTGAGGAAGGGTGTCTTAGTCTACAGGGAAACTTGGACAAGTTGCAGAGCTGGGCCGAGAGGTGGAGGATGGAGTTTAACGCGGAAAAGTGTGAGGTAATTCACTTTGGCAGGAATAACGGATGTGTAGAGTATAGAGCTAACGGTAGGACTCTGAATAGTGTGGATGAACAGAGGGATCTAGGTGTATGTGTACATAGATCCCTGAAAGTTGGGAATCAAGTAGATAAGGTAGTTAGGAAGGCATATGGTGTCTTGGCGTTTATTGGTAGGGGGATTGAATTTAGGAGCCGCAGTGTCATGTTGCAACTGTACAAAACTCTGGTGCGTCCGCACTTGGAGTATTGTGTGCAGTTCTGGTCCCCACATTATAGGAAGGATGTGGAGGCTTTGGAGAGGGTGCAGAGGAGGTTTACCAGGATGTTGCCTGGTATGGAGGGGAGGTCCTATGAGGAGAGACTGAGGGATTTGAGGTTGTTTTCGTTAGAAAGAAGGCGGCTACGAGGGGACCTTATTGAAACATATAAGATGATTAGAGATTTAGATAGGGTGGACAGTGATAGCCTTTTTCCTCGGATGGAGAAAGCTAGCACGAGGGGGCATAGCTTTAAATTAAGGGGTGGTAGTTATAGGACGGATGTCAGGGGTAGGTTCTTTACCCAGAGGGTGGTGAGGGATTGGAATGCCCTGCCTGCTGCAGTTGTAAATGCGCCTAGTTTGGGGGCGTTTAAGAGATCCGTGGATAGGTTTATGGATGGTAAGGGTTTGGTTTAGGTTAGAGGGTCATTGTTTTGTAACTGGTCGGCGCAACATCGTGGGCCGAAGGGCCTGTTCTGCGCTGTAATGTTCTATGTTCTATGTTCAACGTAACATTTTGCCCTGAGATTAGCTTCAGATCACATACTGCAACATGATCATCACTTATCTCCACCACTGTAATCTTTCCCAACTCCGCACCAACTTCAATCAGCTCATCAATTGCGCCATATCCTTATTACCTCTGGACTTAGCTATTCCAGCATGCCTAGCCAGCTTCCCAAGTACCACACTCTACACTTTACATCTCCAAAACCTTTGCTACCCATATCCTTACACATTAGTAGTCCTATCCCACTATCTCCCATGTACTTACCAACCAGATTGCCTCCCAGTTAAGCAAAGTCTTAATGGTCAAATTCTCACCCATTCTTTTCGAAACTCTTCATGGCCTCACCCTACAGAATATAGGGCTACAGTACAGAACAGTACAGAATATAGGGCGAATGGAAGGACTCTTGGTTGTGTTGACGAGCAGAGAGATCTCGGGGTACATGTGCATAGATCCCTGAATGTTGGCACCCAGGTTGATAAGGTTGTTAAGAAGGTGTACGGCGTGTTAGCTTTTATTGGTAGAGGGATTGAATTTTGGAGCCGTGAGGTCATGTTGCAACTGTACAAAACTGTGGTGCGGCCGCACTTGGAGAATTGTGTACAGTTCTGGTTGCCGCATTATAAGAAGGATGTGGAGGCATTGGAAAGGGTGCAGAGGAGATTTACCAGGATGTTGCCTGGTATGGTGGGAAGGTCTTATGAGGAAAGGCTGAGGGACTTGAGGTTATTTTCGTTAGAGAGAAGAAGGTTAAGAGGTGACCTAATTGAGGCATACAAGATGATCAGAGGGTTAGATAGGGTGGACAGTGAAAGCCTTTTTCCTCGGATGGTGATGGCTAACACGAGGGGACGTCGCTGTAAATTAAGGGGTGGTAATTATAGGACGGATGTCAGAGGTAGGTTCTTTACTCAGAGGGTAGTAAGGGCGTGGAATGCCCTGCCTGCAGCACTTATGGACTCGCCAACTTTAAGGGTGATCAAATGGTCTGTGGATAGGCATATGGATAACATTGGAATAGTTTAGGTTAGAGGGTCATTAGATTGGTTCCACTGGTCGGTGCAACATCAAGGGCCAAAGGGGCCTGTACTGCGCTGTAATGTTCTATGTTCTATGTTCCCTTTGTCTGTAAACTCCTCAAGCTTCACAACCCTTTGAGATGTCCGAATTCATCTAATCTGGGCCTATTCAGCATTCCTGATTTCCATCATTCAATAACTGGTCAACATGCCTTCAGCTGCCTGCATCCAAAGACCCTCCTTAAATCTCACCACTTCCACTTCCCTTTCCTCTCCAGCCCTACCTCTTTGCTCAAGTTTTTCAGAATCTGCACTAATGTCATCTGATGAGGCAGAGCATCAGTCTGGTCTTGTGTAGCACCTGGGGATGTTTTCTTGCATCAAAGGCGCTATATAAACGCAAGTTGTTTATGTATCATATTTCAGTTCTCATCAGTTATGTTAGCGCCCCAATGTCTTTGCGCACACTAACAGACCTTTAGAGCAGTTCCAATGTTTTTCCTTTCAGATTTGAACATTGACAACAATAGATAAGATAGAAGCATGCACATTGTTTCCACTGGCAGGTGAAACTAGAATTAGGGGGCATGGCTTCAAAATAAAGGGTGACAGATTTAGGACTGAGTTGAAGAGGAACTTCTTCACACAAAGGGTTGTGAACCAGTGAAGCAGTTGAGGCTACCTCATTGCATGTTTTTAAGGCAAGGGCAGATAAATTTTAGAACAGTAAAGGAATTAAGGGTTATGGTGAATGGGTGGGTTAAGTGGAGCTGAGTCCATGAAAAGATCAGCCATGATCTTATTGAATGGCAGAGCAGGCTCGAGGCACCAGATGGCCTACTCCTGCTCCTAGTTCTTATGTTCTTATTCAGAATTTTTATTCACTTACTTGGGCTTTTCCAGGGGTTCCGGTTCCTTCCGACCAAGGCCAACAGGACTTTTTTCTGCTTCTTCTACAGTCAGCAAGTGCATCTCAGCCTCTACTTTACCCTGTCATAAACAAGAATAAAAATTCACTAATTTGTGAATAAGTGGGGGTCAATGGGTGCTATTCGGATTGGCAGTTGGTGACTAGTGGAGTGCCCCAGGGGTCGGTGCTGGGGCCTCAGCTATTTACCATTTATATAGATGATCTGGAGGAGGGAACCGAGTGTATGGTGTCGAAATTTGCTGATGACACCAAGATTGGTGGAACAGCAAATTGTGCGGAGGGTGTGGAGAGTCTGCAGAAGGATCTAGATAGGCTGGGCGAATGGGACAGGAACTGGCAAGTGGAATTTAATGTTGGCAAGTGTGAAGTTGTCCACTTTGGTAGGAATAATGGTAGGAAGGACTATTACTTACATGGCGAAAAACTGCAGCATGCTACGGTGCAGAGGGACCTCGGGGTCCTTGTGCATGAGTCGCAAAAACCCAGCTTGCAGGTGCAGCAGGTGGTCAGGAAGGCGAATGGGATGCTGGCCTTCATAGCGAGGGGGATTGAATATAAAAGTAGGGAGGTCTTGCTGCAGCTGTATAGGGCACAGGTGAGGCTGCAGCTGGAGTACTGTGTGCAGTTTTGGGCGCCGCACTTATGTAAGGATATTTTGGCCTTGGAGGGAGTGCAGAGGAGGTTTACTAGGCTGATACCAGAGCTGAGGGGGTTGAACTATGAGGAGAGGCTGAATAAACTAGGCTTGTACTCGTTAGAGTTTAGAAGAATGAGGGGAGATCTCATTGAGACATATAAGATGATGAATGGGATGGATAGGATAGAGGTGGAGAGGCTCTTCCCGATCAGAAAGGACAGTAGAACTAGAGGGCACAGCCTCAAGATAAAGGGGGGGTGGTTTAGAACGGAGTTGAGGAGGAACTTCTTCACTCAAAGGGTGGTGAATCTCTGGAATTCTCGCCCGTTGAAGTGGTGGAGGCTGCCTCGCTAAATATATTTAAGATGCAGATTGATAGGTTTTTGATAGGCAAGGGGATTAAGGGTTATGGGGAGAGGGCGGGAAAGTGGAACTGATACATGACAGATCAGCCATGATCTTATTGAATGGCGGGGCAGGCTCGAAGGGTTAGATGGCCTACTCCTGCTCCTATTTCTTATGTTCTTATGTTTTAATCTCCTTACCTTCTCCGCCTCATCTCCCCACAATACTCTGCATCTAGCTGCCACTGTTTGAGGAGAAACTATAAGGTACAATGTGAGGGAGATTCTATTCTATCTGCACAGTGCAATGGCACTAGATGTGGATAGTTAGCACCCAATTTTAACATCTCCTGGAGAAGTGCAGAACTTCAGTCTTACAGCATCTATCTGGTCAGGAGATGGGATTGATCTCACAATGTCCTGACTCAGAACCAAAAATGTTCCCCATAGAGGCAGGAAACTTGAAAGAGCATTAAAAACTTGGGGGATGAAAGTCTGTCTCTTAAAGAAATTACATAACTTCTCTAATATCTTTTCTGTTTTGACAAGGAAAACAACACAGTGTCTGGAGAAAACAGTTATAGGCCAGAATTCTATGGGTCCCCAGGGATTGGATGGCAGATGGGGCCATAAAATTGGGCTCAGTGCCTACTGCCTAGGTCTTATGTCTCTACTGTGATTTCGCCTGTGGTGGGTGAGGTATTGGGCAGTTTGCTTGCCCAAAGGCCAAGTGAAGCTCATAAATGGTCAATTAATGACGAGGCCTCTGTCCCAATATGAAATCTGATGGGCTGGCAGCCAGGCAAGGAGAGTTTAAAGATTCTATCCACTCAAATTCCCCTCTTCATTGTCCTGCCCATTCTACCCACATATCCCCCCACCTCTCTCACCAGGGTCTACCAGTGTCACATAGGCAACAGAATCACAGAATACTACAATGCAGAAGAGACCTATCAGTCCACTGAATTTGCACTGATGCTTGAAAGGCCCTGACCTGCCCACCTAACCACACTTGCCAGCATTTGGCCCATAGCCTTGGATGTTGCGGCATGCCAAGTGCTCATCCAGATACTTTTTAAAGGATGTGAGGCATCCTGCTTTCATCATCCTCCCAGACAGCACATTCCAGACTGTCACCACCCTCTGGGTAAAAATGTTTTTCCTCAAATCTCCCCTAAGCCTGGGAACTACAGGCCAGTGAGCCTAACGTCTGGAGTGGGTAAGTTGTTGGAGGGTATTCTGAGAAACAGAATCTTATTGATTTAGAGATGCAAGGACTGATTAGAGACAGTCAGTGTTGCTTTGTGAGTGGAAAATCATGTCTCACAAATTTGATTGAATTTGAAGGGGTAACCAAGAAGGTAGATGAGGACAGTGCAGTTGACATTGTCTACATGGATCTTAGCAAGACCTTTGACCAGGTATTGCATGATAGGTGTTGCAAAAGGTTAAATCTCACAGGATCCAGGGTAAGGTAGCCAATTGGACACAAAATTGACATGATGACAGAAGACAGAGGGTAGTTGTAGAAAGTTGTTTTCCAAATTGGAGGCCTGTGACCAGTAATGTCCCTCAAGGATCAGTATTGGGTCCTTGTTATTTGTTATTTATATTAACGATTTGGATGAGAATTTAGGAGGCATGGTTAGTAAATTTGCAGATGACACCAGGATTGGTGGCATAGTGGATAGTGAAGAAGGTTATCTAGGATTGAAACAGGACGCATGGACAAACACGCCAAGGTCCTTTGTTTTTCGGAACTTTTCAGTGTCAGATCTTTCAGAGTATTCTTCCTTGTTAAATTACTCCTTCCAAACTGATCATCTCACACCTTTTAGGGTTAAATTCCATCTGCCACTTATCTGCAATTTGACCATCTCATCTACATCTTCCTGTAACCCAAGACACCCAACCTCACTGTTAATCACCCAGCCAATCTTTGTGTCATGGGCAAACTTACTAATCCTACTCCCATGTAATCATCTGTGTCATTTATATAAATGACAAACAGTAGAGGGCTCAGCACGGATCCCTGTGGTACGCCACTGGTCACTGGCCTCCAGTCACTGAAAGAAATCCCACAACACCAGTTTAAAGTCCAAACAGGTTTAGTTGTAGTAAAAGTCGCAAGCTTTCGGGACAGCCTGTCCATGACCTCTGACTTATCACCTTCCCCCTTCAGAATGCCCTGCAGCTGTTTAATGATATCCCAGACCCTAGCACCAAGGAGGCAATACACCACCCTGGAGTTACATTGACAGCCACAGTGGCACCTATCTGTACTCCTGACTATGGAATCCCCTATTACTATTGCTCTGCCTCGCTTTTCTTATTTTTTCTTATTTCTTATGTTACAGTTTGCAGAGGGACATAGATAAGCTGCAGAGCTGTGCCAAAAGGTGGCAGATGGAGTTTAATACAGAAAAGTGTGAGGTGATTCACTTTGGTAAGAATAACAGGAGTACAGAATATAGGGCTAATGGAAGGACTCTTTGTAGTGTTGACGAGCAGAGAGATCTCGGGGTACATGTGCATAGCTCCCTGAAAGTTGGCACCCAGGTTGATAAGGTTGTTAAGAAGGTGTACGATGTGTTAGCTTTTATTGGTAGAGGGATTGAATTTCAGAGCCGTGAGATCATGTTACAACTGTACAAAACTCTGGTGTGGTCGCACTTGGAGTATTGTGTACAGTTCTGGTCGCCGCATTATAAGAAAGATGTGGAGGCATTGGAAAGGGTGCAGAGGAGGTTTACCAGGATGTTGCCTGGTATGGTGGGAAGGTCTTATGAGGAAAGGCTGAGGAACTTGAGGTTGTTTTCCTTAGAGAGAAGAAGGTTACGAGGTGACCTGATTGAGGCATACAAGATGATCAGAGGATTAGATAGGGTGGACAGTGAGAGCCTTTTTCCTCGGATGGTGATGGCTAACACGAGGGGACATAGCTTTAAATTAAGGGGTGGTAATTATAGGACGGATGTCAGAGGTAGGTTCTTTACTCAGAGGGTAGTAAAGACGTGGAATGCCCTGCCTGCAGCAGTTGTGGACTCGCCAACTTTAAGGGCGTTCAAATGGTCATTGGATAGGCATATAGAACATAGAACATAGAACACTACAGCACAAACAGGCCCTTCGGCCCACGAGTTGCGCCGATCACATCAACTCCTATCTATAACCCCCAATCCCATAAAACCCCATATACTCATCCAGAAGTCTTTTAAAAGACCCCAGCGAGTTCGCCTCCACCACCACTGATGGCAGCCGATTCCATTCACTCACCACCCTCTGAGTGAAAAACTTAGCCCTAACATCACTTCTGTACTTTCCTCCCCGCACCTTAAACCTGTGTCCTCTCGTAGCGACCATTTCAACCCAGGGAAATAGCCTCTGAGAATCCACCCTATCTATTCCTCTCAACATTTTATAAACCTCTATCAGGTCGCCTCTCAACCTACGTCTCTCCAGGGAAAAGAGACCCAGTTCCCTCAACCTAACTTCATAAGGCATGCCTCCCAGTCCAGGCAACATCCTTGTAAATCTCCTCTGTACCCTTTCAATAGCTTCTACGTCTTTCCTATAGTGAGGCGACCAGAACTGCGCACAGTACTCCAAATGAGGCCTGACAAGGGTCTTATAAAGTTGCAGCATTACCTCCCGACTCCTAAACTCAATCCCTCGATTTATAAAGGCCAGTACACCATACGCCTTCTTGACCACATCTTCCACCTGCGAGGCCGACTTAAGAGTCCTGTGGACCCGGACCCCAAGATCCTTCTGCTCCTCAACACTACTAAGACTCCTGCCCTTGATAGTGTACTCATTCATCCCGTTGGTTCTGCCAAAATGGACGACTACGCATTTATCCGCGTTGAAGTCCATCTGCCACTTCTCCGCCCAGTCCTGCATCCTATTTATGTCCTGCTGCAACTTTTGCCATCCTTCCAGACCATCTACAACACCACCGACCTTCGTGTCATCAGCGAACTTACTTACCCATCCCTCCACTTCCTCATCCAGGTCATTTATGAAAATGACAAACAGCAAGGGTCCCAGAACAGATCCCTGGGGCACTCCACTGGTGACTGACCTCCATGCAGAAAAAGACCCATCCACAACCACTCTCTGCCTTCTGCAGGCAAGCCAGTTCTTGATCCACAAGGCCAAAGGCCCTCGGATCCCATGCCCTCTCACCTTCTCAAGAAGTCTTGCATGGGGGACCTTATCAAACGCCTTGCTGAAGTCCATGTACACCACGTCCACGGCACTTCCTTCGTCAATGTGTTCAGTCACATTATTGAAGAACTCAACAAGGCTCGTAAGGCACGACCTGCCCTTGACAAATCCATGCTGACTATTCCTGATCATGTCAAACCTCTCCAAATGGTCATAAATCTTGTCCCTCAGAAGCCTTTCCATCAGCTTACCAACCACTGAGGTCAGACTCACCGGTCGGTAATTTCCCGGGCTATCTCTGTTCCCATTCTTGAAAATAGGGACTACATCCGCAATCCTCCAATCTTCCGGAACCTCTCCCGTCTCCATTGACGACGCAAAGATCATCGCCAGGGGCTCTGCAATCACTTCCCTCGCCTCCCACAGTATCCTGGGGTATATCCCATCTGGTCCTGGCGACTTATCAATCTTGATAGAATTCAAAAGTTCTAATACATCCTCCACCTTAATATCCACAAACTCAATCTTTTCCATCTGCTGCAAATCCGTGGCAAAATCTCCCAGATCAGCTTCCACCGTGAATACTGAGGCAAAGTACTCATTGAGCACCTCTGCCATCTCTTCTGGTTCCACACAGACCTTACCCCCTTCACCTTTTATAGGTCCTATCCCTTCTCTTCTCATCCTTTTACCTTTCACATATTTATAAAAGGCCTTGGGATTCTCCTTAATCTTACCCACCAAGGTCTTCTCATGACCCCTTCTGGCTCTCCTAATTTCCCTTTTAAGCTCCTTTCTACAGTCCTTATACTCCTCAAGATCCTTAACCTCTCCGAGTTCCCTGAACCTTTTGTACACCTTCCCTTTCCTCCTGACTAGGTTCAACACAGCCTTCGTGCACCATGGTTCCCTCGACCTACCAAAACCCCCTTGTCTCATCGGAACGTTGTCACGCATAGCTCCAGACAAACATTCCTTGAATATCCGCCACCTTCCTTCAGTACTTTTCCCTAAGAACGCCTCCTTCCAGTTTATTTGTCCAAGTAACTTCCTGACTTCTTCGTATCTCCCCTTACTCCAGACAAACACCTTCCTAGCCTGCCTGATCCTATCTCGTTCCAATGCAATTGTGAAGGAGATAGAATTATGGTCACCATTCCCAAGATGCTCCCCTACCGAGAGATCCATCACCTGCCCTGGTTCATTCGCCAGTACCAGGTCAAGTACAGCCTCTCCCCTTGTAGGCTTATCCACATACTGTGTCAGGAAACCTTCCTGAACACACCTAACAAACTCCTCCCCATCCAAACCCCTTACCCTAGGGATATTCCAGTCGATGTTTGGGAAATTGAAGTCTCCCATCACGACAACTCTGTTATTAATACATTTCTCCAGAATCTGTTTCCCTATCTGCACTTCAACTTCCCTGTCACTATTGGGTGGCCTATAGAATACACCCAGCAAAGTTTTCGACCCTTTGCTGTTTGTAACTTCCACCCACAGAGACTCTGTAGATAGTCCCTCCACGGCATCCTCTTTCTCTGCAGCCATGACACTGTCCCTGATCAACAGTGCCACTCCACCACCTCTTCTGCCATCCTCCCTGTCCTTCCTGAAGCATCTGAAACCTGGCACCTGAAGTACCCAGTCCTGTCCCTGAGACATCCAAGTCTCCGTAATGGCCACCATGTCACATTCCCAAGCAGCAATCCACGCCCTAAGCTCATCTACCTTATTCACTACACTCCTTGCATTAAAATATATACACTTCAGCCCCTCAGTCTGGGCATTTCCCTTCTCCACCCCCTGTCTAACCTCCCCCCCATACTGCCTGCGGTCCTCCCCTACCTGGGAGCTAACCTCCTCCGTCCCAGTTTCCCCATCACAATTCCCTCCCCCCATCCTTTCTAGTTTAAAGTCCCCCCGGTAGCCTTAGCCAGTCTTCCCGCCAAGATATTAGTCCCCCTGGGATTTAAGTGCCACCCATCCTTACTGTACAGGTCCCACCTACCCCTAAAGAGGTCCCAGTGATCTAGGAACTGAAATCCCTGCCCTCTACACCAGTCCCTCAGCCACGCATTCAGCCTCCACCTCATTTCATTTCTTCCCTCATTCTCCCGTGGCACAGGCAGCAATCCTGAGATTACTACCTTCGCTTTTCTCTTCCTCAGCTGCCTACCCAGTTCTCTATAGTCCCTTTTCACGAGTGCCTCCCTCTTGCCTACGTCAGTAGTACCTATATGTACTACAACCTCCGGTTCCTCACCCTCCCCTTTCAGGATGTCTGGGACATGCCCAGAGACATCCCGAATCCCAGCCCCAGGGAGACAAACCACCATCCGCGACTCCCGCCTACGTCCACAAAAACGCCTGTCCGCGCCCCTCACTGTGGAGTCCCCTATTAACACTACCTTTCTGCTCTCTTTTTTGATTTTTCGACTCACTGGCTCAGCTCCAGAGACCTGGCCACCGCTTCCTCCCTCAGATGAGCTGTCCCCCGTAGTAGTACTCAGGCCAGAGTACTTATTTTGAAGGGGGACATCCACCGGTGTGCTCTCCATCACCCGTGGTTTCCCCTTCCTAATAGTTACCCAAGTGCCCTCATCCCGTTGCCCTGGTGTGGCTACTTGCTTATAGCTCCTTTCTATAACCTCCTCACTCTCCCAAATGAGCCGAAGGTCCTCGAGCTGCATTTGCAGCTCCTTAACCTGGTTTCGTAGGGCCTGCAGCTCCACACACCGAGCACAGGTGTGGATGTCTGGCAGACCAGGAGCCTCCAAGACCTCCCACATGTTGCACTGGCAACAACATACAGGTCTCACACCCATACTTGCCCCTTATAGCAACCCAGAGGAAAAAGTTAAAAAAAAACTTATAACTTACCTTATCTCTTTGGCCCTGTGAGCCAAAGCCCTGACAGCACACACAAAAACAAAAGCAGTCTTACCTGCTCTCAGTCAGAGCCCCTCTCTCTCTCTCTCTTTTTTAGGTTAGAGGAGGGGGGATGGCTGGGATACTCTACCTGTGTAGATATGGAATAGTTTAGGTTAGAGGGTCATTAGATTGGTTCCACTGGTCGGTGCAACATCGAGGGCCGAAGGGCCTGTACTGCACTGTAATTTTCTATGTTCTATGTGTTGGGCCTCTTACTATTTGTCATGTATATAAATGACTATGTGGGGGTTAGGATTACTAATCCTACCCCTCACATATTTATATAAATGATGAATAACAGGGGGCCCAAAACAGATTCCTGTGGTATGCCACTGGGCAATGGCTTCCAGTCACTACAGCAGCCTTCCGCCATCACCGACTGCCCCCACTTTACTAAATTACCCTGTATCCCAGGTGAATGTATCTTTTTTACAGGTGACACAAAGATTGGCCGGGTGGTTAACAGTGAGCCAAGTGTCTTGGGCTACAAGAAAATATAGATGGAATGGTCAAATAGAACATAGAACATAGAACACAACAGTGCAGAACAGGCCCTTCGGCCCACGATGTTGCGCCGACCAGTTACAAAACAATGACCCTCTAACCTAAACCAAACCCTTACCATCCATAAACCTATCCACGGATCTCTTAAACGCCCCCAAACTAGGCGCATTTACAACTGCAGCAGGCAGGGCATTCCAATCCCTCACCACCCTCTGGGTAAAGAACCTACCCCTGACATCCGTCCTATAACTACCACCCCTTAATTTAAAGCTATGCCCCCTCGTGCTAGCTTTCTCCATCCGAGGAAAAAGGCTATCACTGTCCACCCTATCTAAACCTCTAATCATCTTATATGTTTCAATAAGGTCCCCTCGTAGCTGCCTTCTTTCTAACGAAAACAACCTCAAATCCCTCAGTCTCTCCTCATAGGACCTCCCCTCCATACCAGGCAACATCCTGGTAAACCTCCTCTGCACCCTCTCCAAAGCCTCCACATCCTTCCTATAATGTGGGGACCAGAACTGTACACAATACTCCAAGTGCGGCCGCACCAGAGTTTTGTACAGTTGCAACATGACGCTGCGACTCCTAAATTCAATCCCCCTACCAATAAACGCCAAGACACCATATGCCTTCCTAACAACCCTATCTACTTGATTCCCAACTTTCAGGGATCTATGTACACATACACCTAGATCCCTCTGTTCATCCACACTATTCAAAGTCCTACCGTTAGCCCTATACTCTACACATCCGTTATTCCTGCCAAAGTGAATTACCTCACACTTTTCTGCATTAAACTCCAAATAGGCAGATAAGTGACAGATGGAATTTAATCCTGAAAAGTGTGAGGTGATACACTTTGGGAAGGAGTAATTTGACAAGAAAGTATTCAATGAACGGCAGTACACTAGGAAATTCTGTGGAACAAAGAGACTTTGGTGTGTTTGTCCACAGATCTCTGAAAACAGAAGGGCATGTTAGTAGGGTGGTGAAAAAGGCATATAGGACACTTGCCTTTATCAATCGAGGCATAGACTATAAAAGCAGAGAATTCATGTTGGAGTCATCTCGAACTTTGGTGAGGCCATAGCTGGACTACTGTGTGCAGTTTTGGTTGCCTCATAATCGGAAGGACATGATTATTCTAGAGGAGGCGCAGAGGAGATTTACCAGGATACTGCCTGGGACATTTAAGTTATAAAGAGAAGTCGCATTGGCTAACACTTCAATAGTGTCCAAATGAAAATTAACATTTACAATTTTCTTTCCCAGTTTTTCCCACCTGAAGGAACTGATCCAGACAGGGTTACAATTCCTCAGGGACAGATTCATACTGGTATGTCTTTTTCCATGAAATGAACATAGAACATAGAACACTACAACACAAACAGGCCCTTCGGCCCACAAGTTGCACCGATCACATCACCTACCAACCTACAGACCAACTATAACCCTCAATCTCATTAAACCCCATATACTCATCCAGAAGTCTTTTAAAAGACCCCAGCGAGTTCGCCTCCACCACCACTGACGGCAGCCGATTCCATTCACTCACCACCCTCTGAGTGAAAAACTTACCCCTAACATCACTTCTGAACCTCCCTCCCCGCACCTTAAATCTGTGTCCTCTCGTAGCGACCATTTCAAACCGGGGAAATAGCCTCTGAGAGTCCACCCTATCTATTCCTCTCAACATTTTGTAAACTTCTATCAGGTCACCTCTCAACCTTCGTCTCTCCAGGGAAAAGAGTCCCAGCTCCCTCAACCTAACTTCATAAGGCATGCCTCCCAGTCCAGGCAACATCCTTGTAAATCTCCTCTGCACCCTTTCAATAGCTTCTACGTCTTTCCTATAGTGAGGCGACCAGAACTGCGCACAGTACTCCAAATGAGGCCTGACAAGGGTCTTATAAAGTTCCAGCATTACCTCCCGACTCCTAAACTCAATCCCTCGATTAATGAAGGCCAGTACACCATACGCCTTCTTGACCACCTCCTCCACCTGCGAGGCCGATTTAAGAGTCCTGTGGACCCGGACCCCAAGATCCTTCTGCTCCTCAACACTACTCAGACTTCTGCCCTTGATAGTGTACTCGTTCATCCCGTTGGTTCTGCCAAAATGGACGACTACACATTTATCCGCGTTGAAGTCCATCTGCCACTTCTCCGCCCAGTCCTGCATCCTATCTATGTCCTGCTGCAACTTTTGCCATCCTTCCAGATCATCCACAACACCACCGACCTTCGTGTCATCAGCGAACTTACTTACCCATCCCTCCACTTCCTCATCCAGGTCATTTATGAAAATGACAAACAACAAGGGTCCCAGAACAGATCCTTGAGGCACTCCGCTGGTGACTGACCTCCATTCAGAAAAAGCCCCATCCACAACCACTCTCTGCCTTCTGCAGGCAGGCCAGTTCTGGATCCACAAGGCCAAAGGCCCTTGGATCCCATGCCCTCTCACCTTCTCAAGAAGTCTTGCATGGGGGACCTTATCAAACGCCTTGCTGAAGTCCATGTACACTACGTCCACGGCACTTCCTTCGTCAATGTGTTCAGTCACATTATCGAAGAACTCAACTAGGCTTGTAAGGCACGACCTGCCCTTGACAAATCCATGCTGACTATTCCTGATCATGTCAAACCTCTCCAAATGTTCGTAAATCTTGTCCCTCAGAAGCCTCTCCATCAGCTTACCAACCGCTGAGGTCAGACTCACCGGTCGGTAATTTCCCGGGCTATCTCTGTTCCCTTTCTTAAAAATAGGAACTACATCTGCAATCCTCCAATCCTCTGGAACCTCTCCCGTCTCCATTGACGACGCAAAGATCATCGCCAGGGGCTCTGCAATCTCTTCCCTCGCCTCCCACAGTATCCTGGGGTACATCCCATCTGGTCCCGGCGACTTATCTACCTTGATAGAATTCAAAAGTTCCAACACATCCTCCTCCTTAATATTCACGTACTCAATCCTTTCCATCTGCTGCAAATCCATAACAAAATCTCCCAGATCGGCTTCCACCGTGAATACTGAGGCGAAGTACTCGTTAAGCACCTCCGCCATTTCTTCTGGTTCCACACAAACCTTTCCCCCCTCACCTTTTATAGGTCCTATCCCTTCTCTTCTTATCCTTTTACCTTTCACATATTTATAGAAGGCCTTGGGATTCTCCTTAATCTTACCCGCCAAGGTCTTCTCATGACCCCTTCTGGCTCTCCTAATTTCCCTTTTAAGTTCCCTCCTACAGTCCTTATACTCCTCAAGATCTTTAACATCTCCTAATTCCCTGAACCTCTTATACACCTTCCTTTTCTTCCTGACTAGGTTCAACACATCCTTTGTGCACCACGGTTCCCTCGACCCACCAAAACCCCCTCGTCTCATCGGAACGTTGTCATTCAGAGCTCCAGACACACATTCCTTGAATATCTGCCACCTTCCTTCGGTTCTTTTCCCTAAGAACGCCTCCTTCCAGTTTATTTGTCCAAGTAACTTCCTGACTTCTTCGTATCTCCCCTTACCCCAGACAAACACCTTCCTAGCCTGCCTGATCCTATCTCGTTCCAACGCAATTGTGAAGGAGATAGAATTATGGTCACCATTTCCAAGATGCTCTCCTACCGAAAGATCCATCACCTGCCCTGGTTCATTCGCCAGCACCAGGTCAAGTACAGCCTCTCCCCTCGTAGGCTTGTCCACATACTGCGTCAGGAAACCCTCCTGAACACACCTAACAAACTCCTCCCCATCTATACCCCTGTGAATTGTGAGTATTGCTGAAAAAACACACTGGGGGCAATCTTACCAAAAAAAATTCAAAGTGCCGAACGAGTATGAAAACTGGAGAGAATTGCACCCATTTTTTGGGTGAGCTCCCAGATGCGATCTGATGGCACTTAGAAAAAATAAGATCCCAAATGTGATTCTTGCCAATAGGAGGAAGCAGACAAAATCTCTTGACTTGGGGTAGTCTGCTACTGACTACGAGAGAGCACTATTGCGCATGGACCCCGATCTCCCAGTGCACTGTTTAGATAGATTAGATAGTGCACTCAGAGGTAGTCAGTAATGACCTCCCCATCCCGGAGACTGTATCCCCAATCCCTGAACAACTGCCCGATGGGGCCTCCCCCCCACCAATTGCAGCCCCTGATCATGGCACCCCCAATCCCTCCAATTGCTGCTGCCAGCTCCCCCCAGTCGATTGCCACCTTGGCAAACCCCAATGCAAAGCAGGCAGCCCAGTGGAGCTCCCATGACCTGCCTCCCTTCAGGTCCTGTCCCCTCCAGGCCTCCCTTCGGCCCCACCCCTTGACACTGCCCAATAAGCACTTCCAGGAATTACCCTGATAATTATAGGCCAGTTATTCTTACTTCAGTGGTTGTAAGTTAATGGAAACGGTCCTGAGAGATAGGATTTATGACCATTTGGAAAGATAGAGCTGAATCCGGGATAGTCAGCATGGTTTCATGAGGGGTAAGTCTTGCCTGACAAATTTGATTGAATTCTTTGAGCAGGTAACTAAGTGTGTGGACAAAGGTAGAGTAGTTGATACCATATACATGGATTTTAATAACACATTTGATAAGGTTCCCCATGGTAGGCTCATGAAGAAGCTAAGGAAGTGTGGGATAGAAGGAAATTTGGCCAAATGAATAAGCAACTGGCTGTATCATAGAAAACAGAGGGTGGCGGTGGAAGGAAAATTTTTAGACTGGAGACTAGTTACCAGCGGTGTACCACAGGAGTCAGTACTGGGTCCTCTGCTATTTGTGATTTTTATCAATGACTTGGAAGAGGGGGCTGAAGGGTGGGTTAGTAAATTTGCTGATGACACCAAGATTGGTGGAGTAGTGGATGAGGTGGAGGGTTCTTGCAGGCTGCAAAGAGACATTGATAGGATGCAGAGCTGGGCTGAAAAGTGGCAGATGGAGTTTAACCCTGATAAGTGCGAGGTGATTCATTTTGGTAAGACAAACTTGAATGTGGATTACAGGGTCAACGGCAGGGTTCTGAGGAATGTGGAGGAACAGAGAGATTTTGGGGTTCATATCCACAGATCTCTGAAGGTTGTCACTCAAGTGGATAGAGCAGTGAAGAACATAAGGACATAAGAAATAGGAGCAGGAGTAGGCCATCTAGCCCTTCGAGCCTGCCCCGCCATTCAGTAAGATCATGGCTGATCTGAAGTGGATCAGTTCCACTTTCCCGCTTTCTCCCCATAACCCTTAATTCCCTTGTCAACAGAAACCTTTAGAAGGTTTATAGTGTGTTAGTGCTTATTAACAGGGGGTTTGAGTTTAAGAGCCGTGGGGTTATGCTGCAACTATACCGGACTTTGGTGAGACCACATTTGAAATATTGTGTTCAATTCTGGTCACCTCACTATAAGAAGGATGTGGAAGCATTGGAGAGAGTGCAGAGGAGATTTACCAGGATGCTGCCTGGTTTGGAGGGTAGGTCTTATGAGGAAAGGTTGAGAGAGCTGGGGCTTTTCTCTTTGGAGCAGAGGACGATGAGAGGCGACTTAAGATGATGAAAGGGATTGATAAAGTGAATGTGCAGAGACTATTTCCTCGGGTGGATGCAGCTGTTACTAGGGGACATAATTATAAGATTCATGGTGGGAGATATGGGAGGGGTGTCCGAGGTAGATTCTTCACTCAGAGAGCAGTTGGGGTGTGGAATGCACTGCCTGCTGTGATAGTGGAGTCGGACATTTTAGGAACTTTCAAGCAATTATTGGATAGGCACATGGAGCACATCAGAATTATAGGGAGTGGGATAACTTGATCTTGGGATTTGGCCTGTACTGTGCTGTAATGTTCTATGTTCTAAAAACTGGGGCTGCCCAAAGTGCACTATCTGCCCCTGCCCCCAGCCACCCAGAGGAACTGACAACATTATACTGAATGAGAAGAGAGCACTGACTGCTTGGCAAATACAATCTGATTGGTAGCACCACCGCCATGGAGAATGTACCAGTTGATAGTGACTGACAATTAACTTTCAAGCATTATTTGAAAATTTAAACCAAACTGTTTAGTCATGGCATTGCTCTGAAGAATGAACCAATGAATGGCTATCACTTATTTTTATCTGAAACCGGCACAATGTGTGTACATAGTCTCTCTCTCTGCAAAGAAAATGGCCCTGCTGCAGTCTCCAGCACGTGGAAATGGACTACACTGTGAGCTTGACTGACGATCTTAGATTGGTTGTCAGTGTAATTGTAAATGGTGCATTCTCCATGACAATGCCTCTATCAATCCGAGTCCACATGTTAACCAATCAGCTCTTTCTTTTCATACAGTGTAAAGTTGTTGTTTCCCCCTACATTGATATTCTTGCAAATGCCCTGATGAGTTCAAGATGAGTTCAGGTGGTCAGGAAGGCGAATGGGATGCTGGCCTTCATCACGAGGGGGATTGAATATAAAAATAGGGAGGTCTTGCTGCAGCTGTATAGGGCATTGGTAAGGCCGCAGCTGGAGTACTGTGTGCAGTTTTGGGCGCCGTACTTACGCAAGGATATTTTGGCCTTGGAGGGAGTGCAGAGGAGGTTTACTAGGCTGATGCCGGAGTTGAGGGGGTTGAGCTATGAGGAGAGGCTGAATAAATTAGGCTTGTACTCGTTAGAGTTTAGAAGAATGAGGGGAGATCTCATTGAGACGTATAAGATGATGAATGGGATGGATAGGATAGAGGTGGAGAGACTCTTCCCGCTCAGAAAGGATAGCAGGACTAGGGGGCACAGCCTCAAGATAAAGAGGGGGCGGTTTAGAACAGAGTTGAGGAGGAACTTCTTCACTCAAAGGGTGGTGAATCTCTGGAATTCTCTGCCCATTGAAGTGGTGGAGGCTGCCTTGCTAAATATTTTTAAGACGCGGGTTGATGGGTTTTTGATAAGAGAGGGGATTAAGGGTTATGGGGAGAGGGCGGGAATGTAGAACTGAGCCACGACAGATCAGCCATGATCTTATTGAATGGCGGGTCAGGCGCAAAGGGCTAGTTGGCCTACTCCTGCTCCTATTTCTTATGTTCTTATGTTCTAAGATGAAAAGCTTCGACAATACACATGTTTTGTATGACCAAATGACTATTTGAACTATTTGAATAATGTTGGGGTGCTCTTCCTAGTTTGGGTCCCAAAAGTAAAAAGACAGTTTTCTAACTGCGGGTGCCCACAGTTTCTGGTATCTCTCCCAGCTGAAGATGTCAGTAAGAGTCTCACCCTGAGTATGTAAGTATTGTTCGAGCTGTCAGTAAACTCAACATCCGCTATTTTTACTTTCTTCTTTTTCTTCTTTTTCTTCTTTTTCTTGCCTTCTTCTTCTTCTTCTTCTTCATCTTCTATTTCTTTAACTTTGATCAATGGCCACCATCCTTTTATCCGTTTGCTTCTAATGATGGAGGTGCGCGGACCTGCTTTCTCTTTTGCCATCTTGATGGTACATTGCTCGGCAGTTTTTGCCCCTCGGACCATGTCGTATAGTTTTAATTCAACAGAACCTGCAGCAGCAGAAAGGAATGACTAGCAAATTTCTGCAACTATTCACCTCTGACCACAGTTACATGAATGATTATTGATCCTGCTACATTCACACTTAACTGCCTAACATTAGCAAAATCAATAGACTGAGACACCAGTTTAGATTTGTGCATCCATTAGAATTTTCAAAAAATATTGAACTTTAGAAATCGAATATTTACGAATTGAATTCTGGTACTTGCTGTTCCAGCATCAATCCCAGCAATCATTTCAGGATCAGTGACAACTGGCAGCTGTAAGGCTATAAATTGATTTGACATCAAATTTTGACACGAAAGATATAATCCAACACAAATTTGGAGGAAGAGTAAAACAGTCCCACCCTCGAGCCTGCTCCACTATTCAGTAAAAGCTCAGCAGATCTGACTGTATCTTCAACTCCACAGGTGCACAGATGGGAAAGCTATAGAAGGATGTTTGCCAAAAGCAGGCAAATGAGACTAGTTCACATTGGAAACCTGGTTGGCATGATGAGTGGGCTGGTTTCTGTGCTGTATATGCCTATTGCTCTATGATTCCACATTCCATTGACCTCCCACACACTTACCATTGCATTAAAAATATTCAATGACCTGGAGGGTTCTCTCTGGGGAAGAGAGTTTCAAAGATTCATAACCTTTAGAGAAAAAATTCTTCTAATTTTCATCTTAAAAGGAACAGTGTCTACTTTTAAACAATATTCCAACACCTTCTTTGATGGGAAAAGCAAACTCAGTGCATTTTTTTTGTTGATATATTTAGATTGTATTTGCACAGCTTCTGTTTGAAACATCGAAACATAAACTGAAAGCAGCAGTAGGCCATTCTGCCCTTCAAGCCTGCTCCACCATTCATTTTCATCAAGAACAATGGGTGCGATACTGCCAAAAAGTGCTGAATTGGCAGGAAAACTGGTGTAAATCATGATTGTTTTTTTCAGTGGGAGTTCAGACTCGAATCTCCCACACTCTGTGCAGAGGTCACAATCATGAATATTATTAAAAGCTCGGGGGGCAGCGCCAATTCACGCCAGAGGCTGGCAGTTCCAGAACTCTGCGCATGAGCACTGGCCCCGAACTATCAGCCTGCACTTTACTGGCCAGCCCGGGACACTGTCAGTGTGCCCCTCCAGTGCCTCCCATGGCCTGATCGTGGCTCCCACGAGCATTCCCAGGCTAGCCTCGAACCCACCCCATCCAGGAGGACCCCGATCTCCAGGCACCCCCCGGCAGTGACAATAGCAACCCCCCCACCCCCCACCAGAATCCCCCTCCCATGGGAGGCAGGCCCCCACTGGTAGATACCTCAAACCCCCAGCAAACCCCATCCCACGGGAGACAAACTGCCCTCAGCTGACCACCCCTCCAACCTGTCTGATTGCTGCCCTCCCACAGCCCCAATCAATCCCAATGCAGAATGGCAGTCCCTGTAAGTCCCACCACAAGGCCCTGCCCCCTTGGCACTGCCTGATGTCCACTGGGCAGTGCCAAGGTGACTGTTGGGCATGGACACTTTGCCTCTTGGACAGTGCCAAGGGGCACAGGCTGGCACTGCCAGGGTGTCCATGCCCAGGGGGCACTACCCCCTGGTGTCCGGACCCTAGTTGCTCTCACTTCACTCCCCTGAAAGCAGGGAGCCAGTCATAAACCCCGCCAGAGTGAAATTCTCCTGGCGGGGGGATGCTATTGGGCCCGGAGACCTCAGTCCCGGGCCTGATAATCACATTCAAGAGACATTAAAAACAAATTAAAATCACTTACTTTCTGTTCCCGCCAGTTTCCCATGTGGTCCCAATCGTACCGGATGTCCGGCACTCAGAGATGCGTGCATTGGAAACATGTGCAGATCCCGTGAATCAGCCCACATGTGATTCTCCTGGCCTGCCATGCTAAAAAATTAGTGTGTCCGGATGGGAGAATCTCCCCCAATATCCCATCACCCTTTCCCCCTATATCCCTTCATCCCTTTAGCCCCAAGAGCTAATGTTTTCTTGAAATCACACAACGTTTTCACCTCATCTACTTTCTATGGATGAAGAAATTTTTCCTCACCTTAGTCCTAAAAGGTTTACCCCGTATCCTCAAACTATGACCCCTACTTCTGGAGTCCAACACTTTACTGATGATCAAGGGCAGACTGACAGTGCGGTAATTCGCTGGGTTAGATTTGTCATGTTTCTTGTACACAGGACATACCTGGGCAATTTTCCACATTGCCAGGTAGATGCCAGTGTCATAACAGTACGGGAGCAGCTTGGCTAGGGGTATGGCAAGCTCTGGAGCACAAGTCTTCATTACAATTGCTGTAATGTTGTCAGAGTCCATTGCCTTTGCAGTATCCAATGAAATGAATTAACTGACTATGTAGAATCATAGAAACCCTTCAGTGCAGAAAGAGGCCATTTGGCCCATCGAATCTGCACTCAACACATATGAAAGGATTTGAAGCTGAAATTACTCCTTCCCCACTGCCTTCTCTTAGAATCTGCATAAGAACATAAGAAATAGGAGCAGGAGTAGGCCATCTAGCCCCTCGAGCCTGCCCCGCCATTCAATAAGATCATGGCTGATCTGAAGTGGCTCAGTTCCACTTTCCCGCTTTCACCCCATAACCCTTAATTCCCTTGTCTGTCAAAAACCTATCTACCCGTGACTTAAATATATTTAGCGAGGTAGCCTCCACCACTTCAACGGGCAGAGAATTCCAGAGATTCACCACCCTTTGAGTGAAGAAGTTCCTCCTCAACTCCGTTCTAAACTGCCCCCCCTTTATCTTGAGGCTGTGCCCTCTAGCCCTGCTATCCTTTCTAAGCAGGAAGAATCTCTCTACCTCTACCCTATCCATCCCTTTCATTATCTTATACGTCTCTATAAGATCCCCCCTCATCCTTCTAAACTCCAACGAGTACAGACCCAGTCTATTTAGTCTCTCTTCATAGTCCAACCCCCTCATCTCCAGTATCAGCCTAGTGAACCTCCTCTGCACTCCCTCCAAGGCCAAAATATCCTTGCGCAAGTGCGGCGACCAAAACTGCACACAGTATTCCAGCTGTGGCCTCACCAGTGCCCTGTACAGTTGCAGCAAGACCTCCCTACTTTTATATTCAATCCCCCTCGTATAAAGGCCAGCATCCCATTTGCCTTCTTGATCACCTGCTGCACCTGCAGACTGGGTTTTAGCGGCTCATGCACAAGGACCCCCAGGTCCCTCTGCACCGTAGCATGCTGCAGCTTTTTGCCCTTTAAATAGTAATCCCTCCTACTATTATTTCTGCCAAAGTGGATAACCTCACACTTGCTAACATTATACTCCATCTGCCAGGTCCTCGCCCACTCGCTTAGCCTATCCAGATCCCTCTGCAGACTTTCCACACCCTCCGCATACTTTGCTTTTCCACTCATCTTCATGTCATCAGCAAATTTCGTCACCCTACACTCAGCCCCTTCCTCCAGATCATCTATATAAATGGTAAATAGCTGAGGCCCCAGCACTGATCCCTGTGGTACTCCACTAGTTACCAACCGCCAATCAGAATAGCACCCATTGATTCCAACTCTCTGCCTCCTATTAGACAACCAATCCTCTATCCATGCTAACACCTTACCCCCAACTCCATGCACCCTTCTGAAGGAACCTTTTGTGAGGCACCTTATCAAATGCCTTTTGAAAATCGAGAAACACCACATCCACTGGTACCCCTCTGTCTACCGCACTAGTCACATCCTCATAGAAATCCAATAAATTCATCAAACACGACTTCCCCTTAACGAATCCGTGCTGCGTCTGCTCTATCAAACCATTCCTTTCCAGGTGCCTCGCTATTTCTTCTTTGATGACGGATTCAAGCATTTTTCCAACTACAGACGTTAAACTAACCAGCCTATAATTCCCTGCCTTTTGTCTGCTACCTTTTTCAAACAGCGCGTAACATTGGCCGTTTTCCAATCTTCCAGCACTTCCCTGGAATCCAGCGAATTTTGGTAAATAATCACTAAGGCATCCATTATCACCTCTGCCATTTCTTTCAGAACCTTGGGATGCATTCCATCCGGTTCTGGGGACTTGTCCACCATCAGTCCCATTAGCCTATCAAGCACTACCTCCCTAGTGACAGTAATCGCATTCAGGCCCTCAACTCCTACCATCCTTCTATCTTTAATATCCAGCAAACTATTCGCGTCCTCCTCTGTGAAGACCGAGGCAAAAAACTTATTTAAGGCCTCCATCATTTCCTCATCTCCCACCACTAAATCCCCCCTCTCATCCTCTAAGGGTCCAACAATCACTCTAGCCAGCCTCTTCTTCTTTATATATTTGTGAAAACTCTTACTGTCCTTTTTTATATTTAGTGCTAGTTTAGCTTCATAGTCTATCCTTCCTTTCTTTATCAACTTCTTAGTCATTCTTTGTTGATTTTTAAACCTTCCCCAATCTTCTAATCGCCCACTACTTTTAGCCACTCTGAACGCATCAGCTTTTAATTTAATACTCTTTTATTTCCTTCGATAACCACGCTGGTTACCCCTTCTCCTACATTCTTTCTTTACCATCGGAATATATTTCTGCTGAGTACCGAAAAAGATCTCCTTAAAGATCCTCCACTGTTCCTCAGCTGTCCTACCAACCAATCTGCGCCCCCAATCTACATTTGCTAATTCCTCTCTCATCCTATCGTACTCCCCTCTGTTCAAACTGAGGACACAGGTTCGGGACCCTACTTTCTCATCCTCCATCTATATCAAAAACTCAACCATACAATGATCGCTCGTCCCAAGAGGATCCCTCACAATAAGATGCCTAATTCTTCCTGCACTGACTGTGGAAAACCCTCCTTACTGTTGCAATCAACTGCATTTCAAGGCAAGGTCATTACAAGCATACCTAAAATCTTGGATTTCTAAGGCCAATTGTCTATCTAAATAAGATTTCTATTTCATCCTGTCCCATGCCGTTTTCCAAAAGCTTTGAATTTTCCTCCTCTAAATATTACCAACTTCTCCTTTGAAAGTAATTAGGGATTCTGTCATTCCCGTTTTCGTGACGTGGAGATGCCGGCATTGGACTGGGATAGACACATCTCAGCTGACGAAGGAGCGGCCCTCCAAAAGCTCGTGCTACCAAATAAACCTGTTGGACTTTAACCTGGTGTTGTGAGATTTCTTACTGTGCCATTCCCATTTTCAAATACCTTGGATGTAAAATATAACCTTTCTTTTGATAGTCAGATCTCTGATATCATTTTCTGAAATCACTTTTTGCCCATACTCAGTGGTTTTGACATCTTTCAGAAGAGGAGGAAAAGCAAGGAGATAGAAGAATCCCTGCAGTGCAAAAAGAGGCTACTTCCTAAAACCCCACGTATTTACCCTGCTAATCTCCTGACACCAAGGGGCAATTTATCATGGCCAGTCAATCTAACCTGCACATCTTTGGAGATAATTAACAAGTTTGGAGCCAAACAGATTTCAAATTCTTACCAAGAAAGTCATTTGCAGAAATCAAATCATAATCCCAGAGTTGGAGCAGGAGAACAGCAGGCTGTCGAAACTCCGATTCCTCCAAGGAGAAAATAGACTCTTTCTTTTTATAAACAATCTCTTTCTCCGTTGGCAAGTAGTCAAAGCGAAAGACAAACCGCCAGTTGAAATTCCCCTCTCCAGTCAGAGAGTTAAAGTGAACGTCCGTCTCTTGCTTCTCATTTTCCAAACCCTTTAACCAGCTGTGAAGTTAAACCAAAGCACTTTATTTGGCAAATTCAACATCTCTGTTGATAGTATGCTCTGTATGGGAGGAGGGAAGGTTTCAGTGGGTGTTTGGAGGCCAGGCAGAGGGGCACAAAGTGAGGGTAACACCTTGGGGGAGCGGGATGGAGATGGGAAGGGGGGAGGAAAGTTGTGCTTTCCCATACTACTGGCTTGCTGCTGCCCATTATGGCAGGACAGATAGATTGAGGGCCAAAAGTGTTGAATAATTGGCCACCAAAGGCATTCAAAAGACCAAAAGCTGGGAAGGCTAATGGGTGTCTTACCCACCGACTGTATTTGGGTTTGGAGGTGGAGAGGAAGGTGATCGGCTAGCCACCCAACAGGTAAGGCTTTCAAAATAGCATTCTCCGCTGCCATCAGGTGGGATCTTACGAGCCTCAGGCAGGTGAGACGGTAAAATTCTGGCATATGTCTCTAAATCATGGCTTACAAGGGAGATTGAAGATAGTATTAGATCCAAGGAAGATGTATAAAAATTGGTCGGAAAAAAAATAGACCTGAGGATTGGGAGCAGTTTGGAATTCAGCAAAGAAGGACCAAGGGATTTTTCAATAAAGGACAAATAGAGGACGAGAGTAAGCTTGAGAGGAACATAAAAACTGACAGTAAAAGATTCCATAGATATCATATCCCTCCTATAATGTGGATTCGAGAACCTCACACAATACTTTAACTGTGGCCTAATCAATGTTATATACAATTCCAGAATAACTTCTCTGCTCTTAAATTATATTGTGTACTGATCTGACCACCACACTATAGGAAGGATGTGAACATACTGGAGGGGGCAAGAATGGTTCCAGAGACGAAAAACTTCAGTTATGAGGATGGATTGGAGAGGTTGGGACTGTTCTCCTTGGAGAGAAGAAGACTAAGAGGAGATTTGATTGAGATATTCAAAATCATGACAGGGCTGGACAGAGTAGACAGGGAGAAACGGTTCCTGCTGGTAGAAGGACTGAGAATGAGAAGGCACAGATTTAAAATGATTTGCAAAGGAAGCTAATATGATGTGGAAAATAACTTGTCACAGTAATTGGTTTGGGTCTGGAACGCACTGCCGGGAAGCGTAATGCAGGCAATTCAAGAAGGCATTAGATGATGGGGTGACATGGTGGTTAGCACTGCTGCCTCACAGTGCCAGCGAACCGGCTTTGATTTTCCGCTTGGTTCACTGTCTGTTTGGAGTTTGCACATTCTCCCCATGTCTGCGTGGGTTTCCTTCCACAGTCCAAAGATGTGCAGATTAGGATGATTAGGCATGCAAAATATCAGGGGAACTAATAGGGCAAATACATGGCACTACGGGGATAGGGCCTGGGTGGGATTGTTGTCAGTGCAGGCTCAATGAGCCGAATGGTCTCCTTCTGCGCTGTAGGAATTCTATGATTCTATTGTATTCTAATATTATTTGAATAAAAGCAATGTGCCAAGTACGGGGAAAAGGCAGGGAATGGCACTAAGTCACAATGCTCATTTTGAGAGCAGGTGCAGACATGATGGGCCAATTCTGTGATTCTGTGATGTGATAAACTAAGGAGAGAGGATATGGCAAGGGAGCAAAAAGGAAATGATAATCAGAATGCAGCAGAAAAGGAGAAGGGCAGACAAACAGAGTGACTGGGTAACAGATAGCTAGAAATTGTGAAAATAATAAGACAGGATCAAAGGCAAGTTATCTAAATATATGCAGCAGATCAACAGACGGTACAAATAGAAGTAATAAAGTCTGATCTAATTGCCATTTTAAAGTAATGGCTATAGTATGTCCAAGGCTGGGAACTGAATATTCAAGGTTATTTGCTGTTACTAGGGGGCATAACTATAAGGTTCATGATAAAACAAAGAACAAAAAACAAAGAACAACCCAGCACGGGAAACAGGCCCTTCGGCCCAACGAGCCCGTGCCGCCGCATCACCCTACACCTATTCTACCCTGCATGTCTACGAATGGAACCCCTAACTTAGCCAGATTCAGGGGAGAATAGTGTCAATTTGGTAAACTAATCAGCCTAAGAGCACATCTTTGGGGTGTGGGAGGAAACCGGAGCGCCCGGAGGAAACCCACGCAACCACAGGGAGAATGCACAAACTCCCACAGACACAGGCCCAAATCCATGTATCTGCACAGCCAGCAGTGATAGTCACCGAGCTGTTGCGGCGCCCGTCTACTGGTCCACGATCAAGCACACACACCGACACGAAGTACTAGGCCACTCCCGGAACCTCCAAGAGCAGCCCACGCACGACCCACTGTGTGCATGCCCCTCGTTTGACAACGAGGTGGACCTCCACCTGCGGAATAAAAAGACAAAAACGTTAACTTACAAGTCTGCATTTCCGGTGTCTCCCGAGGTTCTGACCTTATTTAATAATAGGAGATACAGGAGGGATGTCCGAGGTAGGTTCTTTACTCAGAGGGTGGTTGGTGTGTGGAATAGACTGCCTGCTGTGATAGTGGAGTCAGACACTTTAGGAACTTTCAAGTGGTTATTGGAAAGGCAAATGGAGCACTCCAGAATGATAGGGAGGGGATAGCTTGATCTTGGGATTGGACATAGCTCGGCACAACATTGAGGGCCGAAGGGCCTGTACAGTGCTGTAATGTTTGATGTTCTATGTTCCATTTGAAATTTAGGGAGGATAGGCAAAAAGGAAATGGAGGTGGGGTAGCATTGTTAATAAAAGGATGAGATCAGTACATTAGTAAGAGGGGATCTAAGATCAAAAGATCAAGATATGGAACCAGTGTAGGTGAAGGAAAGTAACAGCAAGAAGTCTCAAGCATTGGTAAGAATTGTTTATAGGGCACCAAACAATAATGCTAAAATAGTACACAGTATGAATCAGGAAATTATAGGTGTGTGTAACAGGGGAAATGTGGTTCATTACCCTTTGATGTAAATGTCACTGGATCGGTCTCCTGTCAGTGGATTCACATCATCAAGTGCCACATCATCTGTGTTCCAGATAATCACTCTGAGTTCATAACTAATAAACATATAAGGTAAATATTATCAGTCATTAATAATAAAAGATTAATAATAAAATTAATAATAAAATAATTAATAAAAGAATAATAATAAATTATCAAAACTTGACATCAATTGAAAACACTCCTCATTTATAAAGCTGCATTACAATATATTAGGAATTCCAATAAATGCATTTCCAGGTCCCGATGCAAACTGGTGCAAACGAGGCTGGAGAATGATAGCTTTTCCCAGGAAGAGATGATAGAACATAGAACATAGAACACTACAGCACAAACAGGCCCTTCGGCCCACGAGTTGCGCCGATCACATCAACTCCTATCTATAACCCCCAATCCCATAAAACCCCATATACTCATCCAGAAGTCTTTTAAAAGACCCCAGCGAGTTCGCCTCCACCACCACTGACGGCAGCCGATTCCATTCACTCACCACCCTCTGAGTGAAAAACTTAGCCCTAACATCACTTCTGTACTTGCCTCCCCGCACCTTAAATCTGTGTCCTCTCGTAGCGACCATTTCAACCCGGGGAAATAGCCTCTGAGAATCCACCCTATCTATTCCTCTCAACATTTTATAAACCTCTATCAGGTTGCCTCTCAACCTACGTCTCTCCAGGGAAAAGAGACCCAGTTCCCTCAACCTAACTTCATAAGGCATGCCTCCCAGTCCAGGCAACATCCTTGTAAATCTCCTCTGTACCCTTTCAATAGCTTCTACGTCTTTCCTATAGTGAGGCGACCAGAACTGCGCACAGTACTCCAAATGAGGCCTGACAAGGGTCTTATAAAGTTGCAGCATTACCTCCCGACTCCTAAACTCAATCCCTCGATTTATGAAGGCCAGTACACCATACGCCTTCTTGACCACATCTTCCACCTGCGAGGCCGACTTAAGAGTCCTGTGGACCCGGACCCCAAGATCCTTCTGCTCCTCAACACTACCAAGACTCCTGCCCTTGATAGTGTACTCATTCATCCCGTTGGTTCTGCCAAAATGGACGACTACACATTTATCCGCGTTGAAGTCCATCTGCCACTTCTCCGCCCAGTCCTGCATCCTATTTATGTCCTGCTGCAACTTTTGCCATCCTTCCAGACCATCCACAACACCACCGACCTTCGTGTCATCAGCGAACTTACTTACCCATCCTTCCACTTCCTCATCCAGGTCATTTATGAAAATGACAAACAGCAAGGGTCCTAGAACAGATCCCTGGGGCACTCCACTGGTGACTGACCTCCATTCAGAAAAAGACCCATCCACAACCACTCTCTGCCTTCTGCAGGCAAGCCAGTTCTTGATCCACAAGGCCAAAGGCCCTCGGATCCCATGCCCTCTCACCTTCTCAAGAAGTCTTGCATGGGGGACCTTATCAAACGCCTTGCTGAAGTCCATGTACACCACGTCCACGGCACTTCCTTCGTCAATGTGTTCAGTCACATTATCGAAGAACTCAACAAGGCTCGTAAGGCACGACCTGCCCTTGACAAATCCATGCTGACTATTCCTGATCATGTCAAACCTCTCCAAATGGTCGTAAATCTTGTCCCTCAGAAGCCTTTCCATCAGCTTACCAACCACTGAGGTCAGACTCACCGGTCGGTAATTTCCCGGGCTATCTCTGTTCCCATTCTTGAAAATAGGGACTACATCCGCAATCCTCCAATCTTCCGGAACCTCTCCCGTCTCCATTGACGACGCAAAGATCATCGCCAGGGGCTCTGCAATCACTTCCCTCGCCTCCCACAGTATCCTGGGGTATATCCCATCTGGTCCCGGCGACTTACCAATCTTGATAGAATTCAAAAGTTCTAATACATCCTCCACCTTAATATCCACAAACTCAATCTTTTATGATACAATAAGGGAGCCAGCTTAGATAATGGAAGATCTAACTGCTTCAACGGAACAGATTTAAACTTCACTATTCACACAGTACAGCAAACATGATGCTGAATGTTTTTTATAAGGTGGTAGCGTTCCCAGGTATTTGCTGCCCTTGTCCTTCCAGATGGTAATGATTGTGGGTTTGGAAATGGTGCCTAAGGCATCTTGGTGAATTTTCACCAAATGTCAGATGGTACACAAGCTGCCACACAAGCGGTGATGGAGAGAATGAATGTTTGTATAAATCAAGCAGGCTGCTTTGTCCTGGATTTTGGCAGTTTTGGTTGCCGCACTTGCGGAAGGATATATTGGCCTTGGAGGGAGTGCAGAGGAGGTTCACTAGGCTGATACTGGAGATGAGGGGGTCAGCCTATGAGGAGAGATTGAATAGACTGGGTCTGTACTCGTTGGAGTTTAGAAGGCTGAGGGGGGATCTTATAGAGACATATAAGATAATGAAGGGGATGAATAGGGTAGAGGTAGAGAGATTCTTCCCGCTTAGAAAGGATAGCAGGACTAGAGGGCACAGCCTCAAAATAAGGGGGGGCAGTTTAGATCAGAAGAGGAACTTCTTCACTCAAAGGGTGGTGAATTTCTGGAATTCCCTGCCCGTTGAAGTGGTGGAGGCTACCTCACTGAGTATATTTAAGTCACAGGTAGATAGGTTTCTGATAGACAAGGGAATTAAGGGTTATGGGGAGAAAGCGGGGAAGTAGAACTGATCCACTTCAGATCAGCCGTGATCTTATTGAATGGTGGGGCAGGCTCAAAGGGCTAGATGGCCTACTCCTGCTCCTATTTCTTATGTTCTTATGGATGGTTTCGAGCTTCTTCAGTTTTGTTGGAGCTGCACCCATCCAGGCAAGTGGACAGTATTCGATCACACTCCTGACTTGTAAATGGTGGGCAGGCTTTGGAAAGTCAGGAGGTGAGTAACTCACTGCAGAAGTCCCTGTCTTTGAGGTTCTCTGGCAGCTACAGTATGTATATGGCTCGTCCAGTTCAGTTTCTGGCCGACGGTAATTCTCAGGATGTTAATCATGGGGGATTCAGTGATGGTAACACATTGAATGTCAAGGGCGGTGGTTAGAGTGTCTCTTATTGGTGATGGTCATTGCCTGGCACTTGCGTGGCACAATTGTTACTTGCCACTTGTCAGCCCAAGCCTGGATCTTTTCTAGACCTCTTTGCATTTAAACTGCTAGGCTTAATACATGGGAGGTAGAAAAGGTAATTTTTAAATTGTATTTGGCCTTTCTGGAATCACAGTGAGAAAATACATTTTGTTATTTAACAAAGTACAGAAGAGGGAACAGAATTATTTGAGGAGATGTAGAGATGGATATTCAGTTACTGGGGTATATCAAATTGTGACACAATTAATTTCAGTAGATAAGAAGATGACATTAGGGTTAAAATTCCTCGAATGACTTTGCCACCAGTCTCCCAGCCACACCAACTCCTCCACAATTTTAGTGGAACTGGCCAGGCCTTGGCCGGGCCTCCTATTTTCCCTAACTGAGGTCCTTAAACGGCCAATTAATGATGACAGTGGTAGAAGGAGGGAGCTCAGCGATTGGGGCCTTCCATCGGTGTGGGAAGAAAGAATCAGGAGATTGGGACTGCTGGGGGGAAGGGGAAGATGACAGTGGTGGTCAGCATGGAACAAGAAACATTAATAGAATTAAAGGAGGAACTGGATTTTTCCTAACTGATCCACTGTGCTGCCCATTGTGAAGGGCCAATCACTTTCTGATTATACAAATGTATATGACATGTATTTGGTATAAATCAAAAACATGGGAAATCACAGAGGAAATGCCAGTGCATTCGTGATTACAATATCAGGTTAATTTCAGAAATAATTCATTTTATTTCTGTTCACATGTTGGTAATCTCTTACCTGATTGGCTGGCGGGGTTTAATATTGACTGGTGGAGGCGCAGGGAGGTCAACAGGGAACATGTCCACCCACATGTAAAGCTGGCCCTAGGTAAATAAAGATAATGATGATTGTTAATCTGGGTATGTTTCTTCCAACCTGCTTTGCTCCTAAAATTAAATGTTTCTGTGATACTCTTATCTTTACTCTTCCTTTCTCCTGATAATCAACTGCTTTTCAATAACCAAGTTTGGTATCACATCAAACAAATTCTTAATTCCCTTTTTGTACCTTGTTCTCACTCAGTGAGTTGTTGTGATCTGAAACTCGCTACATGAAAGGGCAGTGAAAGCAAATTCAATAATAACTTTTGAAATGTAACCAGCTAAGTACTTATAATGAGAGACTTTCAGGGTTAAGAAAGAGAGGGGAGAGGGACTAATTGGACGTATTCTGTTTTGGCAGCAAATCTCATGCGATGCAATCTAAACCTGTGAATGCAGAATGGCATCTTCCCCAATTGTTTGATGTTAAGCAGGGTAACTAATGGCTCATGACCAGCCTGGATAGTGAACTTAAGACCCAGGGCATAATCTACAAACACACATAACATCCAAGGCTTCATTTTCCAATGACAGCATTCCACTGTTCACTTTCTGTCAGTGCCCTGGAGACATAATTTCGTGATCTCATTGAATCTGGAACAACACTGTTATGATTCCAGCTGATGTTACTACTGGATAGTCAGGACCCAGAGAGGGAATGTAACCCAGGGTGTAACTTTTATTTTTTGTTCAGAAATATGGATGAACCGTCACAGGACTTCCAATTAACTTTTAACAAAAGAGTAAAATATTTATTAAGCAAGAAAAGTTTGACTATAACACACTCCCACTATTTTACAGGTATACAAAGATTTATAAGGATTGCACAAATTACAAAATATCTTGAATTCTAATGTTCTCAGTAAGTACAACATTCATGTAATCCAACAGGTCAACTTTGGTCAGACACACTCCATTCTGAAACCAAGCGGCAGATGCCATCCAATACAACTTCTGTGGATTCTTCATCAACCACCTCCCCACCACCCCCCCATGCTTACCACACTGTGAGCCAACCATTCTCACTGGAATCTGATCTCTACACCAGTGTTTCCAAACTCCACTTTTGAAAACTTTAGAATCTTCTCCCCAACACCACTTTCTCTCAGATGCCTTCATCAAGGATCCACTTCCAGGATTTCAATCTCTCCTTTCAGCATTCTTTTGCTTCAGATTGCCATATGTATTCAAGCTTCCACACAATCTCTCAGGTATCCAGCCACAGCAGCACAACACCATTGCTTCACAGGCTGCTTCTAAAGATGAGACCACATTTTTGATTTATCTTGGATGTCTGGCTTCTCCCTTTAAATCTGGTTCCTGCAACTGTCTCTGTAACTCAGAGTGCTTTCTTTGTTTTTCACTCAATAGGATTTTGTTCAACATTTTGTTTTGGGTCATGTAACTTAATGGTCTTCCTGAGATATACTTTTGTCCCAATTCTCTGGTCTCCGAACTTTTGTTTGGGAAGTCTGCTTCTTGGTCATGTCTGGTTCCTGCTGGGACTTGTGTAAAACTAAACTCAAAAATTATTTCTAATTTTGGGTGGCCCCAGTTGTTAAACAACAATTTAGTCTTTTGTTAGACCCATAGAATTATGCACAGAAGGACATCATTTGGCCCATCATGTCAGTATCAGTTCTTCAAATGAGTACCATTCCCCTGCCTTTTCCCTTATATTAGAACATCGAATACCCTCTTGAATGCCTTGATTGAACCTGCCTTCTCCATACTTTCAGGCAGAACATTCCAGATCCAAACCACTGACTGTGTGAAAAGGTTTTTCTCACATCACATTTACTTCTTTTGCAAATCACTAAGTCTTTGCCCTCTCAGCTAGAATTACCTCTCTAATCAAAATTGGCCCCCTCTCTTTTTATCCTCCTCTCTCTATCTCGTCTGCAAACCCCCTGACCAGGAATGTTGAGCTGCTATTTGTGTCCCTTTTTGAGCTTATCCTGTGGTGGCTAGGGTATCATGCTGCCACATTTCTATTGGTGTCCTCAGTGTGCTTTACTCTTTGCATTAAAACATTCACCTTGAGCTGGCAAACTACATTTTTCACTTTCTATCTTTTCTTTCCTTTGCCTTACACACTCACTCAATGATTTTCTGCCTTCTGTTACCATTTGTAATTTTGCCCTGAGTCGACTCTGATGTTCTCATTGACCTGTCAAACTATTTTAAACCCTTCCCAACAGCACTTGCAAACCTCCCAGCGTGAATATTGGTTCAGTGCCATTGAGGTGCAAACTGCCCAGCTTGTACAGCTCCTCCTCCCCCCAGAGCCAATCCCAATACTCCAGGAATCTGAACTCCTCACTCCTATGCCATCTCTCCAGCCACACGTTCATCAACTCAAACTTCCTATTTCTATGTTCACCAGTAAACAGCACTGGTGGTAATCTGGAGATTAATATCTCCAAAGTCCAGCTTTTTAATGTCTTAGTGAGCTCCCTAAAATCTGCTTTCAGGTCCTCCCCCCTCTTTCTAGCTACGTTGTTGGTACCAATTTGATCCACAGCCTCTGGCTATTCACTATTCCTCAGAAGAATGTACTATAGCCGTTCAGTGACGTCTTTGACTCCGGTATCAAGATGGCAACATAATATCTTGGGAGTCACATCAACAGCCACAGAAACACCTGTTTGTTTCCCTAACTATCATGTCCCCTATCATTATTCCTCTTCCTCTCTCCTTCCTTCCCATCCATTCAGCTGAGTCCCCCATAGTACCCCAAACTTGGCTGTTGCTGCATTCCCCTGAGAAACCATTATGAGATATTTCCAGCACATGATTTGCCAAATGCTACAGGATAGACACTCCACATTCTGCCCTGCCATACCTTAGGCTTACCTTCTGCCTATTTATTCTAAATTGGAGACTAGAAAGTAAAGAAGACTTACTCACCAATTAGCTATTTCTCTTGTTCCAACTACTGGAGACAGTTAATGGTATCAGATGGGACATCTCTCTCATTCTCTGCACCACATTCCCACAGGAACCAGATTCCCAACTCCACACACCAAGTATGCCTCACCAACGAGTAATCTCAGCAGATCTGACAGCATCTGTGGAAGAGAATTGAGCCAATGCTTTGACTCTGAATGACCCTTTATCAGATGAAGCATTGGCTCTATTCTCTTCCCACAGATTGCTGTCAGACCTGCTGAGATCTTCCAGCATTTTCTGTTTTGTTTCAGATTCCAGCATCCACAGTATTTTTCTCCAGTCTGCTGTGTGTCCCTGACTGTAATGCTAGCTTTAGTCTGGACTGCATAAAGTCAGATCAGCCGTCATCAATATGGTCACCACAATACAGTCTCAAATGAGCTTTGCCTTTTGAGCTCTTTACTCACAACCACCAGCTAAACAACACAGGTCATAAAGAAAAAAATCATTATTCTTGCCAGATTCCCAAGAGCACCTATTAAACTCTGCCTGCTCTACAATAATGTCCTTCTAAACACTAAATACAGATTAAAAGCCTTAATAACCTCTTCTGTATCCTCGTTAACGGCCTGTCTTACTAAAATGTCACCTGCAGTCCTACCAATAGGATAGAAAAGTGAGCTAACCGGCTCTTTATCAGGCTTCTGAGCTAACCCTGAAGTAGTACTGGGTACAGTATCATTTAAGACAAATACATGAATAGGATGGGAATAGAAGGATACAAACTCTGGAAGCATAGGCAGTTTTAGTTTAGGCAGACATTGAATTCGCCGCAGGCTTGAAGGGGCTGATCCTGTACTGTACTGTTCTTTGTTCTTTAGTCTTATATCTGTTGAATCTGCAATGCAGTTTTTCCCGTGTACTGAAAATGTCAGGCAGAGATAGGAGGTTTTCCACGATTATCTCTTTCTTTAATTGACTATGTTGGAACCTTTCTTTCCAATTCATTGCTGTATTCTCATTCACTGGTGTTAGAGTCTCAGGTGTTAGGAAAAGGCCAGTTTCCTTGCTGTTCCTCAGGCAGCAAAGATCATTTCTCGGTTTGACTGACCTTACAAAGAATCCCTCTGAGTTGTGACCAATTTTTCAAAGGGCAGATGCTGTTTTGACATTTGAATGATAAACAAGGAAATTGGATTTTCACCTCTGAGGCAGGAGTTGGCCATTCCCTGATCCCATGATACCTCCTGACTGGCAGAGCTCACCTATGCTTTCTCCATAGTTGGATAGGGGAAATGGGCTGGAGTCAGGTCACCATCTCCTGCAGAAAGTCCTAGATGGAGAAGGATTCCAGGGCAGCCAGGTTTTGGGGCCGTTCACTGTGGCTGTGGCACTGTTCTGGAGAAGGTGACTCTCCCATATCCTTATACCCACTCCATAGCCCCAGTCCCCAATGCCCTTTCACCCTTATACTTCCCACCCCCCATACCCCCCTCTGTCTACACATCCTCACCCCCTCCCCCAGACTGCTATAATGTAACAAATGGTAACTTGCTGTGAGAGTTAGCCAACCAGCTGACCCGGTATAAATAAGCAGATGGGAATTGTGGTCAGCTTGTACGGCCCAAGACCTAGCTTCAAGTGTTGGAGTAATGAAGTTTCTTTATTAAACCTTATTCTTTTTTCCCTAGGCCAAGGGGCAACATTTTCCATCCTTACCTACCAAGAATATTATGGATCCGGCACCACTTGAATGTCCACCTGGTAGACTGGCATGTGAAGCCTATTCTTCCCTGAATCTGGCTAAGTTAGGGGTTCCATTCGTAGACACGCAGGGTAGAATAGGTGTAGGGTGATGCGGCGGCGCGGGCTCGTGGGGCTGAAGGGCCTGTTTCCCGTGCTGGGTTGTTCTTTGTTCTTTGTTTGAAGCATTTCTAAACACAACTAACTTCATGTTTTCCGGTTCTCCCAGTGCTGAGAATTGACTTACACATATACCACTCTGGATCTAAATTGTCTCATTGGTAAGATGCAGCATGGGTTCATGAGGGCGGGTTATGTTTGACTAATTTGGTGGAACTCTTTGAAAACATTACTTGTGCAGTGGACAATTGGGGAACCTGAGGATGTGGTGCATCTGGATTTCCAGAAATCATTCGACAAGGCGCTGCACCAAAGACTGCTACATAAGATAAAGGTGCACGGTATTATGGGTAATGTATTAGCATGGATAGAGGATTGGTTAACTAAGAGAAAGCAAAGAGTGGAGGTAAATGGGTGTTTTTCTGGTTGGCGATCAGTGACTAGTGGTGTGCCTCAGGGATCAGTGTTGGGACCGCTATTGTTTATGATTTACAAGTGTAATGTGTCAAAATTCACAGACGACACTAAGATGGATGGCAGAGAAAAGTGTGCACAGGATACTGAAAGTCTGCAAAGGGATATAGACAATCTAAGTGAGTGGGCAAGGGTCTGGCAGATGGGAGTGCAATGTTAGTAAATGTGAGGTCATCCATTTGGGTAGGAATAACAGCAAAATACACTATTCTTTAAATATTAAAAAATTCCAAATTGCTGCTGTGCAGAGGGACCTGGGTGTCCTTGTGTAGGTGCAGCAGGTAATTAAGGCGGCAAATGGAATTTTGTCCTCTATTGCTCGAGAGATGGAGTTTAAAAACAGCAAGGTTATATTGCAGCTGTATAAGGTGCTGGTAAGGCCACATCTGGAATACTGTGTAAAGTTTTGGTCTTCTTCCTTGAGAAAGAATATACTGGCACTGAATGAGGTGCAGAGGAGATTCCTTAGATTGATTCTGAAGTTGAGACGATTGGCTAATGAGGAGAAACTGAGTAGACTGGGGCTATTCTCATTGGAATTCAGAAGAATGAGGACAGATCTTATAGAAACATGTAAAATTATGAAGGGAATAGATAAGATAGAAGCAGGGAAGTTGTTTCCACTGGCGGGTGAAACTAGAATTGGGGGCATGGCCTCAAAATAAGGGGGAGCAGATTTAGGACTGAGTTGAGGAGGAACTTCTTCACACAAAGGGTTGTGAATCTGTGGAATTCCCTGCCCAGTGAAGCAGTTGAGGCTCCCTCATTGAATGTTTTTAAAGCAAGGATAGATAAATTTTTGAACAGTAAAGGAATTAAGAGTTATGGTGAGCAGGTGGGTAAGTGGAGCTGAGTCCACAAAAAGATCAGCCATGATCTTACTGAATAGTGGAGCAGACTCAAAGGGCCAGGTGGCCTACTCCTGCTCCTAGTTCTTATGTTCACTCATCCAGTAGCAATTATACACAGGACTCATGAACCCTATAATAGCAGTGGAAGTTTTTGAAAAACCATTTAAACTATCAAAATGAACAAACAGTAATTTACAATCCATTTAAATAAACAATATTCCTTTTAAGGGCCCATAAAACTGTCACAATAATTGAACTAACAATATGTTGACAGTGATGTCAACACACTAATCCCATTTTCCTGCACTTGTCACTCCATTCCTTACTCATTCAGCAGGATGAAGATTACAAAGTAATTTCCAGTTTGAAAAAGCATCTGCTTTTCCCCCACTAACATTATTAAACAGCTGACTCCAAGAAAAGTAGTAACTAGGCTTTACATAGGCTGCAGGCACTGAACAAACAAAGAACAAAGAACAACCCAGCACGGGAAACAGGCCCTTCGGCCCAACGAGCCCGCGCCGCCGCATCACCCTACACCTATTCTACCCTGCATGTCTACGAATGGGACCCTACTCAGTCAGATTCAGGGAAGAAATAGTGTCAATTTGGTGGAAACCAATTAGCCTAAGAGCACATCTTTGGGGTGTGGGAGGAAACCGGAGCGCCCGGAGGAAACCCACGCAACCACAGGGAGAATGCGCAAACTCCCACAGACACAGGCCCAAATCCATGTATCTGCACAGCTTCCACTTCTAGGTGTGGAGATGCTGGCGTTGGACTGGGGTAAACACAATAAGAAGTCTGACAACACCAGGTTAAAGTCCAACTAATTTATTTGATAGTAAACTCACAAGCTTTACAGATTACTGTCTGTGCTGTTATATGCTCTGTCTGAGGCCAGAACTCTCCATTCACCTGACGAAGGGGCAAACCCCAAAAGCTTGTGAGTTTACTATCAAATAAATTGGTTGGACTTAAACCTGGTGTTGTCAGACTTCTTACTGTGTTCACCTCTGGGAAGGGACTCAATTGTAGCTGTTGCTCTTGCTGTGTGTTGGAATCTCAACATAATTGAATCTGGAATAGTCTCAATCCAATTTACCTTTGACATCCCTGGAGTGTCAGGTTCCTGAAGAGTCCTGATTTCAATGTGTTCCGGTACCAATTTAACACCATATTCTGGCATTTCGTCCCAGTGCTTTAACACATATAGTGCCTTCTGTTCATCAGTCATCATGGGACTTGCTCCTTTTGTGTTATTTCCTGGAGTTCAAGCACAGCTGTTAGAGGACACTCAATAATTCCCAACCCTCCGTAAGGCAAAAACTCCAAAAGATATGCAGTGCCCCAAAGTTTGAAGAGATTAATTCAGCACTGTTTGCAGACAGCACTCTCCTGACACTAAACAATTCTCTCCAACTTCCAATCCTTTCTCAGCACAAACTTTCTTGTCTCTCTCAGCATCATATAAGACCTGGCCAGTCTTACCCTGTTACTCCTTAATTCTGATGTGATCTACTAACCACCTAGCCTTTTCTTTGCTGTGTTAAAATCTGTCACACACACTAATTGGGTTTTTACTTTGCCAGGGTACACTGGTTATAGAACATAGAACATTTCACCGCAGTACAGGCCCTTTGGCCCTCGATGTTGCGCCGACCAGTGGAACTAATCTAATGACACTCTAACCTAAACTATTCTAATATTATCTATATGCCTATCCAATGACCATTTGAATGCCCTTAAAGTTGGCGAGTCCACAACTGTTGCAGGCAGGGCATTCCACGCCCTTACTACCCTCTGAGTAAAGAACCTACCTTTGACATCCGTCCTATAATTAGCACCCCTCAATTTAAAGCTATGTCCCCTCGTGTTAGCCATCACCATCCGAGGAAAAAGGCTCTCACTGTCCACCCTATCTAATCCTCTGATCATCTTGTATGCCTCAATCAGGTCACCTCGTAACCTTCTTCTCTCTAAGGAAAACAACCTCAAGTTCCTCAGCCTTTCCTCATAAGACCTTCCCACCATACCAGGCAACATCCTGGTAAACCCCCTCTGCACCCTTTCCAATGCTTCCACATCCTTCTTATAATGTGGCAACCAGAACTGTACACAATACTCCAAGTGCGGCTGCACCAGAGTTTTGTACAGTTGTAACATGATCTCACGGCTCCGACATTCAATCCCTCTACCAATAAAAGCTAACACACCGTACGCCTTCTTAACAACCTTATCAACCTGGGTGCCAACGTTCAGGGATCTATGTGCATGTACACTGAGATCTCTCTGCTCATCCACACTACCAAGAGTCCTTCCATTGGCCCAATATTCTGCAATCCTGTTACTCTTACCAAAGTGAATCACCTCACACTTTTCCACATTAAACTCCATCTGCCACCTCTCAGCCCAGCTCTGCAGCTTATCTATGTCCCTCTGCAAACTGTAACATCCATCCTCATTGTCTACAACTCCTCCGACTTTAGTGTCATCCACAAATTTACTAACCCATCCTTCTACACCCTCATCTAGGTCATTTATAAAAATGACAAACAGCAGTGGCCCCAAAACAGATCCCTGAGGCACACCACTAGTGACTGAACTCCAGGTTGAATATTTCCCATCAACCACCACCCTCTGTCTTCTTACAGCTAGCCAATTCCTGATCCAAACTGCTAAATCACCCTCAATCCCATGCATCTGCATTTTCTGCAATAGCTTACCATGGGGAACCTTATCAAACGCTTTGCTAAAATCCATACACCACGTCAACTACCTTACCCTTATCCACCTCTTTGGTCACCTTCTCAAAGAACTCAATAAGGTTTGTGAGGCATGACCTACCCTTCACAAAACCATGCTCACTATTCCTAATCAAATTATTTCTCTCTAGATGATTATAAATCCTATCTCTTATAATCCGTTCCAAAACTTTGCCCACAACAAAAGTAAGGGTCACCAGTCTATAATTTCTAGGATGGTCTCTACTCCCTTTCTTGAACAAGGAGACAACATTTGCTATCCTCCAGTCTTCTGGCACTATACCTGTAGCCAATGACGACATAAAGATCAAAGTCAATGGCTCTGCAATCTCCTCCCTAGCCTCCCAGAGAATCCTCGGGTAAATCCCATCTGGCCCAGGGGACTTATCTATTTTCATACTTCCAAGAGTTGCTAACACCTCCTCCTTATGTATCTCAATCCCGTCTAGTCTAAAAGACTGTATCTCAAAATTCTCCTTGACTATATTGACTTTTTCCTGCGTGAATACTGATAAAAAGTATTCATTTAGTGCCTCTCCTATCTCTTCAGGCTCCACTCACAACTTCCCACTGCTGTCTCTGACTGGCCCTAATCTTGCCCTAATCAATCTTTTATTCCTGACATACCTTTAGTGTTCTCCTTGATCCTACCTGCCAAAGCCTTCTCATGTCCTCTTCTAGCTCTTCTTAACTCTCCCTTTAGCTCCTTTCTGGCTAATTTGTAACTCTCCAGTGCCCTAACTGAGCCGTCACGTCTCATCTTTACGTAAGTCTCCTTATTCCTCTTCACCAGAGATTCAACTTCCTTAGTACACCACGGTTCCCTCGCTTGACCACTTCGTCCCTGCCTGACAGGTACATACTTATCAAGAACTTGCAGTAGCTGCTCCTCGAACAAGCTCCACATTTCAATTGTTCCCATCCCCTGCAGTTTCCTACTCCAACCTATGTATCCTAAATCTTGCCTAATCACCTCATAATTTCCTCTCCCCATGGGTTATTTCTTCCACCATGGGGGCTGGGGGGTGGGGTTTGGGGGGGGAGGGTTTGGGAGGGGTGGTGGAGGCTGACGTACGCTCAGTCAAGGTGAAAATTAAATTCCGTCCTGCTCCAGACACAAGGCCAAAGCTCAAATTCAATTACTGTCACAGAACAATATACAGCTCAACCCAGCAGCAGTCGACATAGCACCATGATCCTGAAACGTGAAATATCATCATACATGTCTTTGTCAACATGTTAGGATCTTAGAATAAGGAAACATATAGCACTTTGGAACAGGAGGAACTATTCAGCCATTTGAACCTGTTGGGTTATTCTATTCCTTTTTGGAAGGTTGATACTTTAACTCCAAATATCCACCGTAGTTCCTTATCTACAAAAATCATCACCAGCTTTGATTGTCCATCATAACAAAACTCAAGGTTCAAAACCTGGGAGCTTTGAGCCTCATATTTCCTCCAACAGATCCCAGACCTCTCCCCAACACCCAAATTACACATTCTGAAATTTAAGAACTACTTTAGGTTTTTTTGCAAATAATCTGTCATATGGAATCTTTCCAGATATCTTCTGTAAGTTGATATTTACATACATGCAAACTCCTTATACATCTATGTCTGTGTAGCCAAATTCCCCTCCAACTCAATTTTCAGGTTTGCTGACAACATCACCATAGTTGTGGGTTGGATCTCAAACAATGACGGGACAGAATACAGGAATGAGATAGAGAATCTGGTAAACTGCTGCGGTAACAATAATCTCTCCCTCGATGTCAACAAAATGAAGGAGATTGTCATCGATTTCAGGAAGCGTAAAGGAGAACATGCTCCTTTCTCTATCAACGGGGACGAAGTAGAAAGGTTCGAGAGCTTCAACCTTTTAGGTATCCAGATCACCAACAACCTATCCTGGTCCCTCCACACCGACACTATAGTAAAGAAAACACACCAATGCCTCTATTTCCTCAGAAGACAAGGAAATTTGGCATGCCAGCTACGACTCTCACCAACTTTTACAGATGCACCATAGAAAGCATTCTTTCTGATTGGGTCCTGCTCTGCTCAAAACTGCATGGAACTACAAAAGGTCGTGAATGTAGCCAATCCATCACGCAAACCAGCCTCTCATCCATTGACTCTGTCTACACTTCCCGCTGCCTCGGCAAAGCAGCCAGCATAATTAAGGACCCCAAGCACCCCGGACATTCTCTCTTCCACCTTCTTCTGTCAGGATAAAGATACAAAAGTCTGAAATCATGTATCAGCCGACACAAGAACAGCTTCTTCCCTGCCGCTGTCAGACTTTTGAATGGACCTACCTCACACTAAGTTGATCTTTCTCTACACCCTTGCTACGATTGTAACACTACACCCTGCACTCTCTCCTTTCCTTCTCTATGAACAGTATGCTTTGTCTGTATATCGCGCAAGAAACAATACTTTTCACTGTATGTTAACACATGTGATGATAAGATGATAATAAATCAAATCAAAACATCCATCGACAGTACCTGGGTGTAGGAAGAGAACTGGAATAGACTGTTCGTTATTCATCATGGAATGGAACATAACCCTTACCCTTCACAAATCCTAATTCTCCGATTGACTGAAACATGCCCACTGATCCATCACTCTGTCCTAATGAAAGATTTCATTAACTTCACAGCAAGTGATGTGATCTGAAAGGTTTGTATTTTCATAGTTTCTTCCTCCCTTATAAATCAGGTGGCACAGTGGCACAGTGGTTAGAACTGCTGCCTCACAAGCCAGGGACCCAGGTTCAGTTCCCAGCTTGGGTCACTCTCTTTGCGGAATCTGCACATTCTCCTTGTGTCTATGTGGGTTTCCTCCCACAGTTTGAAAGACATGTGTGCTGGTTAGGGTGCATTAACCATGCAGAATTCTCCCTCTGTGTAGCCAAACAGGATTTTCACAGTAACTTCATTGCAGTGTTAATGTCAGCCTACTTGTGACACAGATAAATTAAACAAAGAATTACATAAAATTTTGGACAATCAAGGTTCTGTACAATTATAGCAAGAATTCTTTTCTGATAAACTCAAATCTTCTAGCAATGAAGGCCTTCCTGAAACTTAAAAGCAATTTTTAATTGCGGCGTCTACATGTTAGGTTTTAGTTACTTGTGGACAAAGATACTCAGGTGCCTTTACATAGAACATAGAACATTACAGCGCAGAACAGGCCCTTCGGCCCACGATGTTGCGCCAACCAGTTAAAAAAGCAATGACCCTCTAACCTAAACCAATCCCTTTCCATCCATAAACCTATCCACGGATCTCTTAAACACCCCCAAACTAGGCGCATTTACAACTGCAGCAGGCAGGGCATTCCAATCCCTCACCACCCTCTGGGTAAAGAACCTACCTCTGACATCCGTCCTATATCTACCCCCCCTTAATTTAAAGCTATGCCCCCTCGTGCTAGCTTTCTCCATCCGAGGAAAGAGGCTATCACTGTCCACCCTATCTAAACCTCTAATCATCTTAGAACATAGAACATAGAACATAGAACATAGAACATAGAACATAGAACATTACAGCGCAGAACAGGCCCTTCGGCCCACGATGTTGCGCCGACCAGTTACAAAAACAATGACCCACTAGCCTATACCAATCCCTTTTCGTCCATAAACCTATCCAGAGATCTCTTAAACGCCCCCAAACTAGACGCATCTACAACTGCAGCAGGCAGGGCATTCCAATCCCTCACCACCCGCTGGGTAAAGAACCTACCCCTGACATCCGTCCTGTAGCTACCCCCCCTTAATTTAAAGTCATGCCCCCTCGTGCTAGCTTTCTCCATCCGAGGAAAAAGGCTATCACTATCCACCCTATCTAAACCCCTAATCATCTTATATGTTTCAATAAGATCCCCTCTTAGCCGCCTTCTTCCCAACGAAAACAACCCTAGATCCCTCAGTCTCTCCTCATAGGACCTCCCCACCATACCAGGCAACATCCTAGTAAACCTCCTCTGCACCCTCTCCAACGCCTCCACATCCTTCTTGTAATGCGGGGACCAGAACTGCACACAGTACTCCAAGTGCGGCCGCACTAGAGTAGTGTACAGTTGCAACATTACACTGCGACTCCTAAATTCAATCCCCCTACCAATAAACGCCAAGACACCGTACGCCTTCTTGACAACCTTATCTACTTGATTCCCAACTTTCAGGGATCTATGTACACACACACCTAGATCCCTCTGTTCATCCACACTATTCAAAGTCCTCCCGTTAGCCCTATACTCGACACATCTGTTGCTCCTACCAAAGTGAATTACCTCACACTTCTCCGCATTAAATTCCATCCGCCACCTCTCGGCCCAGCTCTGCAACCTATCTAAGTCTCCCTGCAGACTATGACACCCTTCCTCACAATCTACCACACCTCCAACTTTGGTGTCATCAGCAAATTTACTAATCCACCCAACTATACCCTCATCCAGATCATTAATAAAAATTACAAACAACAGTGGCCCCAAAACAGATCCCTGAGGCACACCACTCGTAACTGCACTCCATGATGAATATTTACCATCCACCACCACCCTCTGTCTCCTATCTGATAGCCAATTCCTGATCCAACTTCCTAGATTACCCACAATCCCATACATCTGCATTTTCTGCAGAAGCCTACCATGGTGAACCTTATCGAACGCCTTACTAAAATCCATGTATACCACGTCAACTGCCTTACCCCCATCCACCTCTTTGGTCACCTTCTCAAAAAACTCAATAAGGTTAGTAAGGCACGACCTACCTGCTACAAAACCATGCTGACTATTTCTAATCAATTCATTACACTCCAAATAACTATAAATCCTATCCCTAATAATTTTTTCTAAAACCTTGCCCACAACAGAAGTAAGACTCACCGGTCTATAATTCCCGGCAAAGTCTCTGTTCCCCTTCTTAAACAATGGGACAACATTCGCTATCCTCCAATCCTCCGGGACTACACCAGAGACCAATGACGACCTGAAGATCTGAGCCAGAGGCTCTGCAATCACCTCTCTAGCCTCCCAGAGAATCCTAGGGTAGATCCCATCCGGACCAGGGGACTTATCTATTTTCAGCCCCTCAAGAATTTCCAGCACATCCTCTTTATCAACCGTAATACTTTCTATTTTACACCCCTGCAACCCAATGTCCTCCTCAGCTATATTCATGTCCCCCTGCGTGAACACCGAAGAGAAATATTGGTTCAATACTTCTCCAATCTCCTCCGGTTCCACACACAACTTCCCCCTGCTGTCTGTAACTGGCCCTAATCTTGCCCTGACCAACCTTCTGTTCTTGACATACTTATAGAACGCCTTAGGATTCTCCTTAATCCTATCAGCCAAAGTCTTCTCATGTCCTCTTTTAGCCCTTATATGTTTCAATAAGGTCCCCTCTTAGCCGCCTTCTTTCTAACGAAAACAATCCCAAATCCCTCAGTCTCTCCTTATAGGACCTCCCCTCCATACCAGGCAACATCCTGGTAAACCTCCTCTGCACCCTCTCCAATGCCTCCACATCCTTCCTATAATGTGGGGACCAGAACTGCACACAATACTCCAAGTGCGGACGCACCAGAGTTTTGTACAGTTGCAACATGACGTTGCGGCTCCTAAATTCAATCCCCCTACCAATAAACGCCAAGACACCGTATGCCTTCCTAACTACCTTATCTACTTGATTCCCAACTTTCAGGGATCTATGTACACATACACCTAGATCCCTCCGTTCATCAACACTATTCAGAGCCCCACCGTTAGCCCTATACTCTACACATCTGTTATTCCTACCAAAGTGAATTACCTCACACTTTTCCGCATTAAACTCCATCTGCCACCTCTCGGCCCAGCTCTGCAACTTGTCCAAGTCTCTCTGTAAACAATGACACCCCTCTTCACTATCTACCACTCCTCCGACTTTGGTGTCATCAGCAAATTTACTGATCCACCCAACTATACCCTCATCCAGATCATTTATAAAAATTACAAACAGCAGTGGCCCCAAAACAGATCCCTGAGGCACACCACTTGTAACCGAACTCCATGACAAGTACTTTCCATCAACCACCACCCTCTGTCTCCTATCTGCTAGCCAATTCCTGATCCAATTAACTAAATCACCCCCAATCCCATACATCTGCATTTCCTGCAGAAGCCTTCCATGGTGAACCTTATCAAACGCAAACGTTAATACTCCGCAATCTCTCCCCATTGAAGAAATATACTGCCTGTCTGTTTTTTCTGCAAAGTAGGTAACTTCACTCTCATTCATATTATATTCCATCTGCCACATTCTTGCCCATTCACTTGATCTGTTCAAGTCCTCTTGCATCTTCTTCACAACTCACATTCTCATCTTGTTTTAACTCATCTGCAATATTGGAAATATTTTGTCTGAAATTTTCCAGCCCTTTCCATCGGCAGGTTTTCCAGTCCTGCCCATGGTGACCCCGTTCCCCTACAACAGCACAGAGTGCAGGGCACACAAAACCTGTAGATATCAGCGGCACCACAAGTTCCCAGCCAATAATGAGCCACCTTGCCACCAGAAAATACTGCATGGAGGGAGATCCCCCTGTTTGGTCCCACATTCGAAACATTGATGTAGATTGTGAACAGTTGGAGGTGAAGCACCAGTCCTGCCATCCCGAAAATGACCCTTTTATTCTAATCTCTGCCTTCTGTTTGTTAACCAATTATCTATGTGAGACCTGATCAAAAGCCTCCCGAAAACCCAAATATACCATATCCATTAGTCCTCCTGATCTATTCTAGAGACAACAGGTTTGTCAAACGTAACTTTGCCCAATCATATCATTATTTTCCAAGTGTTTAATTAAGTGTTTAGAATATATTCTAATAGCTGCCCTACTACAGACATCAAACTAACAGGTCAGTCATTCTCCATTCTCCCTCTCCCTTCCTTATTAAACAGTGGGGTTACATTTGCTACTGTCCAGTCTGCAGGAACCTTTCCAGAATCTATAGAATTTGGAAAGATAATCATCAATATGTCTACTATCTCTATAGTGACCTCCTTCTACACTCCAGGATGTCGCTCATCTGGTCCAGGGGATTTGCCAATCTTCAATCCAGTTAATTCTTCAACCATGACCTCTTCATTAATGCTAATTTCTTTCAGTTCCTTGTTTTCACAAGCCTCTTGGCTCTCCAGTATTTCTCGGAGATTTTTCAGTATCTTCGTCCAAGAGGACAGGCACACAGTAATTGCGTAGTTTCTCTGCCATTTTACTATTCTCTGATATAAAGTCTCCTGTTCTTGGCTGTGATGGATTTTATAGAGACATAGAGGTTTACAGCATGGAAACAGGCCCTTTGGCCCAACCTGTCCATGCTGCTTTTTCTTTTCTTAAAATCCCTAAGCTAATCCCAATTGCCTGCACTTGGCCCATATCCCTCTATACCCATCGTACCCATGTAACTGTCTAAATGCTTTTTAAAAGACAAAATTGTACCCGCCTCTACTGCCACCTCTGGCAGCTTGTTCCAGACAGTCACCACCCTCTGTGTGAACAAATTGCCCCTCTAGACACTCTCTCCCCTCTCACCTTAAACTTATGCCCTCTAGTTTTAGACTGGCCTACCTTTGGGAAAAGATGTTGACTATCTAGCTGATCTGTGCCCCTCATTATTTTATAGACTTCTATAAGATCACCCCTCAGCCTCCTACGCTCCAGGGAAAAAAGTCCCAGTCTACCCAGCCTCTCCTTATAACTCAATCCATCAAGTCCCAGTAGCATCCTAGTAAATCTTTTCTGCACTCTTTCTAGTTTAATAATATCCTTTCTATAATAGGGTGACCAGAATTGCACACAGCATTCCAAGTGTGGCCTTATCAATGTCTTGTACAACCTCAACAAGATGTCCCAACTCCAATATTCAATGTTCTGACTGACGAAACCAAGTATACCGAATGCCTTCATCATCACTCTATTCATCTGTGACTCCACTTTCAAGAAGCTATGAACATGTACCCCTAGATCTCTTTGTTCTGAAACTCTCCCCAGTGCCCTATCATTAACTGAGGAAGTCCTGCCCTGGTTCAATCTACCAAAATGCTTCACCTCGTATTTGTCTAAATTAAACACCACCTGCCATTCGTCAGCCCACTGGCCCAATTGATCAAGAACCTGTTGCAGTCCATGATAACTTTCTTCACCAATCTTGGTGTCATCTGCAAACTAACTAACCATGCCTCCTATATTCTCATCCAAATCATTAATATAAATGACAAATAACAGTGGACCCAGCACTGATTCCTGAGGCACACCGCTAGTCACAGCCCTCCAGTTTAATCTTGCAAATCTTTTCCTTTTACATAACTAAAGAAGATTCTACAGTTGGTGTCTCTCACTTGTTTGTATTCAGATTCTTGTTCCCCTTTATCACTTTCTTGGTCCTCCTTTGCTGGATTCTAAATTGCAAGTGTAGTTGTTGCTCGAAGGTGCAAACTATGTAGAGTGTCTCTGTAAGTTTATGCTTGTCAGTATATAAAGAATATGTTGCAGTTTTATCCTTCACCCCCTGGCAATTTATAGCATGGTCTTTTTGCATGGAGTCATACAATCATTATGTAACAGTCTATCGAACCATGCAAGTTCTGTGGACAGCAATCAAGTCAGTCCCAATTACGTGTTCTATCCTTGAAGTGTTATAAATATTTCCTCAAGTGCTCCATCCAATTTCTGTTTGAAATGATTGATTCTCTGCTTTCGCTACACTCATGAACATTGAGTCCTAGGTCATTACCACGCGCTATGTAGAAACACCCTTCTTCACATCTCTGCTTGCATCTTTTCCCCTCGAACCTGAAATCTGTACTGCTTGTCCCTGAACCATCTAAAACAATTTTTCTTTGTCTGCCTTATCGAAACTTATCATTATCCTGTACACTGCTAACAATCTCTTCTAAATCTCCTTTATTCCAAAGAGAACAGCCCAGCTTCTCCAACCTCACCTTGCAGCTAAAATCCCCTAATCCCTGGAACCATTCTGCTAAATCGCTTCTACATTTGTTGATTCTAAATCATAATGATCCAGAAAATTCCCCAAAAATCATTTTGGAAATTCACTGTTTTCCAGTAGAATTTTCTGCTTCTTCCATTCTATTTGAAAAATAAATACCTGCCCACAACGTTTGTGTCGCATGTTCTCCAGATCTCTGTATAGATAACTCAAATCAAAAGTCCCACATCGTAACTACATTCAATGCGTTTGTGTGGAATTAGCTTCAAGTCAATGGAAGTGAAAAAAAAATCCAAACAGGAACAAATCTTACCCGTTGTTTGTGGCTCATTGGGCATCTTGAATATTTTGTTGTTGACTTTCACTTCGTCTCTCCTGTATTCGGGATCTGATAACTGTAAATCTTTACAGAGTTTTGTTAAGATCTGGGTGGGCTTCAGGCTGTCTCGCCAGGCATTGTAACCTTCACTGTGAATCAGACAGCAAAGAACACAATCAAAGCATTTAGCAGACAAACCCAGTTCACATTTGCTGCTTGGCCTGAAACCAATTCAACATAACAGGGTGAAGGTCCCTGTTAATCGTTATCAATTAAATACTATAGACAGACTCTGGGCAGTCAAATTTAGTTTTTAAAAGTCAATCACTTTCAAACTGTCAGGGAAGCCATTTTAACTAGATTATTATTGAAGAGGTTGGTCAATTTATATAGAATCCCTACAGTCCAAAAGGAGGCCATTTGGCCTATTGAGTCTGTACTGACCACAATCCCACCCAGGCCCTGTTCACGTAACTCTACGCATTTACCTTGCTAATCTCCCTGACACTAAAGTCAATTTACCATGGCCAATCAACCTAACCCGTACATCTAACCAGTTCACCCTGAATCCTATCTGATTTTAGTTTTTGTACCAGTCTGCCATGTGGGACCTTGTCAAACACCTTACTAAAGTACTTCTGAAGATGATTCGGAGAAATCATTTCAAGATGACAACAATTAGTGTGACGTCACCAAATTAGTTCATCTTCAGTTTGAACTGTGTCAGAAATTGAATCTGTTTTTGTTAAAACTATGGCTGGTACCCAATTCTCAATCGTGGCAGAATTATTTGCTAACACTTGATCTCCTCTTGAAATGAGTGTTGTTTTGCTCTCACTTCACCTCTAGCAACTTGAGATTGCTGTTGATGCCCTACTATCTCTGAAGTTTCAGGAGGGGGTAATAATAAATCAAATGTAGTTCTCAGCTTTACTTTAAGAGCAGTTATGTATGTTAACATTGAGTAATTGCATCAGTAGTGTTTCTATAAGACGCCAAAAAGCTATTCTAATGACATGATAATAAATCTTTCCTTTTTCTTATACACAAATCCTCTCGCTATGAAGGCCAACATTCTATTTGCCTTTTTTACTGCCTGCTGTACCTTCACGCTTACTTTCAGCGATTGATGCACGAGGATTCCAAGGTCTCGTTGAGTATCCACCTCTCTCAACTTACACCAATTCAAATAGTAATCTGCCTTCCTATTATTGCTACTGAACATCTATCCACATACTACATCTGCCATGCATGTGTCCACTCACTCAGCCTGCCTAAATCGTGCTAAAGCATCTCTGCATCCGCCTCATAGCTCACCCTCCCACCCAACTTTGTATCATCTGCAAACTTGGAAACTGTACATTTAGTTGGGGCGGCACGGTAGCACGTGGTTAGTACTGCTGCTTCACCGTGCCAGGGATCCAGGTTCGATTCCTGGCTTGGGTCACTGTCTATGTGGAGTTTGCACATTCTCGCCATGTCTGCATGGGTTTCCTCTGAGAGCTCCAGTTTCCTCCCACATTCTGAAAGATGTGCTGGTTAGGTGCATTGACCCAATCAGGTGCTGGATTGTGGCGATTAGAGGAATTTCACAGTAATTTCATTGCAGTGTTAATGTAAGCCTTACTTGTGACTAATAAATAAACTTTACCTTAGTTCACTTTTCCAAATCACTAATATATAATGTGAATAGTTGGGGTCCTGGCACAGATCCCTGCGGAACTCCAATAGTCAATTGGAAAAAGACCCATTTATGCCAACTCTTTGCTTCCTATCTGCTAATCAGCTTTCTATTCATCCCAAAACACTATTCACCATTCCATGCATGTTAACTTTACATAGTAGTCTGTCATATGAGACCTTGTCAATGCCTTCTGAAAGTCTAAATAAACCACATGCACTGGTAATAAGAACATAAGAACATAAGAAATAGGAGCAGGAGTAGGCCATCTAGCCCTTCGAGCCTGCCCCGCCATTCAACAAGATCATGGCTGATCTGAAGTGGCTCAGTTCCACTTTCCCGCTTTCTCCCCATAACCCTTAATTCCCTTGACTGCCAAAAACCTATCTACCCGCATCTTAAATATATTCAGCGAGGTGGCCTCCACCACTTCAACGGGCAGAGAATTCCAGAGATTCACCACCCTCTGAGTGAAGAAGTTCCTCCTCAACTCTGTTCTAAACTACCGCCCCTTATCTTGAGGCTGTGCCCTCTAGTCCTACTGTCCTTTCTGAGTGGGAAGAATCTCTCTACCTCTACCCTATCCATCCCTTTCATTATCTTATACATCTCTATAAGATCCCCCCTCATCCTTCTAAACTCCAACAAGTACAGACCCAGTCTATTTAGTCTCTCTTCATAGTCCAACCCCCTCATCTCCGGTATCAGCCCAGTGAACCTCCTCTGCACTCCCTCCAAGGCCAAAATATCCTTGCGCAAGTGCGGCGACCAAAACTGCACACAGTATTCCAGCTGCGGCCTCACCAGTGCCCTGTGCAGTTGCAGCAAGACCTCCCTGCTTTTATATTCAATCCCCCTCGCTATAAAGGCCAGCATCCCATTTGCCTTCTTGACCACCTGCTGCACCTGCAGACTGGGTTTTTGCGACTCATGCACAAGGACCCCCAGGTCCCTCTGCACCGTAGCATGCTGCAGCTTTTCGCCCTTTAAATAGTAATCCCTCCTACTATTATTCCTGCCAAAGTGGATAACCTCACACTTGCTAACATTGTACTCCATCTGCCAGGTCCTCGCCCACTCGCTCAGCCTATCTAGATCCCTCTGCAGACTTTTCACACCCTCCGCACAATTTGCTTTTCCACTTATCTTTGTGTCATCAGCAAATTTCGTTGCCCTACACTCAGACCCCTCCTCCAGATCATCTATAAAAATAGTAAATAGCTGAGGCCCCAGCACCGATCCCTGTGGCACTCCACTAGTTACCAACCGCCAATCAGAATAGCACCGATTGATTCCAACTCTCTGCTTCCTATTAGACAGCTAATCCTCTATCCACGCTAACACCTTACCCGCAACTCCATGCCCCCAACCTTCTGAAGCAACCTTTTGTGAGGCACCTTATCAAATGCCTTTTGAAAATTGAGAAACACTACATCCACCGGTTCCCCTCTGTCTACTGCACTAGTCACATCCTCATAGAATTCCAATAAATTCGTCAAACAAGACTTCCCCTTAACGAATCCGTGCTGCGTCTGCTCTATCAAACAATTCTTCTCCTTGGCCAACTCTACTAGTTTACCAGGATGCTACCGGGACTTGATGGATTGAATTATAAGGAGAGGCTGAATAGACTGGAACTTAGAACATAGAACATAGAACATTACAGCGCAGAACAGGCCCTTCAGCCCACGATGTTGCGCCTACCAGTTTTTCTAAAAAAAAAACACTGACCCACTAATCTAAACCAATCCCTTTTCGTCCATAAACCTATCCACAGATCTCTTAAACGCCCCCAAACTAGGCGCATTTACAACCGCAGCAGGCAGGGCATTCCAATCCCTCACCACCCTCTGGGTAAAGAACCTACCCTTGACATCCGTCCTATAACTACCACCCCTTAATTTAAAGCCATGCCCCCTCGTGCTAGCATTCTCCATCCGAGGAAAAAGGCTATCACTATCCACCCTATCTAAACCTCTAATCATCTTATATGTTTCAATAAGATCCCCTCTTAGCTGCCTTCTTTCCAGCGAAAACAACCCCAAATCCCTCAGTCTCTCCTCATATGACCTCCCCTCCATACCAGGCAACATCCTGGTAAACCTCCTCTGCACCCTCTCCAAAGCCCCCACGTCCTTCCTGTAATGTGGGGACCAGAACTGCACACAGTACTCCAAGTGCGGCCGCACCAGAGTTGTGTACAGTTGCAACATGACGCTGCGACTCCTAAATTCAATCCCCCTACCAATAAACGCCAAGACACCGTATGCCTTCTTAACTACCTTATCTACTTGATTCCCAACTTTCAGGGATCTATGTACACATACACCTAGATCCCTCTGCTCCTCCACACTATTCAAAGTCCTCCCGTTAGCCCTATACTGAACACATCTGTTACTCCTACCGAAATGAATTACCTCACACTTCTCCGCATTAAACTCCATCCGCCACCTCGCGGCCCAGCTCTGCAACCTGTCTAAGTCACCCTGCAAACTATGACACCCTTCCTCACAATCTACCACACCACCGACTTTGGTGTCATCAGCAAACTTACTAATCCACTCAACTATACCCTCATCCAGATCATTAATAAAAATTACAAACAGCAGTGGCCCCAAAACAGATCCCTGAGGCACACCACTCGTAACCGAACTCCATGACGAATATTCACCATCAACCACCACCCTCTGTCTCCTATCTGCCAGCCAATTCCTGATCCAAGTACCTAGATTACCCCCAATCCCATACATCTGCATTTTCTGCAGAAGCCCACCATGGTGAACCTTATCAAACGCCTTACTAAAATCCATATACACCACGTCAACTGCCTTACCCCTATCCACCTCTTTGGTCACTTTCTCAAAGAACTCAATAAGGTTAGTAAGGCACGACCTACCTGCTACAAAACCATGCTGACTGTCTCTAATCAATTCATTACTCTCCAAATAACTATAAATCCTATCCCTAATAATTCTTTCTAAAACCTTGCTCACAACAGAAGTAAGACTCACCGGTCTATAATTCCCGGGGAAGTCTCTGTTCCCCTTCTTAAACAATGGGACAACATTCGCTGTCCTCCAATCTTCCGGTACTATACCAGAGACCAACGATGACCTGAAGATCAGAGCCAGAGGCTCTGCAATCACCTCTCTAGCCTCCCAGAGAATCCTAGGGTAAATCCCATCCGGACCAGGGGACTTATCTATTTTCAGACCCTCTAGAATATCCAGCACATCCCCGGTTTCAACTGCAATACTTTCTATTTTACACCCCTGCACCCCAGTGTCCTCCACAGCTACATTCATGTCCCCCTGCGTGAACACCGAAGAGAAATATTGGTTCAATGCCTCTCCAATCTCTTCCGGTTCCACACACAACTTCCCTCTACTGTCTATAACTGGCCCTAATCTTGCCCTAACCAACCTTCTGTTCTTGACATACCTATAGAACGCCTTAGGATTCTCCTTAATCCTATCAGCCAAAGTCATCTCATGTCCTCTTTTAGCCCTTCTTAACTCCCTCTTCAACTCCCTCCTAGCCAATCTAAAGCTTTCTAATGCACTACCTGAGCCCTCAAGCCTCATCCGAACATAAGCCTCCTTTTTCTTCCAAACCAACGAATCAACTTTTTTAGTACACCACGGTTCCCTAGCCCTACCAAATCCTCCTTGCCTGACAGGGACATACCTATTGCAGACCCGCAGTAGCTGTTCCTTGAAAAAATTCCACATTTTGGACGTTCCCAGTCCCTGTAATCTCCTCGTCCAACCTATGCTTCCTAATTCTCTCCTAATAGCCTCATACCTGCCGAGTAAGGTGGTGGAAGCAGGCACGCTAGGGTTGTTTAAGAGTCACTTAGACAGCCACATGAGCGGTCTACATATAGGGGGATATAGCAGGCCTTACTAAACATTGTAGGCTTGGGATTCCGTTTTTGCCTCAGGGATGTTACAGTCTTTGCCTGTTTAATAATGAATTTTTGTCTCCACAGGCATTTAAGTCCACCTTGTTGACCAGCAAGGGGCATGCATGCGGCAGGTTGTAGTGGGCTGCTCTTGGATGTTGCTTCGGGAGTTGCCTATTGCTTCATGTCGTTAGTGTGCTTAAACTGGACCATCTCGAGGGCAACATGACAGCTCAGAGACTATCTCTGTTGCTGTGCGGACACATGGATTTGGGCCTGTGTCTGTGGGAGTTTGCGCGTTCTCCCCGTGGTTGCGTGGGTTTCCTCCGGGTGCTCCGGTTTCCTCCCACATCCCAAAGATGTGCTTTTAGGCTGATTGATTGGGTAACAAATTGTCCCTATATTGGACCTCCCTGATCCTCGCACATTAGGCGTAGACTAAAATCATGAATAGGTCACTGAGACAATGGGACGGCGGCGCGGGCTCGTTGGGCCGAAGGGCCTGTTTCCCGTGCTGTGTTGTTCTTTGTTCTTAATTACCCTTCCCCCAGCTAAAACTACTGACCCGAGGTTCATGCCTATCCCTTTCCATCACTAAGGTGAACGTAACCGAATTGTGGTCACTATCACCAAAATGCACACCAACTTCCAAGTCTAGCACCTGGTCTGGCTCATTTCCCAGCACCAAATCCAATATAGCCTCACCTCTAGTTGGCCTATCTACATACTGAGTCAAAAAACCTTCCTGCACACTTTGAACAAAAACTGACCCCTCTAACGAGCTAGAGCTATAGCAATTCCAATCAATATTAGTAACTTATCTCTCTGCAGCGTAGGAGGCTGAGGGGTGAACTTATAGAGGTCTCTAAAATAACGGGGGGAATAGACAAGGTAGATAGTCAATATCTTTTCCCAAAGATAGGGGAGTCTAAAACTACAGGACATAGATTTAAGGCGAGAGGGGAGAGAAACAAAAGTGTCCAAAGGGGCAGTTTTTTCACATAGAGAGTGGTGAGTGTCCGGAACAAGCTGCCAGAGGTAGTAGCAGAGGCAGGTATAATTTTATCTTTTAAAAACCATTAGATAGTTACATGGGTACAATGGGTATAGCGGGATATGGGCCAAATGAGGGCAATCTCTTCTCATAGCTAAGACCCTCCATACCAGGCAACATCCTGGTAAACCTCCTCTGTACACTCTCCAAAACCTCCATGTCCTTCTGGTAGTGTGGCGACCAGAACTGGATGTAGTACTCCAAATGTGGCCTAACCAACATTCTATACAGCTGCAACATCACATGCCAACTTTTATACACTATGCCCCATCCAATAAAGGCAAGCATGCCATATGCCTTCTTCACTACCCTCTCCACCTGTGCTGCCACCTTTAGGGATCTGTGGACTTGCACACCCAGGTCTCTCTGTGTGTCTATACTCCTGATGGTTCTGCCATTTATTGTATAACTCCCCCCTACATTAGATCTACCGAAATGCATCACTTCGCATTTATCTGGATTAAATTCCATCTGCCATTTCTCCGCCCAATTTTCCAGCCTATCTATATCCTGCTGTATTCTCTGACAATGTTCATCACTATCCGTAAGTCCAGCAATCTTTGTGTCGTCCGCAAACTTACTGATCACACCAGCTACATCTTCTTCCAAATCATTTATATATATATCACAAATAGCAGAGGTCCCAGTACAGAGCCCTGAGGAACACCATTAGTCACAGACCTCCAACCGGAAAAAAGACCCCTCCACTGCTACCCTCTGTCTTCCACGACCAAGCCAGTTCTCCACCCATCTAGCTAGCTCACCTTCTATCTCGTGAGATTTAACCTTTTGCACCAGCCTGCCATGAGGGACCTCGTCAAATGCTTTACTAAAATATGATGGGATGAAGATTATCAGGACTTGGAGATTTATCCACCCTCAATCCCATCAATTTCCCCAAAACCATTTCTCTACTAATGCTGATTCCCTTCAGCTCCGCTCTAAAATTATCTCCTCATCTCTGTATTAAATGGGTGAGCCCGCCCTTACTCTGAGATTAGGACCCCAAATCCCTCTGTGCTGTTAGTTATTACCTAAACCTGTTACAATCTTGTACATCTCTTTCAAATTATACCTCAATCTACTTTACTCCTCAGGGAATAACTCCAACTTCTCCAGCCCCAACCTTGTTACTAAAACCTCTCATTGGCTGTGAATGAACACTCTTTGGATGTTCCTCATCCAGCATTAAATATCATACTCTTGTGAAAGACAAGATTTTGAGACCAAATATTTAGACAAAAAGTCAGGCTTTACTCCTGCCTCACAGTAATACTGTTCAGGGGTTAAAATCTTGGGAACTGCTGATAATGACATTGTTGCAATGTTTGTGGCCAAGGTTCAGAATTCAGCAGGAACGACTGACCCAGACTCTCTGTTAATGAGGCCTCAAATATGAAAAAAACAATTGTGTAGAAGACTCACTAGACTGTTCAACCAATCCTGCCCCCAAATCAGCAAATGCTACATGAAAAATTAAAGATTCTTGAGCCAAAGACAGGGATTGACATATTCACGAGATAATTAAGTCTAAACATATATTTTATTTTTAATACTTAAAGTTCTGATGGTTCGATAAACTAATAAATAATGAAGCATCTTCTGTAATTTATGAAATATTCAGCATGTATTAAATGTATTTAATCTTATCCATGGGATCATGGTGAGTGAACATGTCTGATTTCAATCTTACGCCTATTGAGTTGGAAGAGGGCCCGTCATGCAACCCACTCACTAGCCGAGGTTGCCCATCACTGTGCTAAGAGCAGGGTGAATGGAAAACTGTGGCCTCTGAATGAAAGCAACAAGTTATTATGCAATTTTCTCACTATTGTGTTAAAATTTAACAAAGCTGTTTTCTGAGAAGTGAATTGTGCTGCTGGTTAATGTCTCCCCAGTTCAGACACAGATATAGGGTTCTGATTTATCTCACGGATTTATGTTGAAAGGTTGATGTGCTCATTTTAAGGTGTACTTACACTTCATATTGTGCCGGCAGTCCACACTGAGCTCGGTGTTTACTGTAGTATCGATTCTCCAGATCAAGTTTCGTTTCTCCAATCAGATCATCCTTTCCAACCATATCGTGATCAAATATTGAAACGGTGAGCTCTGTCTCCATCGGAAATGCAACGGTCATTTCAAACACTCTGAGAACATTTCAGAACAATATACTTGTTAATTAAAGTAGTTAAAGATTTCATTCACATTGTAATGAAGGAATTCAAGGTTAAAGTATTTGCAATTACTTGGTGTATCAAACTGACTGCATATGTATGAGTGGCACCAGAGAATCCATATCTTAAAAAATATAAAAAACAATCTATTTAACTTCATTCAAGAATATACTTTCTGACAAGCTTACAAGAACAAAGAACAATATTGGAAATTGTTGGAAAAGATTCTGGATTACAAGAATGTTGCCTGGATTGGGAGGCATATCTTATGAGGATAGGTTGAGGGAGCTCGGTCTCTTCTCCCTGGAGAGATGAAGATTGAGAGGTGACCTGATAGAGGTTTATAAAATGTTGAGAGGTATAGATAGGGTGGATTCTTGGAGGCTATTTCCCAGGGCTGAAATGGTCGCTATGAGAGGACATGGGTTTAAGGTGCTGGGGAGCAGGTACAGAGGGGATGTCAGGGGTAAGTTTTTCACTCAGAGGGTGGTGAGTAAGTGGAATCAGCTGCTGTTAGTGGTGGTAGAAGCGAACTCGTTGGGGTCTTTTAAGAGACTTCTGGATGAGTACATGGGATTTAATGGGATTGAGAGTTATAGATAGGCCTGGTGGTATGGATATGATCGGCGCAACTTGTGGGCTGAAGGGCCTGTTTGTGTTGTAGTGTTTTATGTTCTAAGATTCTTTGGGACAGGGCTTACTCACATCTGGCAACCAGTTTCCTTATTAGTGATAGACAACATGGTTTTATGGAGGAGTGATCATACCTCACTAACTTGATTGAGTTTTTCAAGGAAGTGACGAAAATGATGGATGAGGGAAAGGCAGTGGATGTTGTATACATGGGCTTCAGTAACGCCTTTGATAAGTTCCCACATGGTAAACTGATACGAAAGGTGAAATCACATGGGATCAGAGGAGAGCTGGCAAGATGGATACAGAACTGGCTTGGCCATATAAGACACAGGGTTGCAGTAGATGAGTACATTTCTGAATGGAGGGCTGTGACTAGTGGTGTTCCACAGGGATCAGTGCTGGGACCTTTGTTGTCCGTAGTATATATAAATGATTTGGAGGAAAATGTAGCTGGTCTGATTAGTAAGTTTGCAGACGATACAAAAATTGGTGGAGGTACAGATAGTGAAGGAGATTGTCAGAGGTTACAGCAAATGGTAGAACTCTTAGGAATATTGACAGGCAGAGATGTCTAGGCATGCATGTCCACCGATTATTGAAAGTGGCAACGCAAGTGGATAAGGTAGTCAAGAAGGCATACAGCATGCTTGCCTTCACCTGTCAGGCATTGATTATAAAAATTCACAGGTCATGCTGCAGCTGTACAGAACTTAGTTAAGCCTTATTTAGAATATTGTGTACAATTCTGGTTGTCACGCTACCAGAAGGATATGGAAGCTTTGGAGAGGGTACATAAGAGGTTTACCAGGATGTTGGCTGGTCTGGAGGGTACTAGCTATGAGGAGAATTTGGATAAACTCTGTTTGTTCTCACTGGAATAACAGAGGTTGAGGGGTGACCTGATAGACATTTACAAGATTATGAATGTCTTGGACAGAATGGATAGTCAGAAGCTCTTTCCTAGGGTAGAAAAATCAAGTACTAGGGGACATAAGTTTAAAGTAAACTTCTTTTGTACCCTCTCCAACACTCCAAATCCTTCTGGCAGTGTGGCAACCAGAATGTGGTGTGGGAAAAGTTTAGAGGAGATGTGTGAGGCAAGTTCTTTTCACAAAGGGTGGTGAATGTCTGGAACATGCTGCCTGGGGAGAGATGGGAACAGGTACGATAGCGTAATTTAAGGGGCAACTAGATGAATACATGAATAGGATGGGAATGGAAGGATATAGTTTTAGTCTAGGCAGGTGTCATGATCGGCCCAAGCTTGGAGGGCCAAAGGGCCTGGTCTTGTGCTGTATTTTTCTTTGTCTTTGTTCTTTAGCACACAGCCGTCTCTCTAATCTAATATTTTCTTGCCTATACATGGTCCCTATCCCTCTATTTCCTGCCTATTCATGTATCTATCCACCACCTCCTCCGGCAGCAGGTTTCAGGCACTCAACACCCTGTGCATGAAAAACCTGCCCCATACATCTCTTTTAAGCTTTTCCCCTCACTTTCAAGCTATGCCCCTGAGTAATTGACCCTTTGATCGTGAGAAAAAAGATTCTGATTATTCACTCTATCCAAGCTTGACATAATCTTGTAAACCTCTAACAGGTTCCACATCATCCTCTGATACTCCAATGAAAACAATCCAAGTTTGTTCTATCTTTCTTCATTGTCCATATCCTCCAAACCAGGCAACATCCAGGTAAATCTCTTCTGCACCCTTCCAATACTCCAAATGCGGCCTAACCAATGTCTTATACAGCTGTAACATGATGTTCCAATTCCTATGCTCTATGTCCCAGTTGATGAAGGCCAGCATGCCTGACGCCTTCTTGATCACCTTATCCACCTAAGTTGCCACCTTCAGGAAACTGTGGATCTATATGCCTAGAGCCCTCTGCATGCTAACATTTCTAAGGGCTCTATCGTTTACAGTATACTTTCCTTCTGCAGTAGATCTTCCAAGTTGCATCACCCACATTTGTCCAGGTTAAGTTCTATCTGCCACCTTTCGGCCCAGGTCTCCAGCTGATTTATATCCTGCTGTAGCCTTTGACAATCCTCCTTACTATCCGCTACTCCCCCAATTTTTGTGTCATCTGCAAATTTACTAATTTACATTTTCCTTCAAATCATTTATATACATTACAAACAGAGGCCCCAGCCCTTACTTGTGGAACATCTCTTGTCACAGACTTCCAATTAAAAAAGGACCTTTCCGCTGCTACTCTGCTTTCTACGCTCAAACCAGATTTGCATCCATCTTACCAGCTCACTTTGGATCTCATATGACTTCACCTTCTATATCAGCCTGCCATGAGGAATCTTATCAAAGGCTTTACTAAAGTCCATATATACAAAATCCACCACTCTGGTCAATTTTTCTTGTCACTTCCTCGAAGAATTCAATCATGCTTGTGAGACGTGACCCCTTCACAAAACCACGCTGCCTATCGCTAATAAGCCTATTCTCTTCCAGATGTGAGTACATTCTGTCCCTAAGAATCTTCTCCATTAATTCCTGTAATTTGGTGGCCAGAGAGGAATAAAATATTTGGGTCAGAGTCCCTGTAATTTCCTCCCTCTCCTCCCACAACAGCCTGGGACACAATTCATCCAGACCTGCAAATCTGTCCAGTTTAAGCCTGCCAATACCTCCAATACCTTGTCACTCCCTGCAGCAATTTGTTCTAGAACCTCAGTCTCTCTTCGAGTTCCATAATTACCTACTCATTCTCGGGGGTGAATACGTATGTAAAATATTCATTTAATGCCCTACCAATGATCTGTCATGTTGCCCTATTTCTTATGTTCTTATGTATCTGTTTCCACTACCTTCCCCAGCAACAAGTTCCAGGCACCCACCACCCTCTGTATAAAAAACTTGCCCTGTACATCACCTCTAAACCTTGCCTCTTGCACATTAGAACTATGTCCCGTAGTAATTGACTTTTCCACCCTGGGAAAAAGTTTCTGACTATCTACTCTGTCCATGCCCCTCATAATCTTGTAGACTTCTATCAGGTTGCCCCTCAACCCCCGTCATTCCAGTGACTACAAGCCAAGTTTCTCCAACCTCTCCTCATAGCAACTGCCCTCCATACCAGGCAACATCCTGGTAAATCTTTCCTGTATCCTCTCCAAAGCCTCCACATCCTTCTGGTAGTGTGATGACCAGAACTGAACACTATATTCCAATGTGGCCTAACTAAGATTCTATAAAGCTACCACAAGACTTGCCAGTTTTTAAACTCAATGCCCTGGCTGATGATGGCAAGCATGCCGTATGCCTTCTTGACTACCTTCTCCACCTGCATTGCCCCTGTGCCATACTGTTCTTAGTTCTTAACAGCATAGCATAGCCCACCAAGTCTCTGCCAACACACATGCCTCTCTAGTATTTTCTTGTCTCTTGCACTGTTTGCTGTGCAGATACATGGATTTGGGCCAGTGTCTGTGGGAGTTTGCGCGTTCTCCCCATGCTTGCGTGGGTTTTCGCCGGGTGCTCCGGTTTCCTCCCACACCCCAAAGATGTGCTGTTAGGCTGATTGGTGTAACAAATTGTCCCTAAATTAGTCTTCCCTGAATGTGGAATGCCATAAGCATAGACAAGGGTCATGGGTGGAGAGGGGACTCAATGTTAAAATGGCGGCGCAGGTTCGTTGGGCCAAAGGGCCTGTTTCCCATGCTGTGTTGTTCTTTATTCTTTGTAGGAGCAGGAGTAGGCCATCTAGCCCTTCGAGCCTGCCCCCCCATTCAACAAGATCATGGCTGATCTGAAGTAGATCAGTTCCACTTTCCCGCTTTCTCCCCATAACTCTTAATTCCCTTGTCTATCAGAACCTATCTACCTGTGACTTAAATATATTCAGCGAGGTAGCCTCCACCACTTCAATGGGAAGAGAATTCCAAAGACTCACCACCCTTTGAGTGAAGAAGTTCCTCCTCAACTCTGATCTAAACTGCTCCCACCTTATTTTGAGGCTGTGCCCTCCAGTTCTGCTATCCTTTCTAAGCAGGAAGAATCTCTCTACCTCTACCCTATCTAGCCCCTTCATTATCTTGTAAGTCTCTATAAGATCCCCCCTCAGCCTTCTAAATGCCAACGAGTACAGACCCAGTCTATTCAATCTCTCTTCATAGTCCAACCCCCTCATCTCTGGTATCAGCCTAGTGAACCTTCTCTGTACACCCTCCAAGGCCAATTTATCTTTTCGCAAATGCGGCGACCAAAACTGCACACAGTACTCCAGCTGCAGCCTCACCAGGACCCTGTACAGTTGCAGCAAGACCTCCCTGCTTTTATATTCTATCCCTCTCACTATAAAGGCCAGCATCCCATTCACCTTCTTGATCACCTGCTGCACCTGCAGGCTGGGTTTTTGCGACTCATGCACAAGGACCCCCAGGTCCCTCTGCACTGTAGCAAAATGCAGCTTTTCACCCTTTAAATAATAATCCCTGCTACTATTATTTCTACCAAAGTGGATAACCTCACATTTGCAGATACAATAGTGACTTTTAAGGGACATCTTGATAAATATATAAATAGGATGGGAATAGAAGGATATGGTCCCTGGAAGGGTAGGGGGTTTTAGTTCATTCAGGCAGCATGGTGGGTGCAGGCTTGGAGGGCCGAAGAGCTTGTTCTGGTGCTGTACTTTTATTTGTTCTTTGTTCACAGGAACAGGCCCTTCGGCCCTGGTCCAAGTTTGCACCGATCACGTTGTCCTTTCTAGACCAACCACTTATCTCTCGATTTCCTGTTTGTTCATATGCCGAACAAGATAAGTCTTAAATGTAGCTAACATAACTGCCTCAACCACCTCACTTGGCAGTGCATTCCAAGCCCCCACCACCCTCTGTGTAAAAAAAACTTTCTCCACACATCTCCACCAAAACTTTTCCCACTTAATTTGAACTTGTGCCTCCTTGTAATTGTCATTTCTGCCTGGGAAAAAGCTTCTAAATGTTCACCCTATCTATGCATCTCATAGTTGCCCCTCATCCTCCATCTTTCCAGGGAGAACAATCCCAGTTTATTCATTCTCTCCTCATAGCTAATACCCCCAAATCAGACAGCATCCTGGTAAACCTCTCTCCAAAGCCTCCACAGCCTTCTAGTAGTACAGTGACCAAAATTGGACACAGTATTCCAAATGTAGTCTAACCAATGTTTATATAACTGTAACATAATGTGCCAACTTTTATACTCGATGCCCCATCCGATGAAGGCAAGTATGCCATATACTTTCTTCACCATCTTTTTCACCTCTGTTGCCACTTTTAAGGATCTATGGACCTGAACTCTCAGATCTCTCTGTGTGTCTTTGCTCCTGATAGTTCCGACATTTATTTTATAGTTCCCACCTGAATTGGATCAAACAAAATGCATCACCTCGCATTTGTCCGGATTAAATTTCATCTGCCATTTCTCTGCCCAGTTTTCCAAAGAACAATGATCTTTGTTCTTTGAACAATGTTAGCTACTCTCTAATCCTCTGGTACCTCACCTGTGACTAAAGAGGATACAAAGATTTTGGCCAAGGCCTTAGCAATTTCTTCCCTCGCCCCTCTCAGTATTCTGGGATAGATCCTATCTGGCCCTGTGGACCTGTCCGCCTTAATGTTTTTCAAAACCTCCAACACCTCTTCCCTTTTTATCTCAACGTTTCCTAGAATGTCAACATCCTCCTTTCTACACTCACCATCCACCATGTCCTTCTCCTTTGTGAATACTGATGCAAAGTTCTTGTTAAGGACCTCACCCACGTCACCTGACTCCACCCACAAATTCCTTCCACTGTCCTTGAGTGGACCACCCTTCTGTTAGCTACCCTCTTCCTCCTTTTGTGCAGTTTGACCTTCATCAAATTGATCTCAAATTAATCATGTGGACTTTTATTGAACAGTTTTCTCTTCAGGCTAATTCTCAGGTAACTGGCTTGCCTACCATAATCAGATATCTGTTTATCTCTAGAGCTGCTTCTGACACATCAATAAACTCAACCATTCAACTCATAAAAACTTTCAAATATATACTTCTTTTGAGAAGCCACAAGACTGTAGGACACTAGATTGATAGATCGAGATACTTTAATAGCTGTCTGTGTTTGTGAAGAGTTATTCTGAACAGCTTTATCTGGTCAGTCAATAACTATTGCTATGTAACCCCTGTATATTTTACCATTCTCATGCAGTCAGTGACAGAAGCCACTTTGAGGCTGTCCCTGAAGTGAACAATTACTAAAAACAGAAAACAAACAAAATTATGAACAAAACTATTTTATTTTGCTGCATCGTTTTCATAACTACAAACCTGCATCAAATACTCACTCTCCAAAGACTGGATTCAGCTGTTTGGGGATGTAGCGATCCTTACTGTCCTGTACTTGTTCACCAACTTTAACCACAATATAAGGGTCAGACTTTCCATTCGGGTCAGTGGGGGCAAGGTTAGTTGCCTTGAAGAAGAGAAATTCATTGAAATTTGACAAAAATATTCATACGACAATTTTTGTTTTACTTCTGTGCCCACAAATGGGGCGTTTCTCAGGCTGGGTGCTGAGTGGGTATTGTATCACAGGAAAGGGCTGACAGGGTTTCATCTGGTCCTTATCATTTGATTTTCAGACTCTCGTCCCATAAAAAGTTCCAGAAAGCCCGGAACTCTGGCACCTGATATGACCATTTCCATCTCAGACTAGGAAATAAGGTGGCTAAATGGCCACAGTTGAATGAAGGTGGGAAATCAACATGGGAGAAGGGTGGGGAGGGGGTGATGCAGCAAGGGCAGTGCTCTCCCCCCATCTATTTGAATAAGAGGCTGCCCCCATGGGCAAACAGCAAGGTTTACCTTAGGGGTACCGGCATGGCAATGCAGGAAACCCCCTCACTCATTGCAAGATCAACACCAGTGGCGGTGGAGCAAGACCCCTAATTGGGCATTAACTCTTCCTAGGGTGGGTAAGAAGCTGTCCACAGGTTTTCATCAGGGTGAGGTTGGGATGGCAGTGGGGTCTCCACCCATCACCCAAATAAATGATACCCTGCCACCAAATTCCACTCTTTGTTACTTCAGGCTTTTTTTGGAAGATTAAATCTGTACAGAAATAGATTAAAAGGGTTTCATTTCACTCCATGATCCCAACATTGTGCTTGTGAATGTTTGCATAATTTTGTGAGAAGCGTACTCACTTTCACCACATAAACTCTGACAAGGACTTTGATTGGTCTATTCTTCGGGATCCCCTGTAAGATTTTAAAATCAGCTTCTGCTTCCTCATTCGGGTAGATTCGGAAGGAACCCTGCGCAAAGGAGAACAGCAACTAATGTTAGAACCAGAATGGGAACAGTGTGCATATTCCCTAGCCCCAACATTCCACAACTTATATCCTCAATTTAAAAGTTTAAATTTCCTCGTAAAAATGACCAATTATTCACCTTCTCTTCTGGTATCCAACATATTGGAGTCTTGAACCAGGCTTATTTCAATAAACTCAGAACAATTCTTTATTAGAGACCAAACTTCTTTTAACAAGTCGCAAGTTTTGGTTAACACACGGTTTAAGTTGAGAAGCATGAATATCTATTTTCCTGAAGAATTTTGCACACATACACAGACAAACGAAGATTGAGAGGCGACCTGATAGAGGTTTATAAAATGTTGAGAGGTATAGATAGGGTGGATTCTCGGAGGCTATTTCCCAGGGCTGAAATGGTCGCTATGAGAGGACACAGGTTTAACGTGCTGGGGAGCGGATACTGAGGAGATGTCAGGGGTAAGGTTTTCACTCAGAGGGTGGTGAGTGAGTGGAATCGGCTGCCGTCGGTGGTGGTGGAGGCTCACTGGGGTCTTTTAAGAGACTTCTAGATGAGTACATGGGATTTAATGGGATTGAGAGTTATAGATAGGCCTGGTAGACATGGATATGATCGGCGCAACTTGTGGGCCAAACGGCCTGTTGTGCTGTAGTGTCCTGTGTTCTTTGTTCTAAACAAAGGACAAAGAGAGTCTCTTTTGGGCTTTAGAGGATGAATATTATTAAACAAAGGATAAAGTTTGCAGAATCTCAAAGCTGTCGATCAGGAATTCTTCGGTGGATATCTGGGAGTTCTCATGAACTGGTCTCAGCTTTGCAGGTCCGAATGCAGACCAGTTACACACAGCTCAGGGTTGTCTGGCTACAGGCTGATAGCCACACACAATATTAGGTAAAGTCAAGAGAGAGAGGAATCCATTTAGGGGAGCACCCTTTCCGCAGCAAGTTCACTAAGATTCTTCTCTTTCCCATGTGATTTCTGTCTGGTACAGTTTTCTCCTGCCCATTAATTGGAGTGATTGCAGTTCAAACAATTAATCAGGCCTAGAACATAAGAAATAGGAGCAGGAGTAGGCCATCTAGCCCTTCGAGCCTGCCCCGCCATTCAATAAGATCATGGCTGATCTGTCGTGGCTCAGTTCCACATTCCCGCCCTCTCCCCATAACCCTTAATCCCCTCTCTTATCAAAAACCCATCAACCCGCGTCTTAAAAATATTGAGCGAGGCAGCCTCCACCACTTCAACAGGCAGAGAATTCCAGAGATTCACCACCCTTTGAGTGAAGAAGTTCTTCCTCAACTCCGTTCTAAACCGCCCCCCCTTTATCTTGAGGCTGTGCCCTCTAGTCCTACTGTCCTTTCTGAGCGGGAAGAATCTCTCCACCTCGATCCTATCCATCCCATTCATCATCTTATACGTCTCAATGAGATCTCCCCTCATTCTTCTAAACTCTAACGAGTACAAGCCTAGTTTATTCAGCCTCTCCTCATAGCTCAGCCCCCTCAACTCAGGTATCAGCCTAGTAAACCTCCTCTGCACTCCCTCCAAGGCCAAAATATCCTTGCGTAAATGCGGCGACCAAAACTGCACACAGTACTCCAGCTGTGGCCTCACCAATGCCCTATACAGCCGCAGCAAGACCTCCCTACTTTTATATTCAATCCCCCTCGCTATGAAGGCCAGCATCCCATTCGCCTTCCTGACCACCTGCTGCACCTGCAGGCTGGGTTTTTGCGATTCATGCACAAGGACCCCGAGGTCCCCTACCATTATTCCTACCAAAGTGGACCACCTCGCACTTGCCAACATTAAATTCCATTTGCCAGTTCCTGGCCCATTCGTCCAGCCTATCTAGATCCTTCTGCAGACTCTCCACACCCTCCGCACAATTTGCCGTTCCACCAATCTTGGTGTCATCAGCAAATTTCGACACCATACACTCAGTTCCCTCCTCCAGATCATCTATATAAATGGTAAATAGCTGAGGCCCCAGCACCGACCCCTGGGGCACTCCACTAGTCACCAACCGCCAATCCAAATAGCACCCATTAACCCCCACTCTCTGCCTCCTATTTGACAACCAATCCTCTACCCACGCTAACACCCTACCCCAACTCCATGCCCCCTTACCTTCTGCAATAACCTCTTGTGAGGTACCTTGTCAAACGCCTTCTGAAAATCCAGAAAGACCACATCCACCGGCTCTCCTCTATCCACCGCCCTAGACACATCCTCATAGAACTCCAATAAATTTGTCAGACACGACTTCCCCTTAATGAAACTGTGCTGCGTCTGCTCTATCAAGCAATTCCCTTCAAGATGCCTCGCTATTTCCTCCTTGATGACGGATTCTAACATTTTACCTACAACAGACGTTAAACTAACCGGCCTATAATTCCCTGCCTTTTACCTGGCACCCTTCTTAAGCAACGGCGAAACATTAGCCGTTTTCCAATCTTCCGGCACTCCCCCGGAATCCAGCGACATTTGGAAATTAACCACCAAGGCATCCACTATCATCTCCGCCATTTCTTTCAGAACCCTCGGATGCATTCCATCCGGTCCTGGCGACTTGTCCACAATCAGCCCCTCCAGTCTGTCGAGCACCGCCTCTCTCGTAACAATAATGTCATTGAGACCCTCCAGTCCTACCACCTTTCCATCGCTAACACCCGGCAAATTATTCACGTCCTCCTCCGTGAAGACCGAAACAGAAAAGTTATTCAAGACCTCAGCCATTTCCCCATCCCCTACCACTAAGTCCCCCCTCTCATCCTCTAAGGGACCAACATTCACCCTAGCCAGCCTCTTCCTTTTTATATATTTATAAAAACTCTTGCTATCCTTTTTTATATTAAGCGCTAGCCCAGCTTCATAGTTTCTCCTACCCTTCTTTATCAATTTCTTTGTCAATCTTTGTTGACATTTAAACCTCTCCCAATCCTCTTCTTGCCCACTACTCTTAGCTACTCTAAACGCCTCCGCTTTTAGTTTAACACTTTCCTTCACCTCCTTCGTTATCCACGGCTTATTACCTCTCCTCCTACGGTCCATTTTAACCATTGGAATAAATTTCTGCTGAGCACCAAGAAAGATCTCCTTAAAGATCCTCCACTGCTCCTCAGCAGACCCTCCCTCCAACGTGCTCCCCCAGTCCACATTCGCCAATTCCTCTCTCATCCTACTGTACTCCCCTCTGTTCAAACAAAGGACACATGTCTGGGAACCCACTTTCTCCTCCTCCATCTGCATCAGAAACTCCACCATACAATGATCACTCTCTCCAAGAGGATCACCGCAAGGTCCCTAATTCTACCCGCCTCTTTACATAACACCAGATCCAAGATAGCTCGCTCCCTCGTCGGCTCCAACACACACTGTTCAAGGAAACTATCCCGGCAGCATTCTAAGAACTCCTCCTCAAGCCCACCGCATCCAACATGGGTCAACCAATCAATATGTAGATTGAAATCCCCCATAATTATCGCCGTCCCATTCCTGCACGCTGCACTTATTTGCGTGTTAACAGCCCGCCCCACCTCCAGATCATTATTTGGGGGCCTACAGACGACACCCACCAGCATCTTCCTCCCTTTGCTGTTCCTAATCTCCACCCACAACGATTCCACTTTCTGCTCTTTGGTTCCTATATCATCCCTTGCTACCACTGTGATGCTATCCTTAATCAGCAGAGCTACGCGCCCCCCCCTTTTTCCTCCCGCCTATCCTTCCTAAACACTTGATACCCCTGGCCATTCAGCTCCCAGTCCCTGTCACCTTGCAGCCCCGTCTCTGTAATGGCCATCAGATCATATCCATTTGTGCTGATCTGCGCCACCAGCTCATCCACTTTATTCCGAATGCTTCGTGCATTCAGATAAAGTGCCTTCATCCCAGCCTTCACCTGGACCCTATTTGCCGTAACGCTACCAACTATACTCACGCCCCCTACTCCCTCTATTATTGGGACATCCTCGGCCTCTTCCCTTACCTGTACCCTCTCCTTAACTTTAGACCCCGTAATGTCACCTGCCCTCGCACCCTCCCCCCCCCTAATTAGTTTAAAGCCCTGTCTACAGTCCTATTTAAACGATTCGCCAGGACTCCGGTCCCAGCACGGTTCAGACCAACCCCATCCCGCCTGAACAGGTCCCACCTACCCCAATACTGATGCCAATGCCCCATAAATTCAAACCCATTCCTCCCACATCAATCCCTGAGCCACCCATTCACTTCCTTAATCTTATCAACCTTACGCCCGTCTGCACTCGGTTCAGGCAGTAGCCCAGAGATAACCACCTTGTCGGTTCTACTTTTTAATTCTATTCCCAGCTTTTCATACTCCCTCCCCAGATCCTCAGTTCGCATTTTGCCTACGTCGCCGGCACCCACATGTACCACAACGACCGGATTCTCACCCTCCCACTCCAGGTTCCTCTGCAGCCCAGGTGCGACATCTTCAACTATCTTTAACTATCACAAAGGCTGGCTGCTGGAGGGGCAGTTTTACCCATACTTACACCTCCATTTTCTAGGTCGCTTCTGTCCCTCACTCAACAAGTCTGCCGAGTACAGCCAGAGCTGTACACAAGAGCATTTTTTCTGGTTGTATCACAGCTTGGTATGGCTCCTGCTCTGTCCAAGACCACAAGAAACTATAAGGGGTCATGAATGAAGCCCAGTCCATCACACAAACCAGTCACCCATCCACTGATTTTACCTACATTTCCCACTGTATAATTAAGGATCCCACGCACCCCGGACATTCTCTCTTCCACCTTTTTCCGTTGGGAAAAAGATACAAAAGTCTGAGGTCACGTACCAGCCGATTCAAGCTTCTTCCCTGATGCTGTTAGACTTTTGAATAGACTTACCTTGCATTAAGTTGATCTTTACGCCTAGCTATGCCTGTAACACTGCATTCTGCATTCTTTCATTTCCTGGTTTAGAACTGGAGTTTAATATTTTACACATTTTATCATCTTTTGTGTTACAGGGATATATATTACAAACATGAATCTTCTAATTAAACAAGCACCAGTGTTTTCTCAGTTAGAGGCCACCTCCTGAACATGGTCAAATACAGTAAATACTGAAAGGGACTCAGATAGATCCTTGCAAATTGTGCAGTCCCCGAATAGGACAGAGGAGGGAGCCTCTGAGCACATTGTTGAAAATGTCAATGTTTAGGCAACATCCCAGAGCAATAATCACCCACATCCCAGAGTAACAATCACTCGCATCCCAGAGTAACAATCACTCACATCCCAGAGTAACAATCACTCGCATCCCAGAGCACACATCCCAGAGCAATAATCGCCCACATCCCAGAGCAATAATCACCCACATCCCAGAGTAACAATCACTCGGATCCCAGAGCACACATCCCAGAGCAATAATCACCCACATCCCAGAGTAACAATCACTCACATCCCAGAGTAACAATCACTCACATCCCAGAGTAACAATCACTCGCATCCCAGAGCACACATCCCAGAGCAATAATCACCCACATCCCAGGGCAATAATCACCCACATCCCAGAGTAACAATCACTCACATCCCAGAGTAACAATCACTCACATCCCAGAGTAACAATCACTCGCATCCCAGAGCACACATCCCAGAGCAATAATCACCCACATCCCAGAGCAATAAACATCTAACCATATAAAATGCCTCTTTTTTAAAATAGAGCATTGGAAGATGATGGACCATCGTTAAGGAACTTCTTTCCCTCTGGATCAACACTCTAACAGTCAGCACTGGCTAAACCCCCGGGTAAGAGGAAAGAGCAGGAAGCGAAACAGGAGAATTAGATGAGAAAAGCTAAAGATGAAACTTCAGCTGTATTCAGTTACTCTCCAGTACATCAAGCTGACCTTGTATTTCCCCATGGTCCGATCATCAAACTGATCTCCAAATTCATTTTCATTGGCTTTACCTCGGTATAAAGGGAAGATATAGAGCCAATCCTCAAAGTTATTGTACTCATTTTCTAGCTCAGAGTAGTAAATCTGCAAACAAAACAGAGAAATTCTTTACAGCTCAATATAGTCACCAATGGAAAGTCTGGTTAAATAGAAACTGTCTTTGATAATAAGAAACAATAGAAGCAGGAGTAGGCCATCCAGCCCCTCGAGCCTGCCCCGCCATTCAATAAGATCATGGCTGATCTGTCGTGGCTCAGTTTCACATTCCCGCCCTCTCCCCATAACCCTTAATCCCCTCGCTTATCAAAAACCCATCAACCCGCGTCTTAAAAATATTTAGCGAGGCAGCCTCCACCACTTCAACGGGCAGAGAATTCCAGAGATTCACCACCCTTTGAGTGAAGAAGTTCCTCCTCAACTTCGTTCTAAACCGCCCCCCCTTTATCCTGAGGCTGTGCACTCTAGTCCTACTGTCCTTTCTGAGCGGGAAGAGCCTCTCCACCTCTATCCTATCCATCCCATTCATCATCTTATACGTCTCAATGAGATCTCCCCTCATTCTTCTAAACTCTAACGAGTACGTGCCTAGTTTATTCAGTCTCTCCTCATAGTTCAACCCCCTCAACTCCGGCATCAGCCTAGTAAACCTCCTCTGCACTCCCTCCAAGGCCAAAATATTCTTGCGTAAGTGCGGCGACCAAAACTGCACACAGTACTCCAGCTGCGGCCTCACCAGTGCCCTATACAGCTGCAGCAAGACCTCCCTACTTTTATATTCAATCCCCCTCGCTATGAAGGCCAGCATCCCATTTGCCTTCCTGACCACCTGCTGCACCTGCAGGCTGGGTTTTTGCGACTCATGCACAAGGACCCCGAGGTCCCTCTGCACCGTCACATGCTGCAGTTTTTCGCCACGTAAGTAATAGTCCTTCCTACCATTATTCCTACCAAAGTGGACAGCCTCACATTTGCCAACATTAAATTCCATTTGCCATTTCCTGGCCCATTCGCCCAGCCTATCTAGATCCTTCTGCAGACTCTCCACACCCTCCGCACAATTTGCCGTTCCACCAATCTTGGTGTCATCAGCAAATTTCGACACCATACACTCGGTTCCCTCCTCCAGATCATCTATATAAATGGTAAATAGCTGAGGCCCCAGCACCGACCCCTGGGGTACTCCACTAGTCACCAACCGCCAATCCAAATAGCACCCATTGACCCCCACTCTCTGCCTCCTATTTGACAGCCAACGCTAACACCCTACCCCCAACTCCATGCCCCCTGACCTTCTGCAATAACCTCTTGTGAGGCACCTTGTCAAACACCTTCTGAAAATCTAGAAAGACCGCATCCACCGGCTCTCCTCTATCCACCGCCCTAGACACATCCTCATAGAACTCCAATAAATTCGTCAGACATGACTTCCCCTTAACGAAACTGTGCTGCGTCTACTCTACCAAACAATTCTCCTCAAGATGCCTCGCTATTTTCTCCTTGATCACGGATTCTAACATTTTACCTACAACAGATGTTAAACTAACCGGCCTATAATTCCCCGCCTTTTGCCTGCCACCCTTCTTAAACAACGGCGTAACATTAGCCATTTTCCAATCTTCCGGCACTTCCCCGGAATCCAGCGACGTTTGGAAAATAATCACCAAGGCATCCACTATCACCTCCGCCATTTCCTTCAGGACCCTTGGATGCATTCCATCCGGTCCTGGGGACTTGTCCACAATCAGTCCCTCCAGTCTGTCAAGCACCGCCTCTCTAGTAACAATAATGTCATTCAGGCCCTCCACTCCTACCATCTTTCCATCGCTAACACCCGGCAAATTATTCACGTCCTCCTCCGTGAAGACCGAAACAAAAAAGTTATTCAGGGCCTCAGCCATTTCCCCATCCCCTACCACTAAGTCCCCACTCTCATCCTCTAAGGGTCCAACGTTCACCCTAGCCAGCCTCTTCCTTTTTATATATTTATAAAAACTCTTGCTATCCTTTTTTATATTAAGCGCTAGCCCAGCTTCATAGTTTCTCCTACCCTTCTTTATCAATTTCTTTGTCATTCTTTGTTGACATTTAAACCTCTCCCAATCCTCTTCTCGCCCACTACTCTTAGCTACTCTAAACGCCTCCGCTTTTAATTTAACACTTTCCTTCACCTCCTTTGTTATCCACGGCTTATTACCTCTCCTCCTCCGATCCTTTTTAACCATCGGAATAAATTTCTTCTGAGCACCATGAAAGATCTCCTTAAAGATCCTCCACTGCTCCTCAGCAGACCTACCTTCCAACACACTCCCCCAATCAACATTCGTCAATTCCTCTCTCATCCTACCGTACTCCCCTCTGTTCAAACAAAGGACACATGTCCGGGAACCCACTTTCTCCTCCTCCATCTGCATCTGATTAAATTGACTAGATTAACAATCAGAAGGTTACGATCAGAGGGGGGATTTTCTGCTCCTGATTTCAGGGATCGGAATGGCTGTGAGGCGTAAAATAGAATGGGTGTTTCAAACTGACTTTTATATTGGCAGGATTCCACCCCCACCCCCGCAGCCACTAATGATACACTTAAATATTGTTATTGGGACTTTACTCAAGCCCCCTCTCCAGTTCAATTGGCCATTCATGATGGTGTGTGAATCACAACAGATTCCCCATGATAGAACCTGCTGAAGGTGCACAGGTGAGTAGAGCCTCTGTGGGGAGAGGGTCATTGCCCAGACTACAATCAGCCAGCATTATCCCATAGGAGTCGCCTCTTATATTGATCTTGTCCAACAGTTTAAAAATTGAATGGTAAAAGGTGCCAATGTAGCCAACAGGATACCCAATCTCTGCATTTCCCATCTTAAATGACACTTTGTCAAAAAGTGGCAAAATTCCACACAAGGTTTGCAACCTCTAACCAGAATTCTTCAGTAAGTTAATGCAGCATATCTAAAACAAAAAGAAAGTTGTTCTGGAAAGTTTCCGCAGGGTTAGAGAGAGGAAATTCAAGACTAAATTTCAGGTTGGTTACCCTATCTGAAAATGACTTGACTGGTTTCGAACACAGATACTTGGAGGGTTAGAAAATGCCCAAGTGATGCAGAATCAAACAGGCTTCAGTGAGCTTATTGATCCCACTACTCTCAACATAGTTTAAACTGCAAAAAAAGTCTGATTGAAACCCCCAGGGTTCATCAGCTCACTCAAATAACAAAAGATTCAAATTGAATTGAATAGTTTGCCATCACACCTAATCCATGTTGCTTGCTGAAGTCTGGCTTTCTACATGTTGTCAAAACAGAAAATTCTGAAAGAGCAAGGATGGTCAAGTAACAAGAAGAGAGCAACTACAAAAACAGCCTCTGGTCCAATGTTTCCATGGGTAAAAAGGTGCTCAGGATGAGGTGGCATGGTGGCACAGTGATTAGCACTGCTACTTCACAGCACCAGGGACTTAGGTTCAATTCCCAGCTGGGTCACTGCCTGTGTGGAATTTGCACTTTCTCCCCATGTCTGTTTGGGTTTCCTCCGGGTGCTCCAGTTTCATCCCACAGTGCAAAGATGTGTGAATTAGGTCAATTGGCCATGCTAAATTGACCCTAGTGTCAGGGAGATCAGCAGGGAAATATGTGGGGTTATGGGAATAAAGCCTGTGTGGGATTGTGGTCAGTACAAACTCAATGGGCCAAATGGCCTCCTTCTGTACTGTAGGGATTGTATGAGGAAGTGAGAATTCATGTGCCATGTGAGTTCTCCTTTATTTCATTTTGAACTCGTTAATATCAATCACAGGAAGTAACATGATTTCCATTCCTCGGAAAACTGTCCTCCCTCATTCCCTCTTCCAGGTGTCTGGTCATCAGTATAAGCAGACACCAAAATACAAGAGAGAGAACACAGCTGGGTCAGTGAAAAAGCTTTTTAAAGATGGAGCTGTTCAGGGATGAAATTCCAATGAATAAACTGAGGTGTCGGAATAGTTGATGATCCATTGTCGTAGCATCTGCACGGTCTCACCAATGTACTGTGGTATGGTGTCCCAGAAGTGAGATTAAAGGCAGGGATGAGGAGAAACTGAAGAACGAAATGTTCAGAAGGATGAAATCTAAAAGGACATGTGAGAAGAATGAGGAGTTTTTAAAAGAGCATCAAGATCCAGTGTTGGTCAATCGATCAGGATAGATTGATGCACTTACAATATGAAATGTTATAATTGAAGGTTGTCAATCCATTTTACCTGCTTCTTAAAGAGTTATAATACTTTTATCAAACAAAATATTCCTTTCACAAAACCATGTCGACTTTATCAGACTGCATCATGATTTTCTAAATGACTCTTAGGACTTTCTTAATAATTTAACAATGGGAAAGAGAAAGATGCGCTGGTGAAAACATGAAATTACCTGAAATGATGCAATGCTTTTCTTGGCTGTTGTGGGCTCCTGCTCACCTGGCCCATTAACTTCCTCCTCAATCTCATCGATTGGTGACACACTCAATTGAGTAACAGCTGTAAAAAAATGAGAACAGAATGAGGACGTGGAGTCTTCTCACTGAAGCTCAGAATTTCAGGACTAGAAATTAATTTGTGCCCAACATTTTATACTGATGGTTTCTAATTTCCTGTAAACATCAAATCATTGCATTTGATAAGCCAGTTCCTTCCTCAGAGAAATCCTTGAGAAGGTGGTGGTGGGCTGCCTTCCTGAACCACTGCAATTCCTGTGGTGTAAGTACACCACAGTGCTGTTCGGGAGGCACAGTAAGAAGTCTCACAACACCAGTTAAAGTCCAACAGGTTTATTTGGAATCACGAGCTTTCAGAGCGCTGCTCCTTCATCAGGTGAGTGGAGAGGAGGGTTCACAAACACAAAAGACACAATTGCAGGATAATGGTTGGAATGTGAGTCTTTTCAGGTAATCGAGGCTTTACAGGTACAGACAGTGCGCGTGGAGAGAGGGATAATCACGGGTTAAAGAGGTGTGAATTGTCTCAAGCCAGGACAATTAGTAGGATTTTGCAAATCCAAATAATAAGGTGGGGGTTACAGATAGTGTGACATGAACCCAAGATCCCGGTTGAGTCCATCCTCATGTTGTGTGGAACTTGACTATCAGTTTCTGCTCGGCGAATCTGTGTAGTTGTGTGTCTTAAAGGCCGCTTAACCAAAGATCAGAGGCTGAATGCCCTTGACTGCTGAAGTGTTCCCCAACAGGAAGGGAACACTCCTACCTGGTGATTGTCACGCAGTGTCCATTCATCTGATGTCATAGCATCTGCATGGTCTCACTGATGTATCATGTCTCGAGACATCCTTTCCTGCAGCATATCGAGTAGACAACATTGGCTGAGTTGCATGAACCATGTACCTGGTGGGTGGTGTTCTCACGTGTGATGATGACATCTGTGTTGATGATCCGGCATGTCTTGCAGAGGTTGTCAGGTGTGGTGTTGTGGTCACTGATCTCCTGAAGGCTGGGCAGTTTGCTGCGTACAATGGTCTGTTTGAGATTGTGCGGTTGTTTGACGGCAAGTAGTTGGGGCGTGGCAAGATGTTCATCTTCATCAATTACATGTTGAAAGCACCGAAGAAAATAATGTAGCTTCTCTGCTTTGGGAAGTACTGGATGATGAAGAGTACTCTGTCCACCATGTCCCGTGTTTGTCTTCTGAGGAGGTCGGTACGGTTTTTCACTGTGGCGCATCAAAACTGTCGATCGATGAGCTGAGCACCATATCCTGTTCTTACAAAGGTGTCTTTCAGCGACTGTAGGTGTCTGTTGCGTTCCTCCTTATCTGAGCAGATCATGTGAATACAGAGGGCTTGTCTGTAGGGGATGGCTTCTTTAACATGCTTAGGGTGGAAACTGGAGAAGATGAGCATCGTGAAGTTATCTATGGGCTTGCAGTACAGTGAGGTCCTGAGGTGACCGTCCTTAATGGAGATGCATGTGTCCAAGAACGCAACCGATTCCAGAGAATAGTCCATGGTGAGTCTGATGGTGGGATGGAACTTGTTGATGTCATCATATAGTTGTTTCTTCGCTGTGAGTCAAAGGAAGAAAACGTCATTGATGTATCAAGTGTATAGCATCAGTTGAGGTCCTGTGTGGTGAAGAGGTCTTGTTCGAACTTATGCATGAAAATATTGGCATTTTGAGGTGCGAATTTGGTCCCCGTGGCTGTTCCATGTGTCTGGATGAAGAACTGGTTGTTGAAGGTGAAGACATTGTGGTCCAAGATGAAGCGGATGAGTTGTAGAATTGTGTCTGGAAATTGACAGTTGTTGGTGTGTTGAGTACTGAGACAGTTGCAGCAATGCCATCATCGTGGAGGATGCTGGTGTAAAGCGCCGAGGCATGCATTGTGAGGAGTGTTCCTGGTTCAACTGCCCCATGGGTGCTGAGTTTCTGTAAGAAGTTTGTAGTGATTTAATTTATTATTGTCACAAGTATGAGCATACAGGGAAAAGTATTGCTTCTTGTGCACTCTGCAGACAAAGCATACATTTCATAGTTAAGGAATTGAGAGACTGCGGGATGTAATGTTACAGTCATAGCTAGGATATAGCAAAAGATCAATTTAGTGTGAGGTAGGTCCATTCAAAAGTCTGATGGCAGCAGGGAAGAAGCTGTTCTTGAGTCGGGTTGGTACATGACTTCAGGCTTTTGTATCTTTTTCATGACGGAAGAAAGTAAAAGAAAGGATGTCTAGCGTGCATGGGATCCTTAATTATGCTGGCTGCTTTGCTGAGGCAGCAGGAAGTGTAGACAGAGCTAATGGACAGGAGGCTGGTTTGTGTGATGGATTGGGCTACATTCATGACCTTTTGTAGTTTCTTGCGGTCTTGGGCAGAGCAGGAGCCATACTAAACTGTGATACAACCAGAAAGCATGCTTTCTATGGTGCATCTGTAAAAGTTGGTGAGAGTCGTAGCTGACATGCCAAATTTCCTTAGTCTTCTGAGAAAGTAGAGCGTTGGTAGGCTTTCTTAACTATAGCGTCAGTATGGTGTCATGACAGAAACTGGGGGTTCCTTGTACAATGGGTTTCAGGATGCCCTCGAGAGGTTCTCACTCAGGGTCCCATTGCCTGATACAATGAGACTACTGTTTGTGTGGCCTTGTGTATTTTTGGGAGACAGTAGAGATCTGCAGTGCGGGAAGTACATGGGATGAGAGCATGGAGGGTGCTCTGAAAGTCCGGATAAAAGATCTTGATCAGTCTGTTGAGTTGGCGGGTGTATTCTTTGGTCAGATCTGCGGGTAACTGTCTGTAGTGTTCCCAGTTATTTAGTTGTCAGTACACTTCTTTGCAGTGATCTGTTCTGTTCAATGTGACGGTGGCCCCTCCTTTGTCTGCGGGTTTGATGACAATGTTGCGATTGGTCTTGAGACCGTGGATGGCGTTGCGTTGTGCTTGGGTGACGTTTGGGGCTGTCTTGTTAGTACAACTGATGAATCTGGCATTGATGCATTGTGATACCAAATAAACCTGTTGGACTTTAACCTGGTGTTGTGTGACTTCTTACTGTGTCTACCCAGTCCAAAGCCGTCACCTCCACATCATTAGGGAGTTCTAGGATCTTGACCCAATGACAGTGAAGGAATAACAGTATATTTCCATGGTAGAGGAGTGTGGGGGATACAAGGAAACTTGCAGATGGTGATGTTCCCATGCATTTGTTGCACTTATCCTTCTAGATGGTAGTGAGTAAGTTTGGAATGTCTAAGCAGTCTTGGTGAGTTGCTGCAGTGTATCTTGTAAATGGCACATACTGCTACCACTTTGAATTGACACAGGGATGAGATCCTAAAATCAGAATTTAGCAAGTTAGGAAGTAAGTTGAAAAGTAGGACTTCAAAAGGTAATGATCTCAGGATTACTACAAGTGCTTCATGCTAATCAGAGTAGAAATAGCAGGATACATAGGATAAATACTTGGCTGAAGAGATTGTGTGAGGGGGAGGGTTTCAGATTCTTGGAGCATTGGGAGCACTACAAACTGGATGGATTACACCTGATGTGGGTATGCCGGCGTTGGACTGGCGTAAACACAGTAAAAAGTCTGACAACACCAGGTTTTAGTCCAACCTATTTATTTGATAATATTATCAAATAAATAGGTTGGACTAAAACCTGGTGTTGTCAGACTTTTTACTGGATTACACCTGGGCAGGACAGTCATTAATGTCCTACAGGGAGTATTTGCTAGAATGGTGGTGGCGGCCGGGGGAGGTTGGTGTTAATTAAACTGTCAGCGGGGTGGAAGCCATTGCAAGGAATCAGAGGAGGGGAAATCATGAACAAGAACAAGAGACATAAAGTGGAATAAGAAATGTGATAGGCACAGAAACAAAGAGGCCTTGGAGGGAGTGCAGAGGAGGTTTACTAGGCTGATACCGGAGTTGAGGGGGTTGAGCTATGAGGAGAGGCTGGATAAACTAGGCTTGTACTCATTAGAGTTTAGAAGAATGAGGGGAGATCTCATTGAGACGTACAAGATGATGAATGGGATGGATAGGATAGAGGTGGAGAGACTCTTCCCGCTCAGAAAGGACAGTAGGACTAGGGGGCACAGCCTCAAGATAAAGGGGGGGCGGTTTAGGACGGAGTTGAGGAAGAACTTCTTCACTCAAAGGGTGGTGAATCTCTGGAATTCTCTGCCCGTTGAAGTGGTGGAGGCTGCCTCGCTAAATATTTTTAAGACGCGGGTTGATGGGTTTTTGATAAGAGAGGGGATTAAGGGTTATGGGGAGAGGGCGGGAATGTGGAACTGAGCCACGACAGATCAGCCATGATCTTATTGAATGGCGGGGCAGGCTCGAGGGGCTGGATGGCCTACTCCTGCTCCTATTCCTTATGTTTATGTTCTTATGTTTAAGAGCTAGACCCAAACAAGGCCACCAAGGCCTCACAAACTTTATCGACTTTTTTGAAAAGGTGACCGAAGAGGTGGGTAAGGGTAAGGCAGTTGGCGTGGTGTATATGGATTTTAGCAAAGCGTTTGATAAGGTTCCCCATGGTAGGCTACTGCAGAAAACACAGATGCATGGGATTGAGGGTGATTTAGCAGTTTGGATCAGGAATTGGCTAGCTGATAAAAGACAGAGGGTGATGGTTGATGGGAAATATTCAACCTGGAGTTCAGTTACAAGCAGTGTACCTCAAGGATCTGTTTTGGGGCCACTGCTGTTTGTCATTTTTATAAATGACCTAGATGAGGGTGTAGAAGGATGGATTAGTAAATTTGCTGACGACACCAAAGTTGGAGGAGTTGTAGACAGTGAGGATGGATGTTATAGTTTGCAGAGGGACATAGATAAGCTGCAGAGCTGGGCCGAGAGGTGGCAAATGGAGTTTAATATGGAAAAGTGTGAGGTGATTCACTTTGGTAAGAGTAACAGGAGCACAGAATATAGGGCTAATGGAAGGACTCTTAGTAGTGTTGACAAGCAGAGAGATCTCGGGGTACATGTGCATAGGTCCCTGAAAGTTATAGACAGTAGAGGGAAGTTATGTGTGGAACCGGAGGAGATTGGAGAGGCATTGAACCAATATTTCTCTTCGGTGTTCACGCAGGGGGACATGGATATAGCTGAGGAGGACACTGGGTTGCAGGGGAGTAGAATTGACAGTGTTACAGTTGATAAGGAGGATGTGCTGGATATTCTGGAGGGTCTGAAAATAGATAAGTCCCCTGGTCCGGATGGGATTTACCCCAGGATTCTCTGGGAGGCAAGAGAAGTGATTGCAGAGCCTCTGGCTCTGATCTTCAGGTCGTCGTTGGCCTCTGGTATAGTACCGGAAGATTGGAGGTTAGCGAATGTTGTCCCATTGTTTAAGAAGGGGAACAGAGATTTCCCCGGGAATTATAGACCGGTGAGTCTCACTTCTGTTGTGGGCAAGGTTTTAGAAAAAATTATTAGGGATAGGATTTATAGTTATTTGGAGAGTAATGAATTGATTGGAGATAGTCAGCATGGTTTTGTGGCGGGTAGGTCGTGCCTTACTAACCTTATTGAGTTTTTTGAGAAAGTGACCAAAGAGGTGGATGGGGGTAAGGCAGTGGACGTGGTATATATGGATTTTAGTGAGGCGTTTGATAAGGTTCACCATGGTAGGCTTCTGCAGAAAATGCAGATGTATGGGATTGGGGGTGATCTAGGGAATTGGATCAGGAATTGGCTAGCGGATAGGAGACAGAGGGTGGTGGTTGATGGTAAATATTCATCATGGAGTTCGGTTACGAGTGGTGTGCCTCAGGGATCTGTTTTGGGGCCACTGCTGTTTGTAATTTTTATTAATGATCTGGATGAGGGTATAGTTGGGTGGATTAGTAAATTTGCTGATGACACCAAAGTCGGAGGTGTGGTAGATAGTGAGGAAGGGTGTCATAGTTTGCAGGAAGACTTAGACAGGTTGCAGAGCTGGGCCGAGAGGTGGCGGATGGAGTTTAATGCGGAGAAGTGTGAGGTAATTCACTTTGGTAGGAATAACAGATGTGTCGAGTATAGGGCTAACGGGAGGACTTTGAATAGTGTGGATGAGCAGAGGGATCTAGGTGTATGTGTACATAGATCCCTGAAAGTTGGGAATCAAGTAGATAAGGTTGTTAAGAAGGCATACGGTGTCTTGGCGTTTATTGGTAGGGGGATTGAATTTAGGAGTCGCAGCGTCATGTTGCAACTGTACACAACTCTGGTGTGGCCGCACTTGGAGTACTGTGTGCAGTTCTGGTCCCCACATTACAGGAAGGATGTGGAGGCTTTGGAGAGGGTGCAGAGGAGGTTTACCAGGATGTTGCCTGGTATGGAGGGGAGGTCCTATGAGGAGAGGCTGAGGGATTTGGGGTTGTTTTCACTGGAAAGAAGGCGGCTAAGAGGGGATCTTATTGAAACATATAAGATGATTAGAGGTTTAGATAGGGTGGATAGTGATAGCCTTTTTCCTCTGATGGAGAAATCTAGCACGAGGGGGCATGGCTTTAAATTAAGGGGGGGTAGTTATAGGACGGATGTCAGGGGTAGGTTCTTTACCCAGAGGGTGGTGAGGGACTGGAATGCCCTGCCTGCTGCAGTTGTAAATGCGCCTAGTTTGGGGGTGTTTAAGAGATCCGTGGATAGGTTTATGGACGAAAAGGGATTGGTTTAGGTTAGTGGGTCATTGTTTTGTAACTGGTCGGCGCAACATCGTGGGCCGAAGGGCCTGTTCTGCGCTGTAATGTTCTATGTTCTATGAAAGTTGGCACCCAGGTTGATAAGGTTGTTAAGAAGGCGTACGGTGTGTTAGCTTTTATTGGTAGAGGGATTGAATTTTGGAGCCGTGAGGTCATGTTACAACTGTACAAAATTCTGGTGCGGCGGCACTTGGAGTATTGCGTACAGTTCTGGTTGCCGCATTATAAGAAAGATGTGGAGGCATTGGAAAGGGTGCAGAGGAGGTTTACCAGGATGTTGCCTGGTATGGTGGGAAGGTCTTATGAGGAAAGGCTCAGGGACTTGAGGTTATTTTCATTAGAGAGAAGAAGGTTACGAGGTGACCTAATTGAGGCATACAAGATGATCAAAGGATTGGATAGGGTGGACAGTGAGAGCCTTTTTTCTTGGACGATGATGGCTAACACGAGGGGACGTAGCTTTAAATTAAGGGGTGGTAGTTATAGGACGGACGTCAGAGGTAGGTTCTTTACTCAGAGGGTAGTAAGAGCCTGCAGCAGTTGTGGACTCGCCAATTTTAAGGGCGTTCAAATGGTCAGTGGTAGGCATATGGATAACATTGGAATAGTTTAGGTTAGAGGGTCATTAGATTGGTTCCACTGGTCGACGCAACATCGAGGGCTGAAGGGCCTGTACTGTGCTGTAATGTTCTATGTTCTACCATGAAAAATAAAACGAGAATGTTAAAAGGACAAGCCTTAAGGCTTTGTGTCTTAACACACGAAGCCTTTGCAATAAAGTGGATTAATTAATCATGTAAATAGATGCAAATGAGTATGATATTGTCAGGATTATGGAGACATTGCTGCAGGGTGACCTGGGATGGGAACTGAACATAGAGTTACTCAGTATTTCAGAAAAAATAGATGAAAAGGTAAAGGTAGTGGAGTTGCATTGCTGGATAAAGACTAAATTAACACGATTTTGAGGAAAGATATGAGCTCTGACAATATTGAATCTCCACAGGTAGAGCTAAGAAACACCAAGAAATGTCAAAAAACATTAGTGGGGATGATATTCAGACCCCAAACCGTAGTGATGTTGTTAAATAGGAAATTACGATGCATGAAGAGAAAAAGATTGGTGAAGATCAATCCAAGTTCCTCACAATAAGAAACAGGAGAATTTATAATGAGGAACAAAGAAACGACTGACCAACTGGATACAAGGAGGACACGAATAACATACGTCAGCATGGTGGCACAGTGGTTAGCATGGCTGCCTCACAGTGCCAAGGACCGGGTTCAATTCCAGCCTTTGGTGACTGTCTGTGGGAGTCTGCATTCTCCCCATGTCAGTGTGGGTTTCCTCCGGATGCTTCAGTTTCCTCTCACACTCCAAAAGATGTGCAGGTTAGGTTGATTAGCCATGCTAAATTGCCCCTTAGTGTTAAATATGTGGGATTACGGGGATAGGATTGTTGTCAGTGCATGCTCAATAGGCTGAATGGCCTCCTTCTGGACTGTAGGCATTCTATGTTAGAAATGTTATCAGTGAAGGTTTACCAGGCTGATTCCTGGGATGGCAGGTCTGTCATATGAGGAGAGACTATGTTGGTTAGGATTCTATTCACTGGAGTTTAGAAGAGTGAGGGGGATCTCAGAGAAACATATAAAATTCTAGCAGGGTTAGACAGGGTAGATTCAGAAAGAATGTTCCCAATGGTGGGGGAAATGTTCGGAAACAGAGTTTAGTGAGAGGGAGGAACTAACAAAGTCAATAGTTGTCAATGACCCTCTCTGTTACCTCCTCAAAAAACTCCAGGTAATTAGTTAAACACAATTTCCCCTTTAGAAATCCATCTGGCTCTTCCTAATCAATCAACATTTTTCCATGTGATTCATTCTATCCCAAATAATTGTTTCCAAAGCTGGAAAGAAGTTAACAGAATGAAAATTGTAAGGAAGAGGATTTTGCACTCAGGACAGTGACACAGAAATACAGAAATTAGAAACAGGACGAGGCCATTCGGCCCTTCCAGCCTGCTCTGCCAGTCATCTTTATCATGGCTGATCATCAAATTCAATATCCTGATCCCCCTTCCTCCCATATCCCTTGATTCCTTTAGCTCTAAGAGCCATATCTAATTTTTCCTTGAAATCAGACAATGTTTTGGCCTCAGTTAGCATTAGATTCTGTGGCAGTGAATTCCACACATACACCACCCTCTGGGTGATGAAATTTCTCCTCACCTCAGTTCTAAAAGGTTTACCCCTTATCCTCAAACAATGACCCCTAGTTCTGAACTCACCCATCACTGGAAACATTCTTTCTGAATCTACCCTGTCTAAACCTGTTAGAATTTTATAATTTTTTATGAGCTCCCCTCTCAATCTATTAAACTCCAGTGAATATAATCCTCACCGACTTAGTCTCTCCTCATATGACAGACTTGCCATTCCAGGAATCAGCCTGGTAAACCTTCACTGTACTTACTCCCTTTATATCTAAGGGCACCAAAACTGCAAACAGTACTCCAGGTGCGGCCTCACCAATATCCTGTACAATTGCAGCAAAACATCCCTATCCCTATACTCAAATCCTCTCACTATGAAGGCCAACATTCCATTTGCCTTCTTTACTGCCTGCTGAATCTGTGCGCTTACTTTCAGTGACTGATTAACAAGGGCTTCAAGGTCTCATTGAGCATCTAGCTCTCTCAATTTACATCCATTCAAGTAATAATCTGCCTTCCTATTATTGCTACTAAAGTGGATAACCTCACATTTATCCATATTATACTGCATCTGCCATGCAGGTGCCCACACACTCAGCCTATCCAAATCACAATGAAGTATCTCTGGATTCTCCTCACAGCTCACCCTCCCACCAAATTTTGTATCATCTGCAAATTTGGGGATAATACATTCAGTTTCCTCTTCCAAATCATTAATATACAATGCGAACATTTGAAGGCCCCTGTGGAACCCCTCTAGTCACTGACTGCCAACCAGAAAAAGATCTATTTATGTCAAATCTTTGCTTCCTATCTGCTAACCAACTTTCTATCCATCTCAAGATATTACCTGCAATCCCATGTGTTTTAACTTTACATAGTAGTCTGCTACGTGAGAACTTTTCAAAAGCCTTCTGACAATTTGTTTTCTCAAAGCGGTGTCAAATCATCGATAACTCCAATGGGCGCGACCTTACTGGCTATTCATGCCGTGCTCCCGCTGCAGCGAGATCAGAGAACTTGGCACCCAGCTAAATCTCCATCACTGCAGTTTCAGCGTGAATGGCCATAACATTCCAACCATTGTATACTGACTCATTATCTACCTTGAATAACTTACAGAGGGGTATAAATGTTTTGCACTATTTCTGCTTTCCCTGGCTAATTTTCCTCTTCTTCTTCCCTTCTTTGAGGGCATTGAATCAATGACCTTATCAAAGTGCCCACATCCTTAAGGTACGATGTATGAGCCTCGGTTACTGCCGTGGGGAATCAGAACAATGCTCGCTGCTCTTGTCCATCATTTAGGAGGAACATTGAGGTACCCAGATACCACCCCAGATTGTCCTTCAGATATTTAGCAGCTATCCAAGCACTTATTGATTTAAAGGTCAGACTTCCTTTCCCCTCCCCACTGGGGAAGAGGCCCACCTCCAGAGCTGCCAGCCAATCAAATTTCTGCTGGAATTGCATCCAGTCCCCAGCCATGAGGGCCACTGGAGACCAAGTGAAAGGTTTATTGGGGGTGGGGGGGGGGGGGTTGCGGTTGGAGAAGGGGTGCAACGGAAGAGAGGCAATGTATTAGCATGGATAGAGAAAGAATAATGACCAGAATACAGAATAGGAATAAAATGGGTCATTGTCAAGATATCAAGTTGTAACTAGTGGAAAACCCAAGGATTAGTGTTGGAAACTCAGCCATTTGTAATTAGTAGGATGTTTGTTGACAATACAAAGCTAGTTGCAAATTGTTCAAGAAGGGAATGTAAAGAAGCTGCAAGGGGTTTGGGAAAGAAGGTGGAAAATAATCCTTCACACGCAGGGTTGTGTATTTGGAATTCTCAATGGACACTCAGTCATTATGTTCAAGTCAGAGATTCGCAAAATTTTTGATTATGAAGGGAATCAAGGACTATAAGGACAATACGGGAAATTTGGGTTGATCTAGAAGGCCAGTCAGGATTTTACTGGGCAGGTTTGAAGGACCGAATGGCTTTCTCCTATTTCCAATGCAATAACTTACTTTGTTCATTCGCTTCTTCATCTTCATCATTTTCTTTTTCCTGAAATAAACAGAAATTACTGATTCTGTTCAGTTTGTATTTGTGTCCATATCTTTTCGCAATTGTTGATATGCTTCCCCAGCCACTACTGTATCCATAATGTTCATGCAGGAGGCTGGAATTCTGAGGTCCAATTCAGATAGAAAGGAAATTCCCTCTATCTTACCTGAAGAATGAGCCTCATTCGGTCGACAGCTCAGAGGCCTGATTGAAATGTGAATTTGGAGCAGAGAGCTAACAGGCAGAGCCAGGAAGGGGACATACAAGAGGCCAGAAGTCAAAGACAGTGGCCATGATTCTCCGGGATGGAAACTGGAGCATTTTCCTGTTTCTCACTGGCTCTGGCATCACTGAGCAGATAGAATTCAGCCACCTTTTGTCGAGAAAAAAAAACACCATCTTTGAAGATCACAGAGCGCAGTAACAGCACCGCCCTCACCTCCCCCCCCACCCCCAAATGTAGCGGTCTCTCCAGCCCCCACAACCCAGAGACCAAACATGCATCAAGGGGCAACCTCCTATCTACCAGTAAATTTATAGCCTCTGTCCCCGACATCACCAAGTCAGAGACCTCATCCTCATTTCCCTATAAGAGAGACACTCTGATAAGGGGTCACTAAAGGCCCTGCCCCCCACTCCTTCCTCCATCAGGCCCCCCCTTATCTATGGATAAAAGCTACTCCAGTGCAGACACTCTATTCCAGCATGAGAGGTTGAAGAACATCCACAATGAGAAAAATGTCAGCTAAGGTCTTCAGAACAAAGAACAAGCCTGTTTAAAAAACTGTGGTCAGAACCACAGAACCCTACTGACACATAGGCACCTGAGATCAAAGATGAAGCTTTTTTAAAAAAATTGTGGCTAGAAAACAGGAATCGCTTCAAATTTAATCAATTGTGAAAGGAAATCAAAACAAACAAAGCCACTGCCTGCTGTGAAATAGCTTGGACCTGTCAATCAAAAGGCTTATTAAAGGTACTGGAGAGACACCTATTGAATGTAAACAAAGCATTTAGGCCTCTGAGCATAACCAGAGACCTGAAAGGAAACTGCAGCATTAAACAAAAGGGGCCAAACTAAACAGAAGATGTGGTGAAAAGAACAAGTTCTTCAGGGTTAATGAGGCATGAAATGTTTGCATCAACAAGACAGGCTTTGATCTCTTCTAGAGTTGTCAGTGAACAACCTTTTAGCAGCTAAATGCACCATCTGTTCCTGATATAAACAAATACAGCAAATCTCCTCTTTGATGTAGTTTGGGCTGTCAGTCAAACAGCCTCATAAAACCCAATGGAGCAGGGGGTGGGTATATAAGCAAACCTTCATGGAGCAAGTGGAACTGAGAACCTCCCATCAATCAAAGCAATTCAAAGAGGTCAGACAGAAGCTGCAGTTCATTCAAGCTTGAAAGGGGGTTCTCCTTTGTGAAATTGAATACGCTTGTCAATTAAAGCAGCTCAAAGAGGCTTCAGAGCAGCTGGAGTTTATGCTAGAAAGCAATGAGAATCCTCTTAATGAAACTGACTCCTCAATCAGAGTACTTCAAAGAAATCTCTGAATGACCAAGGGCAATCCATACTGTGGAATGGACTGCTGCTGTGATTTGGAAGGCTTTCAGCTATTCAGGGGGCATGGATTTTAATTGAGCAGGCCACTTCAAAATTTTTATAGAATACAGACAATAAAAAAACTTTTAACTTTGTTTGAAATCACTATGAAGGAGTGATATCCATGTTTCCTAGGGCAACAAGGGAAAATACAGCTATGAAACCCCCATCCTGGGGGAGTGTCCAGTGGTCAACCTTTTCCCCAGCCCGAGCCCACCCAACCCCCAGTGGGACTCTCTCTCTGCAGGCTGGCATGGGCAAAGGAGCACATGGGCACAGTACCTACTTGCTCGTCGCTCTTCGGGGCCTAATGTGTCAGGTCCATGCTTGTCAGGCACAGAACCTCCAGCAGGAGGGGGCTGAATTGGATTTACAGCCCAAAACTACCTTCAAATTGGTGTTAAACAACTGACAGATTCTCTCTCGCTCTAGTCAAGAGCCTGATTTTTGAGGTTGCAGCAGGTGAGATACTGGGAACGGAACTGATGTCTGGTGGGAATCCTGATTTAACTCTCTTGCCTGACTCAATGGACCATTGGGATTCCCACCTGGAGCTAATGGCCTCGGAGAATCATCCCCAATGAAGCAATGAGGGAAGTTATCGAGAGATGGACACGTGCAGGGGCTTTCTGAGAACGGGGCGAACAGGTTTAAAAGTGTGTTGGGAAGAGGGTACCATTTACAATATCAGTTATCACGAGGGTAAGAAATTCAATTGAGTGGTACAACAGTTGAAAGAGTTCAAGCTGGATCTCACTGAAGAGATGATCTTAGAGACATGGAGGATTTGAGAGGGAGACCAGAAAGAGACAAAGAGAAGCTTAGGCTGAGAGTTTTGACATTTGGTGAGCTTTGGCTTGGAGAAAAAGGAGATGAAAATGCGTCTCCATGACAGTGACATAACTAATGGTGCTAAAGGTGATCAAATTTTAAACTAAATTAGCTCGAAATGAGCTGCAGAATATAAAAATAGAAAAAAGGAATAAGGTACATTGAGGAGTGAGAATGTTGAACAACACAGGAGAAGGCAGTAGAATCATATTACATTGTTATTGTTCGTCCATCGTTGTTGATGAGGACCTCAACATCATTAGTCATTTTGAGGCTGGTTCCGGTGTGTCCAAAGATGACTGATCAGGCCAATTCGGTCTGTCCTGGTATATGTTGGACAGACTTGTGTAGACACTGTAGTTGTAGTGCTGGTGGCTCTGGACTTGCGCAGCTCGCGCTTAAGTTGTACTTCAGCAATACACCTTGCTTCGTAAGCTTGACAGCCTTTGTGGATGAGACAGCACCAGGTAGGGCAGTTTTATGCCAGCGTTTCCCAGGTGGTCGTGTCAATGTCAAGTGACTTCAGGGAGGCTTTGAGTGTGTCTTTGTAATGTTTCTTCCACCCTCCATGCGAGCGTCTTCCAGCAGAGAGTTCCCCAAAAAGGAGCTGCTTGGGTATGCGCTCGTCTGACATACGGATGACATGACCTGCCCACCGGGTCTGCGTCTCATCAGCAGTGTGTGGACTGATAGTAGACTTGCTCTAGAGAGAACTTCAGTGTCTGGTACTCTGTCTTGCCATCGGATGCGTAATATTCTGCGAAGGTAAGTCATGTGGAAATGATTGAGCTGTCTTGCATGGTTTCGATACACAGTCCACGTTTCACAGGCATACAGGAGGGCAGTGAGTACCATAGCGCTGTAGACCTTCAGTTTTGTTGCTGGGCTGATTCCTCGACGTTCCCATACAGTGGAGCGCAGTCTATCAAAAGCAGAACTTGCCTTTGCTGTTCTGCAGTTAACTTTGTATCAATAGTCACTGCTTGGGAGAGGGTGCTGCCAAGATAAGTGAACTGGTCCACTGCCTGTAGTTTCTGCCCTTTGATTGTGATTATGGATTCTGTGTACGGTGCATGAGGAACAGGCTGGTGCATGATTTCGGTCTTTTTAATGTTGATGCTGAGTCCAAAGTTGTCACAAGCCGTGGAAAATTTGTCCATACTGATTTGCATCTCTGGCTCTGAGCCAGTATACAGGGCGCAGTCATCGACAAAGAGGAAATCTCTCAGAACAGTCTCCTTCACTTTGGTAATAGCTTGAAGTCTCCTCAGGTTGAAGAGCTTCCCATCCACTCTGTACTTGAGGCTGATTCCAGCAACACTGTCCTGGAAGGCATCATTCAGCATGGCAGTAAACATCATGCTGAACAGTGTGGATGCGAGCACACAGCCCTGTTTGATGCCACTGGTGACTGGGAATACCTCAGAGGATTCTCTGCCATCCAGTACTCTGACCATCATGGAACTGGCGTACCATCTGAATGAATTTGGGGGGCAGCCAAACTTTGACATGATCCTCCACAGGTCTTGTCGGCTGACAGTGTCGAAGGCTTTCGTGAGGTCAACAAAGGTTGTGTAGAGCTCACGATTCTGCTCCTGATACTTTTCCTGAAGTTGGCATGTGGCAAAAATTATGTCAATAGTCCTGCGACCTTTGCGGAAGCCACACTGTGACTCTGGAGGCAGGCCCAGCTCCAGATGAGTGACCAGACGATTTAGAAGAACTCTTGTGAGGGTTTTTCCTGTGATGGAGACCAGCGAGATTCCTCGGTGGTTGTTTGCATACTTGCCCTTCCTCTTGTAGAGGTGTACAATGGAGGCATCTTTTAGTTCCTGAGGAATGGGTCCTTGCTTCCAAAAGGACTGGAACAACTCGGTGAGCTTCATATTATATTATGTCCATTCTAAGGAGGACAATAAGGATCCAAGACAGATTGGTGAGATGTAGTGCTGTCCAACTCTGATTACAATCCTTTAGGAAGGACCTGAGGGTTCTTGAGAGGGTTCAGAGGACATTTATCCAGAATGGCTCAAACAATAAGAATTTTTAACTCCAAGGATAGGATCTAAGAAGCTGGGATTGCTCTCCTTAGAGTAAAGGAGATTGGAGGGAGATCTGATAGAGATGAACAAGGCTATGGCAGGTTTAGATAAGGCAGACAAGGAAAAGCTGTTCCTTTGGCTGAGGGGGCACAAAGCGGGGGGACCGGGGGGCACAGTTATCAGGTTAGCGAGCATATGAGGGAAAACTTTATTCCTCGAGTAGTAATGACCCATGAGTTCAATGCCCATGACGGTCGTGGTAGTAAAGGTGGAGAATGAAGAATGACAAAGAATAGATAGCACTTGAGGAAAATAACCTGGTTACAGAGAGGAGGGGGGGAGTGGGATGGGCCAGATAGTTCTACAGAGAGTCAGTATGAACTTGATGGGCTGAATCACCTCCTTCTGTATCATAATGACTTTGAGCCTTGCAAGGAGAAAAGGAAGAACAAATGGAGGTGAATTTTCTTCATATTAGCTGGAGCTGTTGGCTAGACAATAAGGTTACAGTTCAAAGAATACAATCTTTCATTCTATTTCTCTGAGCTGGTGTCAATAATTAACCCAACCAGTATGAATGTAACTGGTACAATGTGTTGCAATGACTTCACACACTATGTAATGTTTAGGAAGCTCTTTAACAATAATGTCCCTAGAAACATCATTTTGGTATGTGTGAGTCAACAATAACTTTACCATTATCTCCTCCAGAGATGCGTAATACTTGGACCACCAATCCAATTCCTCAGGGTCAATCTTTTCCTCATGTTCTTCAGGTTCGTCCTTGGCTAGTTTTGGTTTCAATGGCAGTTTCTTCAACGGCATCTAATAAGAAAAGCAAATGAGGCATCCATTTCCATTCTTTATACTTAGTCAGGAAACTGCTTATGGGGTTAGGTATCACAAGTAAGACCACAGACTCCCTCACACACTCTCGCAAACGCAAACAACAAAGACCAGTAGAGCACAGGAACAGGCCCTTGGTCCCTCCGAGCCTGTGCTGATCACATTGTCCTACCTAGACCAACCATCTGTGTACGTCTATTCCCCATTTGTTCATGTGTCTATTCAGATAAGTTTTAAATGTCACTAACGTGTCTGCCTCACTTGGCAGTGCGTTCCAGGCCTCCACCACCCTCTAGGTAAAAAACTTCCCCCGCACCTCTCTACTGAACCTTTCCCCCCTTACCTTGAACTTGTGCCCCCTTGTAATTGTCATTTCTGCCCCGAGAAGAAGTTTCCAACTGTTCACCTTAACTATGCCACTAATAATCTTATAAACTTTTACCCAATCTCCATCTTTCCAGGCAGAACAATCCCAGTTTATTCAATCTCTCATAGCTAATACCTTCCATGCCAGGCAACATTCAGGTAAATCTTTTCTGTACTCCCTCCAAAGCCTCCATGTCCTTCTGATTGTCCAATTCTGGTCATCGCACTCAGTATTCCAAATGTGGCCTAACCAACATTTTATATAGCTTAAACATAACTTGCCAACTTTTATACTTGATCTCCCAGCTGATGAAGGCAATCATGCCATATGCTTTCTACATCACCTTTTCCACCTGTGCTGTCACTTTTAAGGACCTGTGGACCTGCATGCCCAACTCTCTCTGCTCTTGATGGTTCTGATGTTTATTTCATAGCTCCCACCTGAATTGGATCTACTAAAATGCATCACCTCACATTTGCCTAGATTAAATTCCATCTGTCATTTCTCCGCCCAATTTTCCAGCCTATCTATATCCTGCTGTATTCTCTGACAATCTTCATCACTATCCACAACTCCGCCAATCTTAGTATCGGCTGCAAACTTGCTAATCAGACCAGCTACGTTTTCTTCCAAGTCATTTATATATATTGCAAATAGCAAAGGTCCCAGCACTGATACATAGAACATAGAACATTACAGCGCAGAACAGGCCCTTCGGCCCACGATGTTGCGCCGACCAGCTTCTAAAAAAAAACAACACTAACCCACTAATCTAAACCAATCCCATTTCGTCCATAAACCTATCCACAGATCTCTTAAACGCCCCCAAACTAGGCGCATTTACAACTGCAGCTGGCAGGGCATTCCAGTCCCTCACCACCCTCTGGGTAAAGAATACCTGCGGAACAGCACTAGTTACAGATCTCCATTCAGAAAAACACCCTTCCACTGCTACCCTCTATCTTCTATGGCCAAGCCAATTTTGAATACACCTAGCTAGTTCAACCTTGATCCTGTGTGATTTAACCTTTTGTACCAACCTACCATGTGGGACCTTGTCAAATGCTTTACTAAAGTCCATGTGGACAACTTCCACAGCCCTTCCCTTGTCAATCATTTCTGTTACCTCCTCAAAAAACTCAACTGAATTAGTGAGACATGACCTGTGAGGTGATGCATTTTAAAACCATGCTGTCTGTCGCTAATAAGACCATTCAATTCCAAATGTGTGTAGATCCTATCCCCAAGAATCCTCTCCAACAATTTCCCTATCACTGATGTCAAGCTCACTGGCCTGTAATTACCTGGGTATCCTTGCTATCCATCCTAAATAACGGGACAACATTGGCTATCCTCCAATCCTCTGGGATCTCACCTGTGGCTAATGAGGAAACAAAGATGTCTGTTAAAGGCCCCACAATTTCATCTCTTGTTTCCCTAGGTAATCTGGGACAGATGCCATCCGGCCCTGGGGATTCGTCTATCTTAATACTTCTTAGTACACCTAACACTTCCTCCCTCGTAATGATGACTTGTTCTAAAGGGTTTATATTCCCCTCCAAGACGCTATCAAACGATATGTCCCTCTACTTTGTGAATACTGATGCAAAGTAATCATTAAGAATCTCATCCAATTCCTTTAGTTCTACATATAATTTCCCTTCTTTGTCCTTGCATGGATCAACTCTTTCTCTAGCTACCCTCTTGTTCCTAATATATGTAAAAATGCCTTGGGATTTTTTAAAATCCTGTCTGCCAAGGACATTTTGTGACCCCTTTTTGTCCTCCTAACTCCCTGTTTGAGTTCTTGTCTACTTTCTCTGTATTCTTTAAGTGCTTCATCTGTTTTTAGTTGCCTCGACATCATGTATGCATCCTTTTCCTTTTTGACAAGACTCACAATTTCCCCGGTCATCCACAGTTCCCGAATCCAGCCTTTCCTGTCATTCCTTTCTACAGGCACATGCCTATCCTGCACTCTGATCAACTGCTCCTTAAGAGACTCCCCAGTGCACTCGTGCGCTCACACATTCTGGCACACACAGAAGGTTAATGGAAATGTACACTGGTGTAGAAAGGGATATGAAAAGAACAGGTGGTTCACAATTGCACATGTTGTACTCTTGTACACCTTGTCCTTCTAGATGGCAGTGGTTGTGGGTTTGGAAGGTGCTGTTGAAGGACTCTTGGTGAGTTCCTGCATCTTGTAACTGGTCCACATGGCGGCTATGTGTATCAGTGCTGGAGGGAGTGAATGTGTAAGGTGATGGAGGCAGAGTAGCAGATTACTCAACTCGTAACTTATCACCTCCAGGAGATATTTGTTTGATTAATGAGGCGGTGATGCTCATTTTTACTAAATGCTCCTACAGGCTAGTAGAACAAGTCAAACATGCAGATCTGTCTGGGTTCTGTGAACAAAGTAAAAAGTCTGACAACACCAGGTTTTAGTCCAACCGATTTATTTAGTCCAACGCCGGCACATCCACATCATTCTGTGAACAATACAGGGGCTCAGTTGTACCTGGCTCCATTGTGATACAGGAAGGTCACACTTACTTTCAGAACATCGAGAGGCCTTTTCTTATCATCAGAAGAAGCTATTTCTGGTTCGGCAGAGATTGTGATTCGAGTCTGTGCGTTGCCATTGGAAAATGGGAGTTTGTGTGCTTTTTCTGCAAGGGAAACGAAAATGAATGTTAAATATCTGTCCCACTTGAAACATTCACTTACAAAAATGTGCAAACCATGGAAATATGAAGCAAAAAGAACATTGTGGGAATTAATTTTATTGGGAAGGTTTTGAGAAAGGCCCTCCATCAGAGTAGAGGTTTTGATAAAGAGTCTCACTTTAAGCAGTGATCTGACCTGATCCCTGTGACCTGATTTCCAGCATTTTCCAGTGTTTGGTTGTTAAAATTCAACACCTTACCTCCTGTTAGTTACAGCAATGGGGGAGATAGGAACAGAGCTTCAATCTCAGACAGGAATGACCGCTGGACATCAGATACAGGTAACGGATTCATAGTGAACTGCTAACTGCAGCTTTCTGTCTAATTCAAAGGTAGAGATTTATTGTTTAGGTCATGTTAGCCCAAAACACAGAAAAAGACATATTCAGGCTGTGCTTTGATTCACCAGCCGGCTCCTTCTATGTCATATGGGTGACATCCAAAGGTTAAAGGCTTGGCTTCACTGTTAAATAAATTGGCCTTTTTAATTTGGTAATTCCTGATTGATAACCTGGCACCAATACGGTTACGCTAGATCAAACACAATCTCTTACAGATTTCCCCTCACTAAATAGTGAGTTTCAACAATGGAGGCATCACAAGGTGATGTTCACATGTATATTAGCTTTCAAGCAGTTGTTCAAGGCTGATGTGAGATTTGGCAAAATGTCTTGACAGAGCAATTGTTGGGGTTTACAGCCCCAACTCCAAAGATGTGTAGGTTAGGGAGATTACCATGGTAAGAGCATGGGGTTATGGGGATAGGGCCATTTGGACCTAGGTAAAATGCTCTTACAAAGAATTGGTGTAGACTTGATGGGCCGAATGGCCTCCTTCTGCATTGTAGGGATTCTATATTGCAACTGTTCCAATCCAGAATGCTGGGATCAAGTCACTCCTGGATTTTGGATTTTCTGAATTATAGAATGTCTAACAGAAAGTATGTAATTGGAAAACACTGGATATAAAAATTTACCTGAAACATAAAACAGTGATAAAAACATTACAAAGCAGAAATAAAAAACAATTAATTTATCCAAATCCTATATCCCCCATGGTCCTACTACCAACGTACTGTATAACATGATGCTACTGAATTGAGGGTCTTTGTCACATGCTCCAACTAACTCTACATAGACAGTGACCTGAGGCTGGAATTGAACCTGGGTCCTTGGTGTGGTGAGGCAGCAATGCTAACCAGTGCTGCCCAGTATGATGCTGCTGAATTAAGAGTCTTTGTCACATTGCTCTAATTAACTCCACACAATTGGTGTTCAGGAGAGATAGATCTCCAGGCAGATGATTGCAAATTCCTTTCCAACATTACTCTGGTCTTGACTTTGCTTTTCTCTGTTAAGACATTTTTAAAAACCCACTTCATTGACCAAGATTCACTCACATGCCCTAATTACCTCCTCGAGTGCCTCAGACTCAGTTATGTTTTTAAGCATCTTTGAAACACCCGGAAATTTTTACAATGTCAAAGGTGCTAAATAAATGTAAGTTGTTATTGTTTATCTCAGGAAAGCCAGTGTGCTGGGGCCAGTTAACTCGATGCATACACTGAAGCCCAGTCTATGTGACATAAGAACATAAGAACTAGGAGCAGGAGTAGGCCATCTAGCCCTTCGAGCCTGCCCTGCCATTCAATAAGATCATGGCTGATCTTTTTGTGGACTCAGCTCCACTTACCCACCCACTCAACATAACCCTCAACTCCTTCACTGTTCAAAAATTTATCTATTCTTGCTTTAAAGACATTCAATGAGGTAGCCTCAACTGCTTCACTGGGCAGGGAATTCCACAGATTCACAACCCTTTGTGTGAAGAAGTTCCTCCTCAACTCAGTCCCAAATCTGCTTCCCCTTATTTTGAGGCCATGCCGCCTAGTTCTAGTTTCACCCGCCAGTGGAAACAACTTCCCTGCTTCTATCTTATCTATTCCCTTCATAATCTTACATGTTTCTATAAGATCTCCCCTCTTTCTTCTCAATTCCAATGAGTATACCCCACTCTACTCAGTCTCTCCTCATAAGCCAGCCCTCTCAACTCTGGAATCAACCTATTGAATCTCCTCTACACCCCCTCCAGTGCCAGTATATCCTTTCTCAAGTAAGGAGACTAACACTATACACAGTACTCTAGGTGTGGCCTCACCAGCACCTTATACAGCTGCAACATAACCTCGCTGTTTTCAAACTCCATCCTTCTAGCAATAAAGGACAAACTCCCATTTGTCTTCTTAATTACCTGCTGTACCTGCAAACCAACTCCTTGAGATTCCTGCACAAAGATACTCAGGTCCCTCTGCACAGCAGCATGCTGCAATTTTTTACCATTTAAATAAATGTCCATTTTGCTGTTATTCCTACCAAAATGGATGACCTCACATTTACCAACATTGTACTCCATCTGCCAGACCCTCACCTATTCACTTAGATTATCTATATCCCTTTGCAGACTTTCAGCATCCTCTGCACACTTTGCTCTGTCACTCATTTTAGTGTCCTCTGCAAATTTTGACATACTAGACTTGGTCCCCAACTCCAAATCATCTATGTAAATCGTAAACAATTGAAGTCCCAACACTGATCCCTGAGGCACATCACTAATCACTGATTGCCAACCAGAAAAACATCCATTTACCTCCACTCTTTGCTTTCTATTAGTTAACCAATCCTCTATCCACGCTAATATATTACCTGTAACACCGTGCATCTTTATCTTATGGAGCAGGCTTTGCTGAGGCACCTTGTCAAATGCCTTCTGAAAATCCAGATACACCACAAACACAGGTTCCCCATTATCTGCTACACATGTAATGTTCTCAAAGAATTCCACCAAATTAGTCAAATATAACCCGCCTTCATGAACCCATGCTGCATCTTACCAATGGGACAATTTATAACCAGATGTCTTACTATTTCTTCCTTGATGACAGATTCAAACATTTTCCCTGCTACAAAAGTGAAGCTAATCAGCCTATAGCTACCTGGCTTCTGTCTCCCTCCTTTTTAAACAGTGGTGTCACATTTGCTGTTTTCCAATTTGCAGGAACCATCCAAGCTAGTAATTTAAAATTAAATTTTAGTAGTGCATTTGCTATTTCCCCCACCATCTCTGAGTGCTGCACTTCTCCCCTGCAATTACTCCAGTCTCTGTGTTTACCACAATGGAACCCATATCCACCAGCCCACTGTACCGTCCACACAGTCATGATGTGGATATGCCGGCGTTGGACTGGGGTAAACACAGTAAGAAGTCTCACAACACCAGTTTAAAGTCTAACAGGTTTATTTGACAGTAAACGTCACAAGCTTTTGGAACGCTGTTCCTTCGTCAGGTGAGTGAAAAGTTCTGATCAGAAACAGGGCATGTAAAGTCACATACAGTTTACAGAATACTGATTAGAATGTGAGTCTTTACAGCTAATCTGCTATTCAAGTCTTAAAGGTGCAGACAATGTGAGTGGAGATAGCATTAAGCATAGCTTAAAGAGATGTGTGTTGTCTCCAGACAGGACAGTAAGTGAGATGTTGCAAATTCAGGCAAGTCATGGGGGTTACAGATAGTGTGACATGAACCCAAGATCCCGGTTGAAGCCGTCCTCATGTGTGCGGAACTTGGCTATCAGTTTCTGCTCAGTGACTCTGTGCTGTCGTGTGTTGTGAAGGCCGCTTTGGAGAACATTGACCCGAAGATCAGAGGCCAAATGCCGGTGACTGCTGAAGTGTTCGCCAACAGGATGGAACAGTCTTGCCTGGTGATTGTCGAGGGGTGTTCACTCATCCGTCGTCATAGCATCTGCATGATTTCCCCAATGTACCATGCTTCAGGACATCCTTCCCTGCAGCGTATCAGGTAGACAATGTTGGCCGAGTTGCAAGAGTATGTACCGTGTACCTGGTGGACAGTGTTCTCACGTGAGATGATTTCATCCATGTCGATGATTCGGCATGTCTTGCAGAGGTTGCTGTGGCAGGGTTGCGTGGTGTTGTGGTCACTGCTCTCCTGAAGGCTCGGCTCATACTCTTGCAACTTGTACATTGGAGAGACTGTGCAGATGCTACGACAACGGGTGAATGAACACCACTCGACAATCCCCAGGCAAGACTGTTCTCTCCCTGTTGGGGAACACTTCAGCGGTCATAAGAACATAAGAAATAGGAGCAGGAGTAGGCCATCTAGCCCTTCGAGCCTGCCCCGCCATTCAATAAGATCATGGCTGATCTAATAGTGGTTCAGTTCCACTTACCCGCCTGCTCCCCATAACCCTTAATTCCCTTATTGATCAGAAATCTGTGACTTAAACACATTTAACAAGGTAGCCTCCACTGCTTCAATGGACAGAGAATTCCAAAGATTCACTATCCTCTGAGAGAAGAAGTTCCTCCTCAACTCTGTTCACAATTGACTCTCCCTTATTTTGAGGTGTATCCTCTAGTTCTACTTTCCTTTCTAAATGGAAAGAATCTCTCTGCCTCTACCCTGTCTAGCCCCTTCATTATCTTATATAAGATCTCCCCTCAGCCTTCTAAACTCCAACGAGTACAGGCCCAATCTACTCAATCTTTCCTCATAAGCTAACCCCCTCATCTCCGGTATCAACTTGGTGAATCTTCTTTGTACTCCCTCCAAGGCCAATATATCCTTTCGCAAATAAGGGGACCAAAATTGCACACAGTACTCTAGTTGTGGCCTCACCAGTACCTTGTACAATTGCAGCAAGACCTCCCTGCATTTATATTCTATCCCCCTCGCTATAAAGGCCAACATCCCATTCGCCTTCTTGATCACCTGCTGCACCTGCAGACTAAATTTTTGCAATTCATGCACAAGGACTCCCAGGTCCCTCTGCACAGTAGCATGTTGTAATTTTTCACCATTTAAATAATAGTCCATTTTACTATTATCCCTTCCAAAGTGGATAACCTCACACTTGCCAACATTATACTCCATCTGCCAGGTCCTCACCCACTCACAGCCTATCCAAATCTCTCTGCAGACTTTCCATATCCTCCACGCAATTTGCTTTTCCACGCATCTTTGTATCATCAGCAAACTTTGTTACCCTACACTCGGTCCCCTCCTCCAGATCGTCTATGTATATGGTAAACAGTTGAGGCCCCAGCACCGATCCCTGCGGCATGCCACTAGTCACCAACTGCCAACCAGAAAAGCACCCATTGATTCCAACTCTCTGCTTCCTGTTAGATAATCAATCCTCAATCCACGCTAACACTTTACCCCCAACTCCGTGTACCTTAATCTTCTGCAGCAACCTTTTGTGAGGCACCTTATTGAATGCTTTTTGGAAATCTAAAACACCACATCCAGCGGTTCTCCTCTGTCAAACGTACCGGTCATGAACATTCGGCCTCTGATCGTCTGGTAAGCGTTCTCCAAGGCGGCCTTCACAACATACAACAGCGCAGAGTCGCTGAGCAGAGACTGATAGCTAAGTTCTGTACACATGGGGACAGCCTCGACCAGGATCTTGGGTTCATGAAACACTACCTGTAACCCCCACGACGTGCCTGAACTTGCAACATCTCACTTACTGTCCTGTCTGGAGACAACACACATCTTTTTAACCTATTCTTAATGCTATCTCCACCCACATTGTCTGCACCTTTAAAACTTGAATAGCAGATTAGCTGTAAAGACTCACATTCTAATCAGTATTCTGTAAACTGTGTGTGACTTTATATGTCCTGTTTCTGATCAGAATTTTCCACTCACCTGATGAAGGAACAGCATTTCCGAAAACTTGTGGCGATTACTATCAAATTAACCTGTTGGACTTTTACCTGGTGTTGTGAGGCTTCTTACTCCCTTCACAAAGCCCAGATACGTCTTCCTGTAATTCACAGATTAGTCTTACTTTGAGTTTTAAGACCATCATCTTCAGGTTTTGGGTTCTCCTCCAGTTCCTTTAGGGAAAACTGCTGCAAGTTTGTGACAGTGTATGACCCCACAAGGACAGTGCGCCCAAATGCACGCTGTTCCACCACAAAGATGCTGAGCGGTGGGTGAAGGTATATCTGTTCTGGAAGTTCCTGTGAAATAAAAGTTCCAATTAAATTGTCCTCCAGTTTATTGCAATGACAGTGCTCAGTGATTGAACAAATGGCTCATCGTCACACTAGCAATGCACCAAAATATGTAAATTAGCTTCATGCAGTTTTAGAGCAGTGGGAATCAACCAGCTCCTCTGAATTGTACAGCAGGTACCAAGTTTCCTGTACCAACTTGCCCAGATTCTGGAATGAAGGCACAGTGGTTAGCGCTGCCACCTCATAGCACCAGGGACCCAGGTTCAGTTCTGGCCTAGGATCACTGTCTGTGTGGAGTTTGTACCTTCTCCCCATGTCTGCATGGATTTTTTGCAGGTGTTCCTGTTTCCTCCCATGGTCCAAAAGATGTGCAGGTAAGATGGATTGGCAGGGTAAATACAAGATGTAACAGGATAGGGCCTGGATAAGATGCTCTGCCAGAGAATCGGTGCAGACTCAATGGGCCAAATGGCTCCTTCTGCAATGTAGGGATTCTATGCTTGATGCACTGTTGAACCCACAAGAACTGACCAAAGCTGTATCAGCGACCAGTGTTATCAAAAATAGCTTTCAGCCAGCTTTAGCTGAATTTGAATGACCGGGGAAACTCAATGCTGAGTCCAGAAGACTGTAAATGCTTAATCATAAGATGAGTTGCTGTTCCCCAAGTTTACATTGAGATCATTGGAACACTTTGGGAGACTATGGACAGGGAGATCAGCGTGAGAGCAAGGTGCAGAATGGAAATGCAGATCACTGGAGGCTCAGAGTCAGGCTTGTGGACTGAACAGAAGTGTTCCACAAAGCAGTCACGCAATCTGTATCTGGTTCCTTCAATACAGAGGAAACTACATCGTGAGCATGAATGTAGTTGATACTAGATTGAAAGAAGTGTTTGAGGCCTTGGACTGTGAGGACAGAGGAGGTAAAAGGGCAGGTGCTGCACGTCCTGGGTTTGCATGGGGAGATGTCATTGAAAGAGAACAGTGTCAGAGTGGCGGAGGGATGGTGAAGGTGACAGAATGCTGAGAGGGGAGGACAAGGTGTTAGGCAGTGGCATTCTGCCAGAATGCAGCAATAGCCCAGCATGACCTGTTTAATATGGAGGCTGACAGGAAGGAAATTGAGGAGGGAGTGGACCTTATCATTGTTCTGGGAGGCAGACACAGGGATGAATAAAGAACAAAGAAAAGTACAGCACAGGAACAGGCCTGTTAGCACTCCAAGCCTATGCTGATCTTGATGCTCTAACTAAAAAAAAAGCCTTCTGCCCTTACTCAGTCTGTATCCGTCTATTCCCTCCCTATTCATGTTCCCATCCAGGTGCCTCTTAAATGTTGCTAATGTGCCTGCTTCCACCACCACCTCTAGCAGCATGTTCCAGGCACCCACCACTCTCTGCATGAAAAACTTTCCCTGCACATCTCCCTTAAACTTTCCCCCTCTCACTTTGAACCTGTACCCCCTTGTAATTGACATACCCACCTCAGTGAAAAACTTCTGACTACCCATCCTGTCTATGCCTCAGTAGAATTACAGTATAATTCACACCTAAATTTGATCATTCAAAATGCATCACCTCATTTTATTAAGATTGAACTCCATCTGCCACTTCTGTGCCCAAGATTCCAATCTATCTCTATCCTGTTGCACCCTCTGACAATCCCCGGCACTATCAGCAACTCCACCAATCTTCATGTCATTCACAAACTTAATAATCAGACCAACCACATTTTCCTTCAGATCACTTATATACTACAATCAACAGAGGTCCCAGCACTGATCCTTGTGGAACACCACTAGCTACAGATCTCCATTCTGAAAAATACTTTTCCACTGCTATTGTCTGTCTTCTATAACTATATTATATACGGCCTTGACTCATCGATCGACAGTTTCGACAAGCCACAGTGAAAAACCACATCAACCTCCTCAGAAGATAAACATGGGACACAGCGGACAGAGTACCCTTCGTCGTCCAGTACTTCCCCTGAGCAAAGAAGCTACGACATCTTCTCTGGAGCTTCAACATCGATGAAGACGAACATTTCGCCAAGGCCATCCCCACACACCCACTTCTTGCCTTCAAACAACCGCGTAATCTCAAACAGATCACTGTCCGCAGCAAACTGCCCAGCCTTCGGGAGAACAGTGACCACGACACCACACAACCCTGCTACAGCAAACCCTGCAAGACATGCCATATCATCTCACATGAGAACACCATCCACCTGGTACACAGTACATACTCTTGCGACTCAGCCAGCATTGTCTACCTGATATGCTGCAGAGAAGGATGTCCTGAGGCATGGTACATAGAACATAGAACATAGAACACTACAGCACAAACAGGCCCTTCGGCCCACGAGTTGCGCCGATCACATCAACACCTACCAACCTACAGACCTATCTATAACCCTCAATCTCATTAAACCCCATATACTCATCCAGAAGTCTTTTAAAAGACCCCAGCGAGTTCGCCTCCACCACCACTGACGGCAGCCGATTCCATTCACTCACCACCCTCTGAGTGAAAAACTTACCCCTAACATCACTTCTGAACTTCCCTCCTTGCACCTTAAATCTGTGTCCTCTCGTAGCAACCATTTCAACCCGGGGAAATAGCCTCTGAGAGTCCACCCTATCTATTCCTCTCAACATTTTGTAAACTTCTATCAGGTCGCCTCTCAACCTTCGTCTCTCCAGGGAAAAGAGTCCCAGCTCCCTCAACCTAACTTCATAAGGCATGCCTCCCAGTCCAGGCAACATCCTTGTAAATCTCCTCTGTACCCTCTCAATAGCTTCTACATCTTTCCTATAGTGAGGCGACCAGAACTGCGCACAATACTCCAAATGAGGCCTGACAAGGGTCTTATAAAGTTGCAGCATTATCTCCCGACTCCTAAACTCAATCCCTCGATTAATGAAGGCCAGTACACCATACGCCTTCTTGACCACCTCCTCCACCTGCGAGGCCGATTTAAGAGTCCTGTGGACCCGGACCCCAAGATCCTTCTGCTCTTCAACACTACTCAGACTTCTGCCCTTAATAGTGTACTCGTTCATCCCGTTGGTTCTGCCAAAATGGACGACTACACATTTATCCGCGTTGAAGTCCATCTGCCACTTCTCCGCCCAGTCCTGCATCCTATCTATGTCCTGTTGCAACTTTTGCCATCCTTCCAGACCATCCACAACACCACCGACCTTAGTGTCATCAGCGAACTTACTTACCCATCCCTCCACTTCCTCATCCAGGTCATTTATGAAAATGACAAACAACAAGGGTCCCAGAACAGATCCTTGAGGCACTCCGCTGGTGACTGACCTCCATTCAGAAAAAGCCACATTGGGAAGGCCATGCAGACACTACGACAATGGATGAATGAACACCACTCAACAATCACTAGGCAGGAGTGTTCCCTTCCAATTGGGGAACACTTCACCAGATTGTGATTTTCGGGTAAACGTTCTCCAGGTGGCCTTCACAACAGCGCAGAATTGCTGAGCAGAAACTGATAGCCAAGTTCCACACACATGAGGATGGCCTCAGCCAGGATCTTGGGTTCATGTCACACTATCTGTAATCTGCACGACTTGCCTGAGCTTGCAAAATCTCACTAACTGTCCTGCCTGGAGACAATACACATCTCTTTAATCTGTGCTTGGCCCCCTTTCCACCCACATTGTCTATACTTTTAAGACTTGATTACCTGTAAAGATACACATTCCAACCATTATCTTGTAGATTGAGTTTGTGTCTGTATATGCCCTGTTGGTGAACACAAGTCCTCACTCACCTGATGAAGGAGCCTGAGACTCCAAAAGCTAGTGCTGCCAAATAAACCTGTTGGACTTAACCTGGTGTTGAGACTTCTTACTGTGCTTACCCCAGTCCAACACTGCCATCTCCACATCATTCTATAACCAAGCCAGTTCTGTATCCATCTATCCAGCACACCCTGAATCCCATGTAATTTTAGTTTTTGTACAAGTTTGTCATGTGGGGCCTTACTAGAGTCTATAAATTACATCTACAGCCCTTCCCTCATCAATTATCTTTGTCACCTCTTCAAAAAACTCAAACTGGTGAGACATGGCCTTCCCCGTAAAAAACCATGCTGTCTGTCACTAACTAGTCCATTTTCCTCCAAATGCACATATATCCTGTCCCCCAGTATTTTCTCCAAAAGTTTTCCCACCGCTGACATCAGGCTCATCGGCCTATAATTTGCTGGATTATCCCTGCTTCTTTTCTTAAACAAGTGAACAACATTGGCTATTGGGTGAGAGCAGGAGTGTATGAAATGGAACACAAATGGTCAAGATCCTAGAATGCCAAGGTGGAGGTGAAATCTTCAGAGACAGGGAAAGACTTGTCAGAAACTCTCATATGGAATGTTGAACACATATCAGAGATGGTGCACTGGGAAAATAGAATTGAGTCCTTACAGGATGAGGTGTGTACAATGGTGTTGTTAATGAAGCTGTGGGAGTCTCTGGGCATATAGTGAATATGTTGATAACCTATTCTCAGAGATGGATGCAGAGAAATTGAGAAGGAAAGAGAAAAGTCGAAGATGGACCGTGTGAAGATGATAGAAATTGGATGAAAACAGTTCAGGGTCAGAGCAGGAAGCGATTACCATCTACCAGAGAAAGAAAGAATGGAGGACAAAAAGTAGGCATGGCTAGGAATCACGCAGGTGCCAGTAACAACCAGCACCGACCAGATCCAGCATGTTCCAGATTGGCAGCATCTGCAGCTTTTCCATCAGAAAGACCCATGATCATAAAACTCAATATTTAATTCCTGATACTTTCAACAATTGATTCATCAGAATAGTTTGTTACATACCACTTCAAAATACTTCACAAGTTCAGTAAAGTTAGGATTCTCCTTATAATTTGGAATGATTTCAGACTCGACTTTCTGACCAGCACATTCTACCACCACCTGGGGTTGCTCCACTTCAAAAAGCTTCACACGTTTCAGGTCCCGGACACCCCAGAATAGAACCTAGAAAAGTAAGATATCTTTTATCCAGCATGTCAAAATGTGGAGGATTAAGAATCACCAATGGAAGGTCGGAATTTTCCTTCCATGTGATGCCCCAAAACTGGAAATTCCCACCAGAGGTCAATGGACCTTTACATAATCTGCCAAATTTCCTGTCCCGTTGGCGGGTTCCCATGGCAGGTGAACAAGAAGATTCTGTCCATTGTATGTGGCAGAGGTGAGATCATTGATGCTTCAGGTCAAATTCCCTCTGTTACTGTCCCATGCCAAAGAACAAAGAAAAGTACAGCACAGTAACAGGACTTTCGGCTCTCCAAGCCTATGCCGATCATGATGCCCTAACTAAACTAAACAAATATCTTTAGTCCTTACTGGGTCTGTATCTATCTATTCCCTCCCTATTCATGTACCCACCCAGATACCTCTTAAATGTTGCTAATGTGCCTGCTTCTACCACCTCCTCTAACGGCATGTTCCAACCACCCACTACTTTGTGTGAAAAACTTCTCCCATACATCTCCTTTAAACTTTCTCCCTCTCACCTTGAACCTGTGTCCCTTGTAATTGACACTTCCAACCTGGGAAAAAGCCTCTGACTATCCACCATTTTACTACGTCCATCGAAGTGGAAAAGAATTTGATAAAGAGTTGAAGCCTAAAAGATGAAACATAACACCCCTGCAATTTAACTCAATATCCTTATTTATGAATCACACGGTTCCATTTGTTAGGGCCAAGATCAGAAACTCTAGCCTAGCCCCAACTTTTACTTTTGAGTTTGGCACGTGTTAGCGTAAGATGTTATACTCCAGGTATGGTTCAAGTGACTCACTAGGAAAACAAGCTTTATTTAAAAACACAGTTAGAATATAACAAAAGAATTAACATAACTTTTACCAATTAAAATATTTAAATCTTAATAGCTAGCTATCTCTATTGTTCCAATTTAAGCAATATCCCCATAGGCATCACCCTTCCTCAGAACTAGTTAGCACAAAAACAAGTATGCTCATGTAGTGTTAGATTTCCAGCCATTTAACACTTCTGGACAGAGATCTAGATAGCAGTTTCCAGAGAAGAATATATCCTCAAGCTGCAAAATTTCAGAAAAATAAACCTAGTCTCTGGCAGCTCCCAGTCTCTTGACTTCAGAGAAAGGGGTATCTCTCTCTCTCTGCAGATTCCAAACTCAGATCAGAGGAAAATCCATTCTCATGTAACGGAATCTCCCAGAAAGAAACGTATCTGCTGACAAATTCTAGTCTCCAATTTCAGAGAGAAAGAAAGAGAGACACTGCTCTCTCTCTCAACTCAAGGCAGCAATTAAAACAACAACTAAGCTTGAATTCCCTTTTTAAATCTCGCTCCACCCAGTCATATGACATTACAATCAACCTAATCAAGTCCTACTCTGCAAAACCCAAGGGGAACGATTAAAACAACAGAACAGCATTAATCCAGATTAAAGCAAGCGTTCTATCAATGAGGAACAATTATGCTGCTGCAGTAATAATAAGGGCTGCTGGATAGAGACAGAACAGCACTGATAATATGAAAAAAACCTCAAAATAGATCCTGCAGAAGGAACATGACAAACAATTTCTTAAAGACACAGTGTTGTCACACATGTTAACCAATTTCTTGATATGTCCGGCTACCCTCAGAGATCAATGCACATCAGCCACCACCTGTGTCCAGAATTCTCTTCAAAACTGTGGGATTTTTCTGACACGCCCATCCAGGAACCAAAAATTCCTGCCAGAGGTCAACAGACTTTTTAATGCAGCACTAAATTGTCTATCCCACACATGATGATTCCTGTGTTGTGATTGGAAAATTTACCCCATTGAGTCTATTTCAAATCTTCATTTTCCATCTGCTAAAATACATCATCTCTCATTTCCTTGTACAAAACTCCATCTCTCACTTCTCTGCCCAGCCTGAGAGGCTATTCATATCCTGTTGCCCGCGACTGGTATCATCCTAACGGTTCATCACACCTCAAAGTTTGATATATTCAGCAAATATATAAATTTTACTCCATATTCCAACATCGTATATATAAAAAAGAATTAGCGGTCCAAGCACTGACCCTTGAGGAAGACCACTGTCAACCACCATCTCAGTCTAACTAACAACCACTTTCTGTCCTTTACCAATTTCTAATTCAAATGGACACTGTCTCTCCTGTTCCATCAGCCTCAACTTTGTGAACACTTTTAGGTAGAAGTTGTCAAACACTTTCTTAAGAATTAAGAACATAAGAACATAAGAACATAAGAAATAGGAGCAGGAGTAGGCCATCTAGCCCTTCGAGCCTGCCCCGCCATTCAATAAGATCATGGCTGATCTGTCGTGGCTCAGTTCCACTTTCCCGCCCTCTCCCCATAACCCTTAATCCCCTCTCTTATCAAAAACCCATCAACCCGCTTTTTAAAAATATTTAGCGAGGCAGCCTCCACCACTTCAACGGGCAGAGAATTCCAGAGATTCACCACCCTTTGAGTGAAGAAGTTCCTCCTCAACTCCGTTCTAAACCGCCTCCCCTTTATCTTGAGGCTGTGCCCCCTAGTCCTACTGTCTTTTTTGAGCGGGAAGAGTCTCTCCACCTCTATCCTATCCATCCCATTCATCATCTTATACGTCTCAATGAGATCTCCCCTCATTCTTCTAAACTCTAACGAGTACAAGCCTAGTTTATTCAGCCTCTCCTCATAGCTCAACCCCCTCAACTCCGGTATCAGCCTAGTAAACCTCCTCTGCACTCCCTCCAGGGCCAAAATATCCTTGCGCAGGTGCGGCGCCCAAAACTGCACACAGTACTCCAGCTGCGGCCTCACCAATGCCCTATACAGCTGCAGCAAGACCATAGCGACAACATCCAGAGTTTTCTCTTCATCATCTTTGTTATTTCAGGTTAATAAGAGGGTCAACATTATTCACAGGAGAATTAACATCCAAATAGAAATTACCTCAATTCTGAATGTCTTGAGCTTTGGTCGGATTCCTGCAGGAATGATGAAATATTTCATCTGTTCATCAAGATATTCTGGATCCTTAGATTCCACATTGTCTGGCAGAGATGGCTAAAATGAGAATTGTGCAATTGAGATCAAATTGTCCCATTTTCACACCTTCATTCTACTTCTTTCCAAGCTCTCACAAGCTGTTACTTTTACAATTTTAACGTCTTCCACTGCAGCATTGTGGAAAATATAAAAAATTGTGCATTTCTATAGCACCTTTCATATCCAAAGGACCTCCCAAACTATTTTACAGTGAGTCTGTGGCAGTCAATTTCCACACAGTAAGATCCCATAAACAGCAATGTTATAATTTCTTCATTGTTCTTTGGATGCAAGTGTTTATTGCCCATCCCTAACATCTGTGAATGTGGTGATGTAATGATAGTGCTGTTGCTCTGCAGCTATTGCTACAGAGTTTTTTTTATGTTTAAGGGGATTGTTTACAGGTTCAGCTCTATTCTGCAGACAATTAGTGTGTCTGGAAAACATATTGCTCAGATGCTGGGACAGCAGGATAATTATACATTTTAGGAATGTAGTGATTATTTAGAATTGAGCTAATGGATTTTTGTTTATGGCTGGAGATTTGCCCTGGGCTTTTGATTAAAGAAATGGAACACGGTTTAGGTGTACAGGGTTATGTGATGATGTGGTTAATGGGACAAGCTAGGTATGTAGCAAAGAACCAGTATTTCAGTTCTAGATGGGAATTACTTGAAGATAGAGGTTTTCTGTAAGCTATTGAGACTCGTTTTCTCTGTCCACACTCATTTTAGCAAGAATATTTGCAAGTATAATCACTGTATTTAAATGACTTTTGAAACTGTAAGAGGAATATTGCTTATTTGGAACTGAAGCAATGATAAGTTAGAAACTAAAGTTGTAAATATTGTTCAATTAGTAGCTAAGCTGTTTCATTTGTTAGAGTTATATTTAAACAGAGTTACTAAATGAAGTTTGCTTTATTATAAAAGTTTTTTAACTTGTCAATGGAATTACTCCTGGAATGAAGCATCCTATCCTCACATTCATACCAAAATAGAAAAATTATTGGGGGCTAGTCTGGCTTCCTCATAGAACTTGGGATTCTGGTCCAAGATCCTAACAGTGGTGAACTGCCTTCTTGAATTGCTGTGGTCCCTGTGGTGTAGGTACACCCATAGTGCTGTTAGGGAGAGAATGATCAGGATGGTGAGTAACTTGAGTGGAACCTCAAGTGGTGGTGTTCTCAGGTATATGCTGTCCTTGTCCATCTGGATTGTAGTGTTTGTGGGTTTGGAAGGTACTGCCTAAGGACCCTTGGTGAATTGCTACAGTGCATCTTGTTGATGGTGCACACTGCCACTGTTTGTCGGTGGTGGAGAGAGTGATGGTTGTGGAAGGGGTAGCAATCAAGTGGGCTGCTTGGTTCTGGATGACGTTGAGCTTCTTGAATGGTGTTGGAGCTGCACCCATCCAGGCAAGTGGAGAGTATTCCAACACATTTCTTATTTAGAGAACAAGCAAAGTGCAGCACAGGAGTAGGCCCTTCGGCCCTCCAAACCTGTGCCAGTCATGATGTCCCATCTAAATTTTTAAAAAAACATTCTGCCTTTATTCATCTGCATTCTTCTATTCCCTCCCTATTCATGTACCCATTCAGATGCCTTTTAAATGTTGCTAATGTGCCTGCTCCCACCATCTCCTCTGGCAGCGCGTTCCAGGCACCCACCACTCTCTGTGTGAAAAACTTCCCCCGAACATCTCCTTTAAACTTTCCCTTTCTCACCGTGAACATGTGCCCCTGTGTAATTGACACTTCTAACCTGGGAAAAAGCCTCTGACTATCCACCCTGTCTATGCCTGTCTTAATTTTGTAGACCTTTATAAGGTTTCCCCTCAGCCTCTGTTTTTCCAGTGAAAACAATCCTAGTTTATTCAACCTCTCTCAACCTGCATCCTCCAAAATGCATCACCTTGCATTTGTCCAGATTAAACTCCATCTGCCATTTCTGTGCCCAAGTCTCTAATCTATCTATAACCTGTGTATCTTCTGACAATCCCCAGCACTATCAGCAACTCCTTCAATCTTTGTGTCATCCGTAAACTTATTAATCAGACCATCCACATTTTTCTCCAGATCATTTATATGTACTACAAACAACAAAGTTCCCAGTACTGATCCCTGTGGAACACCACTAGCTACAGATCTCCATTTTGAAAACACCTTCCCACGACTACTCTATCTTTTATGACCAAGCCAGTCCTGGATCCATTTAGTCACCCACCCTGAATGTCATGTGATTTTAGTTTTTGTACCAGTCTGCCATGAGGAACCTTGTCAAACACCTTACTGAAGTCCATATAAACTACATCCACAGCCCTTCTCTCATCAGTTACCTTTATCACCTCTTCAAAAAACTCAGTCAAGTTGGTGAGACATGATCTTCCCCGTACAAAACCATGCTGCCTGTCACTAACTAGTACATTTTCCTCCTAATGTGCAAATATCCTGTCTCTCAGTATCTTCTCCAGAAGCTTCCCCACCACTGACATCAGCCTCACTGGTCCATAATTCCCTGGATTATCCCTGCTTCCTTTCTTAAACAAGGGAACAACATTGCCTATTCTCCAGGCCTCTGGAACCTCACCTCTGATCAAAGAGGATGTGAAGATGTCTGTTAAGGCCCCATCTATTTCTTCCCTTGCCTCCCACATTAACCTGGAATAGATCCCATCCAGCCCTGGGGGCTTGCCTACCCTAATGCAATTTAGGATACTCAGCACTTCCTCCTTCGATATACTGACGTTCTGCAGAGGGTTTACACACCTATCCCTGACAAAAACATCCATCATATCCTTCTCCCTGATGAATACAGATACAAAATACTCATTAAGGATCTCACTCACTTCCTTGGCTCCACATATAACTTCCCTCCACTGTCCTTGAGTGGGCCTACTCTTTCTCTTGTCACCCATTTGCTCCTAATATAAAAAGCCTTGGGATCCTCCTTGACCCTGTTTGCTAAAAACATTTAATGGTTCCTTTTAGCTTCCTAATTCCACATTTAAGTTCCTTCTTACTTTCACTGTACCCCTAAGGGCTCTGTCAGTTTTTAGATGCCTAGACCTATCATATGCTTCCTTTTCCCTTTTGACTAAGCTTACAATTTCCCTTGTTATCCATGGTTCCTGAATCCTGCCATTTCTATCCTTCATTTTTGTTTGTCCTGTCCTGCATTTCAATCAATTGGCTTTTAAAAGCCTCCCACATGCCAGGTGTGGATTTGCCCTCAAATAGCCACTCCCAAATCACATTCCCCAGTTCCTGTCTAATTTGGGTGTAATTGGCCCTTGCCCAATTAAGCATCCTCACCTGAGGGCCACTCTTCTCCTTATCCATGGTTACTCAAAATCTTATGGAATTGTGGTCACCAAGCCCAAAATGCTCCCCCACTGAAACATCGATCACCTGACCCGGCTCATTCCGCAATACCAAGTGTAGTATGGCCCCCTCCCTGGTTGGATTGGCAACTTACTGTATCAAAAAACCCTCCTGGACACATCTAACAAATTGTTCTCCATCCGAGCCCCTGGCTGTAAGGGAGTCCCAGGCAATATGGGGGAAGTTAAAGTCATCCATCACAGCTATCCTGCTTTTTTCACACCTTTCCAATATCTGACTGCACAACTGCTCCTGTCTCCTGTGGGCTGTTGGGAGGTTTATAGTACACTCCCAACATTGTGATTTCATCCTTCCTATTCTTGTGCTCCATGCATAATGCCTCACTACAAGATCCTGCCAGTGTCTCCTCCCACATCAGAGCCATGCTGTGCTCCCTAATCAGCAATGCAACTCCTCCACACCTTTTGTTTCCCCTTCTGTCCTGTCTAAAGTAACAGTATCCCAGAATGTTAAGCTGCCAGTCCAGTAGCTCCTTTAACCATGTCCCTCATAATTCCATGCATAATCCAAGCTCTCAGTTGTAGATGGTGGACAGGTTTTGGGGCCGAATTCCCAACCTCTGACCTGCTCTGGTGAGCACAGGCTGGAATTTACTGGCTGTTGATGCTGGTGGGATTGTCTAGTCCTGCGAAAGGCACATCCCTGCCATAGATTCCCAGTGGCGCCAAGTGCATTCAACAGGAAATCCATTGACTATGGCGGGACCAGATGATCACTCCACTGGCCAATGGCAGGCTGCCTCCGTTGCTGCAAAACACACGGTGGGTTGTGTGGAAAATCCCACCCACAGCATTTATATGCTGAGTTTATTTTCTGGTTAATTATAACCCCCACGATGTTGATAATGGGGGTTCAGTGACAGTAATGCCATTGAATATCATGGGGAGGGGACAAGACAGCAGCCAGTCTCTGACATATTATGGGAGCTGCCCATTAGACATGTGGCAATCTGGAATTCAGCAGAGTGCAGCTAAGAAGCTTAACACTCACCTGTTAGCCACTGGGAAGCTAACTGTCCATTTGGATATAACTGAAATGCAATTTGAAGCAATTTAATCCCGTCTCCACATTTAATGAAACTCACAGATAATCCACGACCGTTTGAACTCTTACCTCTCCATATCCAGTGTAATCAAGTTCGATAAGTTCAAAAGCTGCCAGCAATTCCCCACCCATGGTCTGGCCTCTGTAAATGTCATGAAACTGTAAGGAAGGCCTCACATAGCTGTCCTCTTGCAGCTTAACAATGGGAGCTGCAAAAGCTCGCCCAAGAAACTCTGGGCCGCCCTGTTTGTGAAAAAGGTTAACATCAGATTCAAATTCATGCTAAATTTCATCTAGTAAATATATCTGGGGATTCTGCATTGTGCTGGATTTAAAAACGCAACATAACAGCAAGACATATAATCCACCATCCAGCTCACAATCCATTCCCACTCACTTGACTGTCTGACAGTCCAGATGAGGGTCAAACAAGAACTATATCAACTAGTATTCAAACAATCCAATACCATATCCCATGTTATACAGTAACAGACCCATCCTCACCAGTACTGTACCCCAGTGTTATACAGAACGGATCCGTCCCCGTGAGTACTGTATCCAGTGTTACACGGTGACAGACTTGTCCCCACCAGTACTGTACCCCAGAGTTATATAGGATGGATCCATCCCCATGAGTACTGTATCTCAGTGTTATACAGTGACAGACCCATCCCCATGAGTACTGTACCCCAGTGTTATACAGTGACAGACCCATCCCCACCAGTTCTGTATCCCAGTGTTATAGAGTGACAGACCCGTCCCCACCAGTTCTGTATCCCAGTGTTATACAGCGACAGACCCGTCCCCACCAGTACTGTATCCTAGTGTTATACAGCGACAGAACTGTCCCCACCAGTACTGTACCCCAGTGTTATACAGCGACAGACCCGTCCCCACCAGTACTGTACCCCAGTGTTATACAGTGACAGACCCGTCCCCACCAGTACTGTACCCCACTGATATACAGTGACAGACCCATCCCCACCAGTACTGTATCCCAGTGTTATACAGCAACAGAACTGTCCCCACCAGTACTGTATCCCAGTGGTATACAGGATGGACCTGTCCTCACCAGTACTGCACCCCAGTGTTGTACAATGACACACCCATCCCCACCAATACAGTACCTCAGTGTTGTATGGTGACAGACCTATCCCCACTAGTACTGTATCTGGTTCTACAGAGACAGACCCATCCCCTCCAGTACTGTATCCCAGTGTTATACAATGACAGGCCCATCCTCACCAGTTCTGTATCCCAGTGTTACACAGTGACAGACCCGTCCCCACCAGTACTGTACCCCAGTGTTATACAGTGACAGACCTGTCCCCGCCAGTACTGTATCCCAGTGTTATACAGTGACAGACCCATCCCCACCAGTACTGTACCCCAGTGTTATACAGTGACAGGCTCATCCTCACCAGCACTGTACCCCAGTGTTATACAGTGACAGACCCGTCCCCACCAGTACTGTATCCCAGTGTTATACAGTGACAGACCTGTCCCCGCCAGTACTGTATCCCAGTGTTATACAGTGACAGACCCGTCCCCACCAGTACTGTACCCCAGTGTTATACAGTGACAGACCTGTCCCCACCAGTACTGCATCCCAGTGTTGTACAGAGACAGACCCATCCCCACCAGTACTGTATCCCAGTGTTATACAGTGACAGACCTGTCCCCACCAGTACTGTACCCCAGTCAGACCCATCCCCACTAATACTGTACCCTAGTGTTGGGGTCTGTGATGTCAGTTAGGGGTAGGACCTCTGGTGGGGGAACATGTCACGTCCTTTTCAGGGCAGTTTGTCTACCTTTGGTCCCCATCTGGCACTCAGCTCTCACCTGCGGCCACACCCCAGGCAACGCCTTTGTCAAGCTGGCTAAACCAGGTGAGGGTAGCCGACAGATCTCAGCCTTCGGTGAGATAGGGAAATGTCTACCTCAGCATGTGAAGACAGACTCCAGTGGATTGAGCAGATGAGACCAATGGAATACAAAAAGGCAGTCTCTGCAAACATCGTGGAATGCGAAGAGCAGGACAAGACACAGAAGACACCCTGATCATCCACTGCACTTAGTCCCATCTCCAGCCATCTCGACTCTTGTCTTGCCACTGGATTCAGATGGGAATTGGGAGGGGAGAGTGAGGTTGATGCTGCGCAACTCTCCCTCATTTTAATCCAAATCAAGCACTAGTCTCGACACCATCATCATCATCATCATGTGTCCTGTTAAACCTTTGAAATCCCGTGGCGATGGGCGAGCGACAAAGCAGCAGGTGTGGTTACACTGGGAGCTGTAGTCACGAACCAGCATACTGGTGGCTTAGGTCTAATGGTTGTTTTCTGTTGATCGAAGCAGCAGTGAATGTGGTCCCATTATTTAAGAAGGGTAGGAGAGATAACCTGGGTAATTATAGGCCGCTGAGCTTGACATCGGTGGCAGGGAAGTTGTTGGAGAAGATTCTTAGAGATAGGATGTATGCACATTTAGAACGGAACAATCTCATTAGTGACAGACAGCATGGCTTTGTAAGAGGGAGGTTGTGCCTTACAAGTTTGGTGGAGTTTTTTGAGGAGGTGACAAAAGCAGTTGACGAAGGAAGGGCCGTGGATGTCGTCTATATGGATTTCAGTAAGGCGTTTGACAAAGTCCCTCATGGCAGGTTGGTTAAGAAGGTTAAATCTCATGGGATACAAGGAGAGGAGGCTAGCTGGGTAGAGAACTGGCTTTGCCAGAGGAGACAGAGGGTATCAGTCGAAGGGTCTTTTTCCGGCTGGAGGTCTGTGACCAGTGGTGTTCCACAGGGCTCTGTACTGGGACCTCTGCTATTTGTGATATTAATGATCTGAAAGAAGGTGTAACTGGTGTGATCAGCAAGTTTGTGGTTGACACAAAGATGGCTGGACTTGCTGATAGTGATGAACATTATTGGACAATACAGCAGGATATAGATAGGCTGGAAAATTGGGCGGAGAAATGGCAGATGGAATTTAATCCAGATAAATGCGAAGTGATGCATTTTGGAAGAATTAATGTGGGGGGAGTTATACAATAAATGGCAGAACCATCAAGAGTATAGAAACACAGAGGGACCTAGGTGTGCAAGTCCACAAATCCCTGAAGGTGGCAGCACAGGTGGAGAGGGTGGTGAAGAAGGCATATGGCATGCTTGCTTTGATAGGACGGGGTATAGAGTATAAAAGCTGGAGTCTGATGTTGCAGCTGTATAGAACGCTGGTTAGGCCACATTTGGAGTACTGTGTCTAGTTCTGGTCGCCGCACTACCAGAAAGACATGGAGGCTTTAGAAAGAGTGCTAAAAAGGTTTACCAGGATGTTGCCTGGTATGGAGGGTCTTAGCTATGAGGAGAGATTGGGTAAACTGGGGTTGTTCTCCCTGGAAAGATGGAGAATGAGGGGAGACCTAATAGAGGTGTACAAAATTATGAAGGGTATGGATAGGGTGAACAGTGGGAAGCTTTTTCCCAGGTTGGAGGTGATGATCATGAGGGCTCACAGGCTCAGGGTGAGAGGGGTGAGGTTTAACTCAGATATCAGAGGGACGTTTTTTTACACAGAGGGTGATGGGGGCCTGGAATGCGCTGCCAAGTAGGGTGGTGGAGGCAGACACGCTAGGACTATTTAAGAATTACCTGGATAGTCACATGAGCAGCCTGGGAATGGAGGGATATAAACGAATGGTCTAGTTGGACCAATGTGCGGCATAGGCTTGGAGGGTCGAAGGGCCCGTTTCCTATGCTGTACTGTTCTTTGTTCTTTGAAACTCGGTGTCTACCTGAGCAACTGAGCAGTCCTCTTCAGGAACACACTGCTCACCTCCTTAGAATCAGAAAGGGGCTAGAAAAGGTGCCCTAAACATTGCCTGCTTCACTACGTCCCGGCCAGTTTACTGCGGCTGATGGGGATCTCATCCTGCGGTCGAACAAACAAAAGACAAGATGACACCGCTCACCATTGGCACTTGGAACGTGCACACGCTTTTGGACAACCCTACAGCAGACAAACCAAAGAGAAGAGCAGCCTTAGTTGCCAGAGAGCTTGCAAGATACAACATTGACAATGCAGCCCTGAGTGAAACTCATCTTGCCAACATAGGTCAGTTGACTGAAACTGGAGGTGGATACACTTTTTTCTGGAGCAGTCGCAGCAGCGATGAGCGTCGTGATGCTGGAGTTGGATTCGCCGTCAGGAGTCACGTTGTTGGGAAACTTGCTAGTCTCTCCAAGGGTGTGAACGACCGGCTTATAATATTACAGCTTTCGCTGCAGAACAGAAGTCAAGCCATCCTGATCAGCGCTTATGCCCTCACAATGAACAACCTCGATGAGATGAAAGACAAATTCTATGAAGAGCTAGACGGCCTACTATCAGCAGTGAGCATACCGACAAGCTGATCTTGCTTGGCGATTTCAGTGCAAGAGTAGGTGTGACTCTGCAGTCTGGCAGGGAGTCATTGGGAGGCATGGAGTGGGCAAGTCTAACAGTGACGGCCTACTCATAATAAAAATCTGTGCAGCACATGACCTCCTCATCTCCAACACAACCTTCCATCTGCCTACCCGTAACAAGGCCTCCTGGATGCACCTCCAGTCTAAGCACTGGCATCTTATCAATATGTCATTGTCAGGAGAAAAGACAGGCAGAATGTCAGAGTGACCAAGGCCGTGTGTGGTGCTGACTGCTGGACAGATCACAGGCTCATTGTCTCCAAAATGAGGCTCCACATCAGACCCAAGAGGCGACAACAAGGAAGCAAGGTTATGAAAAGAATCAGTGTGGCCAAGCTAAAGAACCCCAGCATAGCTTCAGCACTGGCTGAAGACTTAGAAACCAAACTTGCTGACCTACACCTGGTAGGCAGTGCTGAGGATGACTGGGAACGCTTCAGGGATGCTGTCCGTTCATCTGCAGTGAAGATGCTTGGGCCCTCTACCCACAAGCAGCATGACTGGTTTGCTGAGGATGATGAGGAGATACATGCTCTACTTGTTAAAAAGCACCTTCTTTGGATAGCATCATCTACGTGGATAAGCCTACGAGAGGAGAGGCTGTACTTGATCTGGAGTACTGTGCGCAGTTCGGGTTGCCTCACTATAAGAAGGATGTGAAAGCTATTGAAAGGGTGCAGAGGAGATATACAAGGATGTTGCCTGGATTGGGAGGCATGCCTTATGAGGATAGGTTGAGGGAGCTAGGTCTTTTTTCCTTGGAGAGACGAAGGATGAGAGGTGACCTGATAGAGGTTTATAAGATGTTGAGGGGTATAGATAGGGTGGATTCTCGGAGGCTATTTCCCAGGGCTGAAATGGTCACTACAAGAGGACACAGGTTTAAGGTGTTGAGGCATACAAGATGATCAAAGGATTGGATAGGGTGGACAGTGAGAGCCTTTTTCCTTGGATGGTGATGGCTAACACGAGGGGACATAACTTTAAATTAAGGGGTGGTAATTATAGGACGGATGTCAGAGGTAGGTTCTTTACTCAGAGGGTAGTAAGGGCGTGGAATGCCCTGCCTGCAGCAGTTGTGGACTCGCCAACTTTAAGGGCGTTCAAATGGTCAGTGGATAGGCATATGGATAAGAACATAAGAACATAAGAACATAAGAAATAGGAGCAGGAGTAGGCCATCTAGCCCTTCGAGCCTGCCCCGCCAACATTGGAATAGTTTAGGTTAGAGGGTCATTAGATTGGTTCCACTGGTCGGTGCAACATCAAGGGCCAAAGGGCCTGTACTGCGCTGTAATGTTCTGTGTTCTATATGTTCTATGAGTAGGTACAGAGGAGATGTCAGGGGTAAGTTTTTCACTCAGAGGGTGGTGAGTGAGTGGAATTGGCTGCCGTCAGTGGTGGTAGAGGCGAACTCGCTGGGGTCTTTTAAGAGACTTCTGGATAAGTACATGGGATTTAATGGGATTGAGGGTTATAGATAGGCCTGGTAGGTATGGATATGATTAGTGCAACTTATGGGCCGAAGGGCCTGTTTGTGCTGTAATGTTCTATGTTCCATCTTCATCGGGCCTGTCAGAACAGTCCATCGTCAGCTGCCAAGAAAAATGCTTCTACCAGTGCTCGCAGGACAGTCCAGAATAAACTGTGTAAAATGTAGGATGCCTGACTGAACACCAAGGCAGATGAAATACAGGGATACGCTGACAGAAACGACTTGAGATGGTTCTATGAAACCCTCAACACTCTCTACAGACCTCAATCTCTCAGGAGTACCCCCCTCCTGAGTACAGGTAGTACTCCTCCAGGTACAGAGAAGATGTCAGGGGTAAGTTTTTCACTCAGAGAGTGGTGAGTGAGTGGGATCAGCTGCCGTCGGTGGTGGTAGAGGCGAACTCGTTGGGGTCTTTTAGAGACTTCTGGATGAGTACATGGGATTTAATGGGATTGAGAGTTATAGATAGGCCTGGTAGGTATAGATAGGCCTGGTAGGTATAGATAGGCCAGCACAACTTGTGGGCCGAAGGGCATGTTTGTGCTGTAGTGTATGTTCTATGTTCTAACTCTCATTACAGACAGGGCTCAGATCCTGCAGAGATGGGCTGAACACTTTGAAGTCGTCCTCAACTGACCGTCATCTATTAACAATGAGGCGATAGACAGAATTCCCCAGGTCAATATCAACTGTGCCATGGATGACCCACCAGCAGTAGCCAAAGGCACGAAAGCTGTCAGCCAGCTATCCAGTGGTAAAGCCCCAGGGGCAAATGCCACACCGCAGAGATCTACAAAGCTGCTGGTCCTGTACTTATTGAGAAGCTCACCAAGTTGTTCCAATCCTTTTGGAAGCAAGGATCCATTCCTCAGGAACTTCAAGATGCCTCCATTGTACACCTCTACAAGAGGAAGGGCAATCGGCAAGTATGCGACAACCACCGAGGAATCTTGCTGCTCTCCATCACAGGAAAAACCCTCACAAGAGTCCTGCTAAATTGTCTGGTCACTCATCTGGAGCTGGGCCTGCTTGCAGAGTCACAGTGTGGCTTCCGCAAAGGTCACGGGATTACTGACATAATTTTTGCCATGCGCCAACTTCAGGAGAAGTGTCAGGAGCGGAATTGTGAGCTCTACACAACCTTTGTTGACCTCGCAAAAGCCTTCGACACTGTCAGCTGACAAGACCTGCGGAGGATCATGTCAAAGTTAGGCTGCCCTCCCAAATTCATTCAGATGGTACGCCAGTTCCATGATGGCCAGAGTACTGGACGGTGCAAAATCCATTCCCAGTCACCAATGGTATCAAACAGGACTGTGTGCTCACACCCACACTGTTCAGCATGAAAGTTACTGCCATGCTGAATGATGCCTTCCAGGACAGTGTTGCTGGAATCAGCCTCAAGTACAGAGTGGATGGGAAGCTCTTCAACCTGAGGAGACTTCAAGCTATTACCAAAGTGAAGGAGACTGTTCTGAGAGATTTCCTCTTTGCCGATGACTGCGCCCTGTATACTGGCTCAGAGCCAGAGATGCAAGTCAGTATGGACAAATTTTCCACGGCTTGTGACAACTTTGGACTCATCATCAACATTAAAAAGACCGAAATCATGCACCAGCCTGTTCCTCATGCACCGTACACAGAATCCATAATCACAATCAAAGGGCAGAAACTACAGGCAGTGGACCAGTTCACTTATCTTGGCAGCACCCTCTCCCAAGCAGTGACGATTGATACAAAGTTAACTGCAGAATAGCAAAGGCAAGTTCTGCTTTTGATAGACTGCGCTCCACTGTATGGGAACGTCGAGGAATCAGCCCAGCAACAAAACTGAAGGTCTACAGCGCTATGGTACTCACTGCCCTCCTGTATGCCTGTGAAACGTGGACTGTGTATCGAAACCATGCAAGACAGCTCAATCATTTCCACATGACTTACCTTCGCAGAATATTACGCATCCGATGGCAAGACAGAGTACCAGACACTGAAGTTCTCTCTAGAGCAAGTCTACTATCAGTCCACACACTGCTGATGAGACGCAGACCTGGTGGGCAGGTCATGTCATCCGTATGTCAGACGAGCGCATACCCAAGCAGCTCCTTTTGGGGAACTCTCTGCTGGAAGACGCTCGCATGGAGGGCAAAAGAAACGTTTCAAAGACACACTCAAAGCCTCCTTGAAGTCGCCTGACATAGACACGACCACCTGGGAAATGCTGGCACAAAACCGCCCTACCTCACACTGCCTCATCCACAAGGCTGTCAAGCTCACAAAGCAACGTGTATTGCTGAAGCGCGAGCTGTGCAAGTCCGGAGCCATCAGCACAACAACTACAGTGTCTACACAAGTCTGTCCAATATGTGCCAGGACATTCTGTGCCGAATTGGCCTGATTAGTCATCTTCGGACACACCGGAACCAGCCTCAAAATGACTAATGGTGTCGAGGTCCTCATCGACGACGATGGATGAACAACAGCTCCATGTTATACAGTCAGACCTGTCCCTACCAGAACTGTACCCCAGTGTTATACAGTGACAGACCTGTTCCCACCAGTACTGTACCCCAGTGTTATACAGTCAGACCCGTCCCTACCAGAACTGTACCCCAGTGTTATACAGTGACAGACCCCGTCCCCACCAGTACTGTACCACAGTGTCAAATAGTGACAGACCCGTCCCCACCAGTACTGTACCCCAGTGTTATACAGTGACAGACCCGTCCCCACCAGTACTGTACCCCAGTGTTATACAGTGACAGACCTGTCCCCACCAGTACTGTACCACAGTGTTATACAGTGACAGACCCCGTCCCCACCAGTACTGTACCACAGTGTTATACAGTGACAGACCTGTCCCCACCAGTACTGTACCCCAGTGTTATACAGTGACAGACCTGTTCCCACCAGTACTGTACCCCAGTGTTATACAGTGACAGACCTGTCCCCACCAGTACTGTACCACAGTGTTATACAGTGACAGACCCCGTCCCCACCAGTACTGTACCACAGTGTTATACAGTGACAGACCTGTCCCCACCAGTACTGTACCACAGTGTTATACAGTGACAGACCCCGTCCCCACCAGTACTGTACCCCAGTGTTATACAGTGACAGACCTGTCCCCACCAGTACTGTACCACAGTGTTATACAGTGACAGACCCCGTCCCCACCAGTACTGTACCACAGTGTTATACAGTGACAGACCTGTCCCCACCAGTACTGTACCCCAGTGTTATACAGTGACAGACCCGTCCCCACCAGTACTGTACCACAGTGTTGTACAGTGACAGACCCCGTCCCCACCAGTACTGTACCACAGTGTTATACAGTGACAGACCCGTCCCTACCAGTACTGTACCCCAGTGTTATACAGTGACAGACCCATCCCCACCAGTACTGTACCCCAGTGTTATACAGTGACAGACCCGTCCCTACCAGTACTGCACCCCAGTGTTATACAGTGACAGACCTGTCCCCACCAGTACTGTACCCCAGTGTTATACAGCGACAGACCCGTCCCTACCAGTACTGTACCCCAGTGTTATACAGCGACAGACCCCGTCCCCACCAGTACTGTACCACAGTGTAATACAGCGACAGACCCCGTCCCCACCAGTACTGTACCACAGTGTAATACAGCGACAGACCCCGTCCCCACCAGTACTGTACCACAGTGTTATACAGCGACAGACCCGTCCCCACCAGTACTGTACCACAGTGTTATACAGTGACAGACCCCGTCCCCACCAGTACTGTACCACAGTGTTATACAGCGACAGACCCCGTCCCCACCAGTACTGTACCCCAGTGTTATACAGTGACAGACCCCGTCCCCACCAGTACTGTACCACAGTGTTATACAGTGACAGACCTGTCCCCACCAGTACTGTACCCCATTGTTACACAGTGACACACCCGTCCCCACCAGTACTGCACCACAGTGTTATACAGTGACACACCCGTCCCCACCAGTACTGCACCACAGTGTTATACAGTGACAGACATGCAGTCACCAGTAGTGCTAAAAAAGTCAAACTGCTCACTCCAATCTCAGTGCTGGTTTAGTAGTCCAGCATTTATTATTATGCAGCGTGCGATATTTGCAGTTGAGGATGATTACTTTAATATCATCCAGCATTAATGCTTGTCTTCCCTCGTAATGATTCTGCTGTAGTTATTTCCTAAACTGCGCTAAGTTGAAACTCACCAAGCTGTCATAATCAAAGATATTGATGATGATAATGGGGGGATCGTTCTTCAGTTCCTCTTTACTTCCCTCGATCAGGATTTGATCAAACACCAACATCTCTGACCACAGTGGGGAAAGAGTTTCTTCCAGATACTGTAAAGAATTGTAGAAATGGTTACATTTGCTTTGACTATTCTATTTCAGTGAATTTAATATATTGAAACTGTAGATCTCCCATCACTGAATCCATTGAATTAAATTGCCCATAATGCTGCACAATTCCATTTGCTATATCAGACTGCAGTAAGATCGGTGAAATGCAAGACAGTAAAGATGATACATAGACAATGGTGCCGCTGATCTTACTGCCGTTTCATTAGCAATCCCATTGTTTTCAAAATATGAACCATTTCTTGCTTGTTTAGGAAGCTCTAGACCAAGGGAGTGAAAGGTTCACACTGCTAGAGTTTCTTTTGCCTGACATAGGCTGCACACTCTCTAAGAGAGACACTGCTGTACATAAACTCAGAAAATACAGTGGCAAACTAGCTCTTTGACACCTCCTTAGAATCAACAGAATCCTGTTAAAGATGGCCGAGTTTGGAACTCTTTAGGAAATGGAAAGTAACAAACTGAGACGGAAACACTTTCTAAACTATTACATTGCATCAGGTCACAGGGGGTTCCAGATAAAGATGCTGTGCAACTTGAAACTCCAATGATCAGATTGTCTGTCCGGGATATGAGGGGGTTAAGTTAGGACATGGAACATGAAAAACTACAGCACAAACAGGCCCTTCGGCCCACAAGTTGCGCCTATCATATCTCTACCTACTAGGCGTACCTATAACCCTCAATCCTATGAAGTCCCATGTACTCATCCAGAAGTCTCTTAAAAGACCCTATCGAATTTGCCTCCATCACCACCGATGGCAGCCGATTCCACTCACCCACCACCTTCTGAGTGAAAAACCTATCCCTGATATCTCCCCTGTACCTACTCCCCAACACCTTAAACCTGTGTCCTCTTGTGGCAGCCATTTCAGCCCTGGGAAAAAGCCTCTGAGAGTCCCCCTGATCAATACCTCTCAACATCTTATACATCTCTATCAGGTCACCTCTCATCCTTCGTCTCTCCAAGAAGAAAAGACTGAGCTCTCTCCTCATAAGGCATGCCACCCAATCCAGGCAACATCCTCATAAATCTCCTTTGCACCCTTTTTATGGCTTCCACATCCCTCCTGTAATGAGGTGACCAGAACTGAGCACAGTACTCCAAGTGGGGTCCGATCAGGGTTTTATACAGCTGCAGCATTATCTCCCGATTCCTAAACTCATTTCCTCGATTGATGAAGGCCAGTACACCATACGCCTTCTTAACCACACCTTCAACCTGTGAAGCCGATTTGAGAGTCCTATGAACCGAATCCCAAGATCCTTCTGATCTTCCACACTGCTAAGAGTCTTACCCTTAATATTATATTCCTTCATCCCGTTGGACCTGCCAAAATGTACCACCGCACATTTATCCAGGTTGAAGTCCATCTGCCACTTCTCCGCCCGGTCTTGCATCCTATCCGTGTCTCGCTGCAACTTCTGACATCTCTCCAAATTATCCACAACACCACCAACCTTCGTGTCATCGGCAAACTTACCAACCCGTCCCTCCATTTCTTCATCCGGGTCATTTATAAAAATCACAAACAAGGGTCCTAGAACAGATCCCTGGGGCACTCCACTGGTGACTGACCTCCATGAAGAAAAAGACCCATCTACAACCACTCTCTGCCTTCTGCGGGCAAGCCAGTTCTGGATCCACAAAGCAATGTCCCCTTGGATCCCATGCCCCCTCACTTCCTCAATAAGTTTTGCATGGGGCACCTTATCGAATGCCTTGCTGAAGTCCATATAAACTACATCTACTGCTCTTCCTACATCAATGTGTTTAGTCACATTTTCAAAAAACTCAACTAGGCTCATAAGGCACAATCTGCCCTTGACAAAGCTGTGCTGACTACTTTTGATCATACTATACTTCTCTAAATGTTCATAAATCCTGTCTCTCAGGATCTTTTCCATCAACTTACGAACCACCAAGGTTAGATTCACTGGTCGATAATTTCCTGGGCTATCTCTATTCCCTTTCTTGACTATAGGAACCACATCGCAATCCTCCAATCCTCTGGAACCTCTCCCATCTCCATCAATGATGCAAGGATCATCACCAGAGACTCTGCAATTTCTTCTCTCGCCTCCCGCAGTAACCTGGGATACTTCCCATCCGGTCCCGGTGACTTATCTATCTTGATGCTATTCAAAAGCTCCAACACATCCTTTTTCTCAATGTCCACATACTCAAGCTTTTCAGTCCGCCACAAGCCTGCACTACACCCACCAAGACCTTTTTCCACCGTGAATACCGAAGTAAAGAATTCATTCAGCACCTCAGCTATTTCTATCAGTTCTATACAAACTTTCCCACCATCACATTTTATAGGTCATAAGAACATAAGAAATAGGAGCAGGAGTAGGCCATCTAGCCTCTCGAGCTTGCCCTGCCATTCAATAAGATCATGGCTGATCTGCAGTGGATCAATTCCACTTACCCGCCCGCTCCCCATAATCTTAATTCCCTTATCAATCAGAAGTCTGTCTACCCATGAATTAAACATATTCAATGAGGTAGCCTCCACCACTTCAATGGGCAGAGAATTCCAGAGATTCACTACCCTCTGAGAGAAGAAGTTCCTCCTCAACTCTGTTCTAAACCGCCCCCCCTTTATTTTGAGGCTGTGCCCTCTAGTTCTGGTTTCCTTTCTAAGTGGAAAGAATCTCTCTACCTCTATCCCAGATAGCCCCTTCATTATCTTATATGTCTCTATAAGATCACCCCTCAGCCTTCTAAACTCCAACAAGTACAGGCCCCATCTACTCAATCTTTCCTCATAAGCTAACCCCCTCATCTCCAGCATCAACCTGGTGTACATTCTCTGTACTCCCTCCAAGGCCAATATATCCTTTCGCAAATAAGGGGACCAAAATTGCGCACAGTACTCTAGTTGTGGCCTCATCAGTGTCTTGTACTCTAGTTGCTATTCCTTCACATCTCATTCTTTTACTCTTCATATATTTGTAGAACGCCTTAGGGTTTTCCTTAATCTTACCTGCCAAGGCCTTCTCATGACCCCTTCTGGCTCTCCTAATTTCCTTCTTAAGTTCCTTCCCACAAGCCGTATACTCCTCGAGATCCCTAAGATTACCTAGCTCCCTGAACCTTTTGTACGATTTCATAAGAACATAAGAAATAGGAGCAGGAGTAGGCCATCTAGCCCTTCGAGCCTGCCCCGCCATTCCATAAGATCATGGCTGATCTGTCGTGGCTCAGTTCCACTTTCCCGCCCTCTCCCCATAACCCTTAATCCCCTCGCTTATCAAAAACCCATCAACCCACGTCTTAAAAATATTTAGCGAGGCAGCCTCCACCACTTCAACGGGCAGAGAATTCCAGAGATTCACCACCCTTTGAGTGAAGAAGTTCCTCCTCAACTCCGTTCTAAACCGCAGCCCCCCTTTTATCTTGAGGCTGTGCCCCCTAGTCCTATTGTCCTTTCTGAGCGGGAAGAGTCTCTCCACCTCGATCCTATCCATCCCATTCATCATCTTATACGTCTCAATGAGATCTCCCCTCATTCTTCTAAACTCTAACGAGTACAAGCCTAGTTTATTCAGCCTCTCCTCATAGCTCAACCCCCTCAACTCCGGTATCAGCCTAGTAAACCTCCTCTGCACTCCCTCCAAGGCCAAAATATCCTTGCATAAGTGCAGCGACCAAAACTGCACACAGTACTCCAGCTGCGGCCTCACCAATGCCCTATACAGCTGCAGCAAGACCTCCCTACTTTTATATTCAATCCCCCTCGCTATGAAGGCCAGCATCCCATTTGCCTTCCTGACCACCTGCTGCACCTGCAGGCTGGGTTTTTGAGACTCATACACAAGGACCCCGAGGTCCCTCTGCACCGTCGCCTGCTGCAGCTTTTCGCCACGTAAGTAACAGTTCTTCCTACCATTATTCCTTATATTTATTACCATTATTCCTACCATTATTCCTATATACTTTATTAACTACCTGTTGGATTGAATTGCATTTATTTCAATGCAAGAGGCTGACAGGGAAGGCTGATGAATTCAGGGCATGGATAGATAATTGGGTCTGGGATATTATAGCCATGGCTGAAACATGGCTAAGGGAGAGACAAGACTGGCAGCTTAATGTTCCAAGGTTCAGATGCCTTAGATGGGACAGAGGTGGAGGAAAGAGAGGAGTGGGAGTTACATTTTTCATTAAGGAAAGCATCACGGCAGTAGTCAGAGATGAAATAACCGAGGGATCATCCAGTGGATGGTGACCTTATTGGGGTTATACCAAAAGCCCCCAAATAATCAACGGGAATTAGAAGGACAAATATGCAAGGAGATTGAGGAAACTTGCAGGAGTAATAGGATTGTCAAATCAGGGGATTTTAATTTTCCTAACATAAATTGGGACTGCCATAGTGTTAAGAACTTAGATGAGATGGAGTTTGTTAACTGTGTTCAGGAAAGTTTCCTCAGGCAGTATGTGGAGGGTCCTACTCAGGAAAGGGTAAAACTTGACCTACTGTTGGGAAATAGGGCAAAGCAAATGACTGAGGTGACAGTGGGACCATTACGGGACCAGTGACCATAGTTTTATTAATTTTAGAATAGTTATGGAAAGGGACAAAACTGGTCCTTAGTTGCAGGTTCTAAAGTGGAGCAAGGTGAATTTTGATGGAATTAGACAGAAGCTTGCAAGGGTTGATTGGAGTAACTTATTTGAAGGCAAAGTGACCTCCAGCAAGTGGGAGGCCTTTCAAAGTGACAAAGCTAATGTTCAGGGTCTATATGTTCCTGTTAGGCTGAAGGGCAAGCTGGCAGGAGTAGGACATCCCTGGATGACAAAGAGGTAGAAAGATTCTTCCCACTTAGAAAGGATAGCAGAACTAGAGGGCACAGCTTCAAAATAAGTTGGGTGGCGGGGCAGTTTAGAACAGAGTTGAGGAGGAACTTCTTCACTCAAAGGGTGGTGAGTCTCTGGAATTCTCTGCCCATTGAAGTAGTGGAGGCTACCTTGCTGAATATATTTAACTCACGGGTAGATAGGTTTCTGATAGACAAGGGAATTAAGGGTTATGGGGAGAAAGTGGGAAAGTGGAATTGATCCACTTCAGATCAACCATGATCTTATTGAATGGCGGGGCAGGCTCGAGGGGCTAGATGGCCTACTCCTGCTCCTATTTCTTATGTTCTTAAAATATATTGAGGTTTTGGCCAAGAAAAAGGAGACATGGCTCAGGTACAAGCAGCTGGAATCAAGAGATTCCCTGGAGGTGTACAAGGGATTCAGGAGGCTAGCAAATGCTGTGCCCTTATTTTAGAAGGGCTGTAAAGAAAAACGTGGGAATTATAGACCGGTAAGCCTAACATCTTTGGTGGGTAAGTTATTAGAGAGGATTCTGAGAGATAAGATATACAGGCATTTGGAAAGACAGGGTTTGATTAGGAGCAGTCAGCATGGCTTTGTGCATGGGAGACCATGCCATACAAATTTGTTAGAGTTCTTTGATGAAGTGATCAGGAAGTTTAATGAGGGCAGGGTGGTAGGTGTAGTCTATGTGGACTTCCGTGAGGCCTTTGATAAAGTTCCACATGGTAGGCTGTTCTGGAAGGTTAGATCACATGGAATCCAGGGAGAGCTGGTAAATTGGATAATCAGTTGGCTTGATGATTGGAAACAGAGGCTAATGGTGGAAGGATGCTTGTTGGACTGGAGGCCTGTGACTAGTGATGTGCCTCGGGGTCAGTGTTGGGCCCAATGCCGTTTGTTATCTATATCAACAATCTGGATAAGAATGTACAAGGAACGATCTGTAAGTTTGCAGAGGACACTAAAATAGATGGTATTGTAGACAGTGAGGAAGGTTATCAAAAATCTACAGCAGGATCTTGACCAGCTGGAGAAGTGGGCTGAGAAATGGCAAATGGAGTTCAATATAGATAAGTGTGAGGTGTTGCATTTTGGAAAGTCAAATCAAGGTAGGACTTTCACGGTGAATGGTAGGACCTTCAGGAATATCATGGAACAGAGGGGTCTTGGAGTTCAGGTGCACGGTTCTCTAAAGGTAGAGTCACAGGTAGGTAGGGCAATGAAGAAGGCTTTTGGCAAGATGGCCTTCATCAGCATAGAAGTTGGGAAGTAATGCTGCAGTTGCACATGACACTGGTGAGGCCGCGCATGAAGTACTGTGTTCGGTTTTGGTCGCCTTGTTATACAAAGATGTTATTAAACTGGAGAGAGTACAGAAGAGATTTAAGGATGTTGTCAGGACTCAAGGCACTGAGTTATAGAAAGAGATTGGGCAAGCTAGGGCTTCTTTCTTTGGAACGTAGGAGACTAAGGGGTGATCTTATATGAGATCATGAGAGGCATGGATAGTATAAATGCACTCAGTCTTTTTCCCAGGATTGGGGAAATCGAGAACTAGAGGATATAGAACAAAAGAACAAAAGAAAATTACAACACAGGAACAGGCCCTACAGCCCTCCAAGCCTGCACTGACCATAGATTTAAGAGGGGAAAGAATTAATGGAAACCTGAGGAGCAAATTTTTTTTTTCTACACAGAGGGTGGTACGTGTGTGGAATGAGCTGCCAGAGTAAGTGGCTGAGGCAGGGACCTTGACATTTGGACAGATACATGGATAGGAAAGGTTTAGAGGGATATGGGCCAAATGGGGTTAACTTAGATGGGTATTTTGGTCAGCATGGAACAGTTTGGGCCGAAGGGCCTGTCTCCATGCTGTTGATTCCATGAAAATCTATGAAAAAACCGCTCTCTCCACCTGTCCTGCCACATTCAATGATCTGTACCTATAATACCCAGGTCCCTCCTTAAGAATTTTACCCCTTATTTTATATTGTCTCTCCATGTTGTTCCAAACAAATGCATCACCTCATATTTCTTCACATTGAACTTCATTTTCCTTCTATTTGTCCTTTCTAACAACTTGTCTATGCTCTTTTAAAGTTTGACACTGTCCTCCTCATGGTTTACAAAACTTCCAAATTTTGTGTCACCTGTAAACTTTGAAATTATCCCCTGTGCAGCAAGATCTACAAGGTACAGGCAATGTGAGTAGAGAAAGGGTTAAGCGCAGGTTAAAGAGATGAGTATTGTCTACAGCCAGGACAGTTAGTGAAATGTTGCGAGCCCAGGCAAGTCATGGGGGTTACAGATAGTGTGACAATAACACAAGATCACGGTTGAGGGCGTTCTCATGTGTGCGGAACTTGGCTATCAGTCTCTGCTCAGCGACTCTGCACTGTCGTGTGTCGTGAAGGCTGCCTTGGAGAACGCTTACCCAAAGATCACAGCCCGAATGCCCGTGACCACTGAAGCGTTCCCCAACAGGAAGAGGACACTCTTGCCGAGTGATTGTTGAGCAGTGTTCATTCATCCTTTGTGTAGCATCTGCATGGTCTCCCCAATGTACCATGCTTCGGGACATCCTTTCCTGCAGTGTATCAGGTGGACAATGTTGGCCGAGTTGCAAGCTCATGTACTGTGTACCTGATGGATGGTATCCTCACATGAGATGATGGCTTCCGTGTCGATGATCCGACATGTCTTGCAGAGGTTGCTGTGGCAGGGTTGTGTGGTATTGTGGTCACTGTTCTCCTGAAGACTGGGTAGTTTGCTGTGGACAATGGTCTGTTTGAGATTGTCCAGTTGTCTGAAGGCCAAGAAGTGGGAGTGTGAGGATGGCCTTGGCGAGATGTTCGTCTTCAATGACATGTTGAAGGCTCCGGAGAAGAGGTTGTAACTTCTCTGCTCTGGGGAAGTACTGGACGATGAAGGGAACTCTGTCCTCCATGTCCCATGTTTAAATTCTGAGGAGGTCGATGTGGTTTTTCGCTGTGGTGCGTCGGAACCGTCGATTGATGAGTCAAGCGCCATATCCTGTTCTTATGAGGGCATCTTTCATTGTCTGGGGGTGACTGTTGCGATCCTCCTTATCTGAGCAGATCCTATGTATACAGAGGGCTTGTCCATAGGGGATGGCTTCTTTAACGTGTTTAGGGTGGAAGCTGGAGAAATGGAGCATCGTGAGGTTATCCATGGGCTTGTGGTATAGTGAGGTGCTGAGGTGACCATCTTTGATGGAGATGTGTGTGTCCAAGAATGCCACCGATTCCGGAGACTAGTCCATGGTGAGTCTGATGGTGGGATGGAACTTGCTGATGTCATCATATAGTTGTTTCAGTGATTGTTCGCCATGAGTCCAAGGAAAGAAAATGTCATTGATGTATCTCGTGTATAGCATTGGCTGAAGGTCCTGTGTGGTGAAGGAGTCTTGTTCGAACCAGTGCATGAAGATATTGGCATATAGATTTGCGAATCTGGTGCCCATGGTGTTCATTGTGTCTGGATGAAGAACTGGTTGTTGAAGGTGAAGACATTGTCCGAGATGAAGCAGATGAATTGTGAAATCGCATCTGGAGATTGGCAGTTATCAGCACTGAGTACTGAGGAAGTTGCAGCAATGCCATCATTGTGGGGGATGCTGGTGTAGAGTGCCGAGACATCCATTGTGACAAGGAGTACTCCTGGTTTAACTGCTCATGTGTGCTGAGTTTCTGAAGGAAGTCCATAGTGTTACAACAAAAGCCAGGGGTTCTTTGTACAATGGGTTTCAGGATGCCCTCGATGTAGCTGGAGAGATTCTTGCACAGGGTCCCATTGCCCAATACGATGGGACGGCCGCGTGTGTTTGCCTTGTGATTCTTCAGGAGGCAGTAGAGAGCTGCAATGCGGTGAGTTGATGGGATGAGAGCACGGAGGGTGCTCTGAAGGTCTGGATCAAAGGTCTTGATCAGTCTGTTGAGTTGATGGGTGTGTTCTTTGGTCGGACATGCGGGTAACTGTCTGTAGTGTTCTTCGTTGTACAGTTGTCAGTACACTTTTTTGCAGTAGCCCATTCTGTTCAGTATGATGATGGCCCCTCCTTTGTTTGCTGGTTTGATGACAATGTTGCGGTTGGTCTTAGGAGCGCAGATGGCGTTGCATTACGCTTAGGTGATGTTTGGGGCTGTCTTGAGAGTGCAGCTGATGAATCTGGCATTGACGCACCTCCTGACGCCTTGGGCATACTGTCAAGTCGAGGGCATCGGTCATTCAGAGGAGTCCAATTCAACTCTTTCCCTCAGTTGCTGCACAGTGGATCTCTCTGTTGGCTGTTCCAGTTCATTGGCTGTCTCATTGTGTTCGCAGTTGGCCTCTTGAAGTTTGTGGAAGAACTCCCACAGCCTCATTTACTTGATGAATTCCTCTGTGTCCGCCGTGAGACTGTTGGGGTCTATTTTGGTGATGGGGCAGAAATTGAGCCTTCGGCTAAGAACTTCTATTTCATCTGATTGAAGTGTGTAGTCCAACAAGTTGACAATGGATTTCTACTGTGGTACCAGAGAAGGCTTGGTTATTGCTGGTGGTGATGCCGTGTTTCTCAAGATTCCTGTTCTTGGTGTGCATGTAGATGGCGTAGTTCCTTGGTCTCGTCTGCTTGAGAGATTGTAATCTGTAGTCTTTTTGGTATCTTGTCTGCTTTCTCCAAGTGGAGAGGATCTCCAAGAAGATCATGCATATTGTCATAGACATCAAGTTTCTACAAAGATGCAAGAAAGCAGACAAGATACTGAAAGGACTACAGATCACGGGCCCATTCAGGTCAACCTATAACACAGACTACACTGAGAGACGTTGCCATCGCACCTCTCTTACACTCCTCAATCACCAGCTCTACAACAAATGCCGCATCCTGGAAACCAAGATAGAGTCCATATTCTCAACTTGCACTCAGAACACAGACCAGCTGCAAAACTCTGCCGAGCAGATGAGACAAAGGAACTATGCCATCTACATGCACACCAAGAACAGGAAACTTAAGAAACTCGGCATCATCACCGCAGCAACAAAGCCTCCCCCAGTACCACTATAGCTTTGGGTCTTCTCATCAGTCACCATGTCTTTGGTAGAGACATATACAGAATGTTAATTTCATAACTCAGCCGTGCCCGCTGCCTCTGTGTAAATCTTCTTTTGGTCCCTAATCAGTCCTTTTCTCCTTTCCCATGCTTTTATTATTTATACACGAATAGCAGATGTTCCCTTTTTTTGTTGGCTGCCAGTCATTTGTCACAATCCTCTTTTGCTTCCCTAACCAACTTTCTGAACATTTTTATTTCTCTTGCTTCTCAACTGTATTTTCTACCTGTCACCTGTCATAGACACACTTCTTCTTCTTTATCTTAATTCCTATCCCCATTTCCATTCAGGGAGCTCTGGATTTGTTTGCCCTACATTTTTCTTTTGAGGGAATATACCTTGACTGCATACTGACCATTTCTGTTTTTATATTCTTTCATGAGATGTGGGCATCGCTGGCTGTGCCAGCATTTACTGCCTATCTTTTATTGCTCTTTGAGGGGACATCTAAGAGTCAACCACATTGCTGTGGATCTGAAGTCACATGTTGGCCTGACCAGGTAAAGAGGGCAGATTTCTATTTCTGAAGGACATTAGAGAACCAGATGGATTTTTCTGACAATTGACAATGATTCATAATCATCATTTTATTTTTAATTCCAGATTTTCCTTGATTCAAATTTCACAACCTGCTGTGGTGGGATTTGAACCTGGGCCCCAGACAATGCCCAGGGTCTGTGGATTACTATTCCAGTGATAAGTTCTGTTTTGAAAATAGTCCATTGTTCAGCTAGTTTTTTTAGCCCAGCTGCATTCATGCCCCATTGAAGTCAGCTCTCCTCCAGTTAATTATTTTTATTCTGCGTTTACCCATTTTCCTTTTTCTGTCACCATTCTAAACCTTACAATACAATGGTCTTCTGTCCCAACGTCTTATCTGTAACCTTACATTTCTCACTTCTTGTTAAGCAATCAAAGTGTTTTAATGGTACAGCAGATCTTTGTCCCTCTCATGGGCAATTTGAAGTCAGAATAATGTCTACCTCTCTCTATGTAGTGTCTTTGTTGTCTGGGGGGGATTTCTAATCACAGCTTTTCTCTAAGCTTTGATATCACAATGGGACACAGAGAAGAGACAGGCCCAAGAACTATCCTAGCCAATACACGGGATTGAACTTACCCATTGACTTTATTAAGGGCCACATTCTTAGCCAACTCTGCTAATTAGCCCGAGAATGGCCATCATACTGTTCAAATTCAAACATCTTGGAAAGAACAAAGGGATCATTATGGGCCCTGAATTTGGCCATCCTGGCACTTCTGTTCTTTCCTTCAGTGTTCGTACTTTTGAATTTAAAAAAACATAAGAATTAGGAGCAGGGGGCCATTCAGCCCCTCAAGCCTGCTCTGCCATTCAATATGATCATGGCTGATCTCATCTCAGCATTTTCCTGCCTGTTTACCATCACCCTTCAAACTCGTTACAAATTAAAAATCTGTCTATCCTCAAATTTACTCAATGTCCCACGTCCATCACACCCTGGAGCAATGAATTCCACAGATTCACGACCTTTTAGTAGAAGTAATTTCTCCTCATCTCTATTTTAAATCTGCCACCCATTACCCTAAAACTCTGACCGCTTGTTCTAGATTGTCCCACAAGAGGAAACATCCTCTCTACATTTATACTGTCAATCCCATTTATTATCTTATTTATCTCAAATTGATCTCCTCTCATTCTTCTAATCTCCAGGGAGTATAAGACTAAACTACTCAATCTCGTTTTGTAAGACAAATCCCTCATCTCTGGAATCAATCTAGTAAACCTCCTCCAAACAGCAGCTGCATCTCTCCTCAAATAAGGAGACCATACCTGTACGCAGTATTCTAAGTCCTGTCTCACTAATGCCTTATACAGTAGCAGCGACATTTCCCTACTTGTATACTGTAGTCCTTTTGTAATAAATGCCAAGGTTCCATTTGCCTTCCTGTACCTGCGTTCTAGTTTTCTGCGATTCATGAACAAGGACACCCCGATCCCTCTGCACTGAAACATTTTGAGGTTTCTCTCTATTTAGGTAATAAGTTACCTTTTCTATTCCTCCACCTAATATGGATAACCTCACACTTATCCATGTTAAACTCCATCTGTCACGTTTTAGCCCATTCAGCTGACCTATCCATATCCATTTGTAAATTGCTTATTTCTTTATCACAACTCACTATCCCGCCTATTTGAGTTTTCTCTTACAACCAATCCCTGGGATTCAGTCACTCTTTTAGTTTTCCTTAAAAACAGGTGTTGAATGTCCAACATTCTTTAAGTAGAATCTGATTGTCTCAGATTAGTGAATCTCACCCAGGGAATTAACTTGGCACAAATTTGACCTCGAAAGATTCCACTAACATCATATAAAAAGTCACCAAAATTTGAAAAAATGCACATTCTATCAATAAATGATGGAAGTTTCTCACCCTGGTTGATTGACATTGTGTTGAAAACACAACTCTTGCAAACGGGTCTGATAATCCAGTGTCATCAGCTGCAATGACACCTCGAGCTTGATACATATGAGCTCGCAACTGGAAATAACTATTATCTGTAAGCAGGAAAAAAAAATATTCACTAACTCAATTTGCATTTATATAGCACACTGGACATAGTGAAATGTCTCAAGGTATTTCATAGGAGCATAATCAGTTAACAAAAGAGATATTCAAACCAATCATAGAAACATAGAAAACAGGAACAGGAGTAGGCCATTCAGCTCTTTGAGCCTCCCCACCATTCGCTATGATCATGGCTGATCATCAAGTTCAGTACCCTGATCCTAACTTCCCCCCATATCTTTTGATCCCTTTAATCTCAAGGTAGAGTTTTAAAGAGTTTTCTAAAGGGGAAGAAAGTCGCAGAAGCTTGGATCAGAAATCCAGAGCTGAAGCCTGGACAGCTGAAAGCAGGATTGGGAGTAACAAAGTGACTAAAATCAGGGGATGTGCAAGAAATCACAACCGGAGGATACAAATATCTTAGAAAGTTGGGGGGCTGGAGGGGTATATGGGGGTAAGGAGGAATTCGAATATGCAGGTGGGGTGAGGTGGTCGAGTTTTGGATGGGACCAAGGTAACGAAAGTTGCAAGGTCCGCTTGTCCTATTTTAAATGTTCTTGGGCATAGCACGGGGAAGCAGACAATAGCTCAAAATGGAGGCAAACTAAGAAAGCTGCTAAATATGTTTAAAAAAGAGGGTGGCTAAGAAATATTTGGGCCATGAATGTAGAAGACCCTTCTACCGTAATCATTATTGCCACAGCCTTGAAGTACCTCATTGGAGGATTGAACGGAAGCTCTGATGGCTGCTGGGAAATTATGTCTATTGCAGACACAGTACAGGCACCATGTGCCATGAGGGTTGTTGCACTGGCATTGGGATAATGGTCCTAGACTTTGGCAGTAATTGGAGCTCTGTGGAGCAACTCTCAATTCTTCAGCCAGCCCATCCTTGGGAAACTCCCCCTTCCAATAAGACGCCCCACCACACATCGCACTGCCAACCAGTATGGACAAAATAGGTCGAGCAGGTGGTCAGGAAGGCTAATGGGATGCTGGCCTTCATAGCGAGGGGGATTGAATATAAAAGTAGGGAGGTCTTGCTGCGGCTGTATAGGGCATTGGTGAGGCCGCAGCTGGAGTACTGTGTGCAGTTTTGGGCGCCGTACTTACGCAAGGATATTTTGGCCTTGGAGGGAGTGCAGAGGAGGTTTACTAGGCTGATGCCGGAGTTGAGGGGGTTGAGCTATGAGGAGAGGCTGAATAAACTAGGCTTGTACTCGTTAGAGTTTAGAAGAATGAGGGGAGATCTCATTGAGACGTATAAGATGATGAATGGGATGGATAGGATAGAGGTGGAGAGACTCTTCCTGCTCAGAAAGGACAGTAGGACTAGGGGGCACAGCCTCAAGATAAAGGGGGGGCGGTTTAGAACAGAGTTGAGGAAGAACTTCTTCACTCAAAGGGTGGTGAATCTCTGGAATTCTCTGCCCGTTGAAGTGGTGGAGGCTACCTCGCTAAATATTTTCAAGACGCGGGTTGATGGGTTTTTGATAACAGAGGGGATTGAGGGGTATGGGGAGAGGGCGGGAAAGTGGAACTGAGCCACGACAGATCAGCCATGATCTTGTTGAATGGCGGGGCAGGCTCGAAGGGCTAGATGGCCTACTCCTGCTCCTATTTCTTATGTTCTTATGTAACCATTCTGTAATTCTATAAAATATCCAGCACCAAATTCTCATTGAGAGACAGATTTTAGAAGTTGGATGGATATATGAAAATGTGTGTTTGCATAATAATAATAATAATTCTATCATTTACATATTTATAGAGTCTGAAAATTAACTCTGAAGTAGAATGAGCCTCTGCTTTTTATCCAGAAGCCAGACTCAAAGACAAAAACAAACTCATGCAAACCCAAGATTCATAAGTAATTATGAATTATCATTTAGCTCCACCTCCTCATTTTCTTTGTTATCTTGAGTTTTAGTGAAGGGGGACTGTTTGCTAGAGTGGTTGGGGAGGGTTTAAACTAATATGCCAGGGGAGGGAAACCTATTAAGGAATCAGAGAAGGAGGGAGCAAGGACAAAAACAAAAGGTAGCAAAGGGAATGAGAAAAGTAATAGGCAGAGAAACCAAGTTCAAACAAGGCTATAGAGAAAAATATTGGGAGCAAGGCAGACAATATTAAAAAGACAAGTTTAAAGGCTCTGTGTCTTGATGCGTGGGGCATTTGCAATAAAGTGTATAAACTATTCATACAGATAGATGTAAATGGGTACGATGTAATTGGCATTATGGAGACATGGCCACAGGGTGACCAGGTTATTCAATATTTAGAAAGGATAGGCATAAAGGAAAAGGTGGTGGAATGGCACTGCTGGTTAAAGAGGAAATTAACACAATAGTGAGAAAGGATATCAGCTCTGACAATGTGGAGTCTGTATGGGTAGAGTTGAGAAATACCAAGGGGCAAAAGCATAAAATGGGTGACATATGTAGACACCTAAACTGCAGTGGTGATTTTGGGAATGACATTAAACAGAAAATTAGAGATGCATGTGATAAGGGAATATCGGTGATCATGGATGATTTTAATCTGCACGTAGATATAGAGGAGGAATTCCAGGGGTGTATACGGGATGGTTTTCTTGACTAATATGTGGAGGAACCAACTAGAGAGCAGGCCATCTTAGACTGGGAACTGTGTAATGAGAAAGAAATCATTGACAATCCAGCTGTACGAGGCCTCTTGGAGATGAATGACCATAACATGATAGAACTTTTTATCAATATGGAGAATGAAATAGTTGATTCTGAGATTGGGGTGCTGAATCTTAATAAAGGAATCTATGAGGATATGAGGTGTGAGTTGGCCTTGATAGATTGGGGAGAGTTACTTAAAGGATGACAGTGGATAAGCAATGGTAAACATTCAAGGAACGCATGGGGGAACTGCAGCAACTGTTCATTCCTTTCTGGCACAAAAACAAAATGGGTAACAGGGCCAATCCATGGCTTACAAAGGAAATTAGAGAGAGTATTCAAAATAAGGAAGAAGTATACAGATTAGCCAAGAAAATAAATAGGTCTGAGGATTGGGAGCAGTTTAGAATTCAGCAAAGAAGGACCAAGTGATTGATTAAGAAGGGGAAAATACAATGCGAAAGTAAGCTTTCAGGAAACATAAAGACTGACACCAAAGTTTCTATCGATACATGAAGGAAAAGAGGTTGGTGAAGACAAATGTCGGTCCTACAGACAGAAACGGGGAGAATGGCCGAGCAACTGAATACATACTTTGGTTCTGTTTGGTGAGGATTGGCTATCTAACAGAAAGCTGAGAGTTGGAATAAATGGGTGCTTTTCCGGTTGGCAGTTGGTGACTAGTGGCGTGCCACAGGGATCGGTGCTGGGGCCTCAACTGTTTACCATTTACATAGACGATCTGGAGGAGGGGGCTGAGTGTAGGGTAACAAAGTTTGCAGATGACACAAAGATGAGTGGGAAAGCAAATTGCGTAGAGGACATGGAAAGTCTGCACAGAGATTTGGATAGGCTAAGTGGGCAAGGATTGGCAGATGGAGTATAATGTTGGCAAGCTCGACAGACTGGAGGGGCTGATTGTGGACAAGTCCCCAGGACCGGATGGAATGCATCCGAGGGTTCTGAAAGAAATGGCGGAGGTGATAGTGGATGCCTTGGTGGTTATTTTCCAAATGTCGCTGGATTCCGGGGAAGTGCCAGATGATTGGAAAACGGCTAATGTTACGCCGTTGTTTAAGAAGGGTGCCAGGCAAAAGGCGGGGAATTATAGGCCGGTTAGTTTAACGTCTGTGGTAGGTAAAATGTTAGAATTTGTCATTAAGGAGGAAATTGCGAGGCATCTTGAAGGGAATTGCTTGATAGAGCAGACGCAGCATGGTTTCATTAAAGGGAAGTCGTGTCTGACAAATTTACTGGAGTTCTATGAGGATGTGTCTAGGGCGTTGGATAGAGGAGAGCTGGTGGATGTGGTCTTTCTCGATTTTCAGAAGGCGTTTGACAAAGTGCCTCACAAGAGGTTATTGCAGAAGGTCGAGGGACATGGAGTTGGGGGTAGGGTGTTAGCGTGGATAGAGGATTGGTTGTCAAATAGGAGGCAGAGAGTGGGGGTCAACGGGTGCTATTCGGATTGGCGGATGGTGACTAGTAGAGTGCCCCAGGGGTCGGTGCTGGAGCCTCAGCTTTTTACCATTTATATAGATGATCTGGAGGAGGGAACCGAGTGTAGCGTGTCGAAATTTGCTGATGACACCAAGATTGGGGGAATGGCAAATTGTGCGGAGGGTGTGGAGAGTCTGCAGAAGGATCTAGATAGGCTGGGCGAATGGGCCAGGAAATGGCAAATGGAATTTAATGTTGGCAAGTGTGAGGTGGTCCACTTTGGTAGGAAGAATGGTAGGAAGGACTATTACTTACGGGGCGAAAAACTGCAGCAGGCGACGGTGCAGAGGGACCTCGGGGTCCTTGTGCATGAGTCGCAAAAACCCAGCTTGCAGGTGCAACAGGTGGTCAGGAAGGCGAATGGGATGCTGGCCTTCATAGCGAGGGGGATTGAATATAAAAGTAGGGAGGTCTTGCTGCAGCTGTATAGGGCATTGGTGAGGCCGCAACTGGAGTACTGTGTGCATTTTTGGGCGCCGCACCTGCGCAAAGATGTTTTGGCCTTGGAGGGAGTGCAGAGGAGGTTTACTAGGCTGATACCGGAGTTGAGGGGGTTGAGCTATGAGGAGAGGCTGAATAAACTGGGCTTGTACTCGTTAGAGTTTAGAAGAATGAGAGGAGATCTCATTGAGACGTATAAGATGATGAATGGGATGGATAGGATAGAGGTGGAAAGACTCTTCCCGCTCAAAAAAGACAGTAGGACTAGGGGGCACAGCCTCAAGATAAAAGGGGGGCGGTTTAGAACGGAGTTGAGGAGAAACTTCTTCACTCAAAGGGTGGTGAATCTCTGGAATTCTCTGCCCGTTGAAGTGGTGGAGGCTGCCTCGCTAAATATTTTTAAGACGCGGGTTAATGGGTTTTTGATAGGAGAGGGGATTAAGGGTTATGGGGAGAGGGCGGGAAAGTGGAACTGAGCAGCGACAGATCAGCCATGATCTTATTGAATGGCGGGGCAGGCTCGAGGGGCTGGACGGCCTACTCCTGCTCCTATTTCTTATGTTCTTAAGTGTGAGGTCATCCACTTTGGAAGGAATACTAGTAAAATGGATTATTATTTAAATGGTGAAAAATTACAACATGCTACTGTGCAGAGGGACCTGGGGATCCTTGTGCATGAATCGCAAAAACTCAGTTTGTAGGTGCAGCAGGTGATCAAGAAGGCGAATGGAATGTTGGCCTTTATCACAAGAGGGATGGAATATAAATGCAGGGAGGTCTTGCTGCAATTGTACAAGGCACTGGTGAGGCCACAACTAGAGTACTGTGTACAATTTTGGTCCCCTTATTTGCAAAAGGATATATTGGCCTTGGAGGGAGGGCAGAGAAGGTTCACTAGGTTGATTCCTGAGATGAGGGGGTTATCTTATGAGAAGAGATTGAATAGACTGGACCTGTACTCATTGGAGTTTAGAAGGCTGAGGGGAGATCTTATAAGGTAATGAAGCGGCTAGATAGGGTAGAAGCAAAGAGATTATTTCCACTTAGAATGGAAACAAGAACTAGAGGGCACAGACGCAAAATAAAGGGGAGTCAATTTAGAACAGAGTTGAGGAGGAACTTCTTCTCCCAGAGGGTGGTGAATCTTTGGAATTCTCTGCCCGTTGAAGCAGTGGAGGCTATCTCATTAAATGTGTTTAAGTCACAGATAGATAGATTTTTGACCAATAAGGGAATTAAGGGTTATGGCGAGCAGGCGGGGAAGTGGAACTGAACCACTATCAGATCAGCCATGATCTTATTGAATGGCGGGGCAGGCTCGAAGGGCTAGATGGCCTACTCCTGCTCCTATTTCTTATGTTCTTATGTTCTTGTCTTCACAAAAGGGGACACAAATCAAATGCCAGAAATGTTGGAGAATGCAAGATTTAGTGAGAGGGAAGAGCTGAGGGAGATCAATATTAATGGAGAAATGGTGCTGGGAAAATTGATGGGATTGAAGGCGGATAAATCTCCAGGACCTGATAATTTACATCCCAGAGTACTTAAGGAAGTGGCTCTAGAAATAGTGGATGCATTGGCGGTCATCTTAAGAGTTAATGGGTTCTTTTCAAATTGGCATCAGTAACTAGTGGGGTGCCACAGATTTCGGTGCTGGAACCCCAGCCATTCACAATATATATTAATGATTCGGATGAGGGAACAAAATGTAACATCTTACAGTTTGTAAATGATAGAGGATCAGAAGGACCTTGGGGTCCGGGTCCATAGGACTCTTAAATCGGCCTCGCAGGTAGAGGATGTGGTCAAGAAGGCGTATGGTGTACTGGCCTTCATTAATCGAGGGATTGAGTTTAGGAGTCGGGAGGTAATGCTGCAACTTTATAAGACCCTTGTCGGACCCCACTTGGAGTACTGTGCACAGCTCTGCTCGCCTCACTACAAGAAAAATGTGGAAGCTATTGAAAGGGTGCAGAGAAGATTTACAAGGATGTTGCCTGGATTGGGAGGCATGCCTTATGAGGATAGGTTGAGGGAGCTAGGTCTTTTCTCCCTGGAGAGACGAAGGATGAGAGGTGACCTGATAGAGATTTATAAAATGTTGAGAGGTATAGATCGGGTGGACTCTCAGAGGCTATTTCCCAGGGCTGAAATGGTCGCTACGAGAGGACACAGGTTTATGGTGCTGGGGAGTAGGTACAGAGGAGATGTCAGGGGTAAGTTTTTCACTCAGAGGGCAGTGGGTGAGTGGAATCAGTAGCCGTTAGTGGTGATGGAGACGAACTCGTTGGGGTCTTTTAAGAGACTTCTGGATGAGTACATGGGATTTAACAGAATTGAGGGTTATAGATAGGCCTGGTAGGTAGGGATATGATCAGTGCAACTTGTGGACCAAAGGGCCTGTGTGTGCTGTCGTTTTCTATGTTCTATGAGTTGGGTGGAAGAGTGAACGGTGATGAGGGCACAGGGATCCATTAGAATGATATGGACAAGTTGGGTGAATGGGCAAATCAAATGGTAGATGCAGTACAATTTGGATAAGTGTGAGGTTATTCATTTTGGAAGCAAACAAGAGGGCAGATGACTAGCTGAATGGCTATAAATTGGGAGATGGGAGTGTGCAGCGGGTCCTGGGTCCCCTTGTGCACTACTCACTGAAGGTAAGCCGTATGAAGGTACAGAAGGTGAGAGGGCATGGGATCCAGGGGGCTTTGGCCTTGTGGATCCAGAACTGGCTTGCCTGCAGAAGGCAGAGAGTGGTTGTGGATGGGTCTTTTTCTGCATGGAGGTCGGTCACCAGTGGAGTGCCCCAAGGATCTGTTCTAGGACCCTTGCTGTTTGTCATTTTCATAAATGACCTGGATGAGGAAGTGGAGGGATGGGTTAGTAAGTTCGCCGACGATATGAAGGTTGGTGGTGTTGTGGATGGTCTGGAGGGATGTCAGAAGTTGCAGCGGGACATAGATAGGATGCAAGACTGGGCGGAGAAGTGGCAGATGGACTTCAACGCAGATAAATGTGTAGTGGTCCATTTTGGCAGGACCAATGGGATGAAGGAATACAATATCAAGGGTAGGAGTCTTAGCTGTGTTAAAGAGGGATCTTGGGGTCCGGGTCCATAGGACTCTTAAATCAGCCTCGCAGGTGGAAGATGTGGTCAAGAAGGCATATGGTGTACTGGCCTTCATTATCGAGGGATTGAGTTTAGGAGTCAGACCCCACTTGGAGTACTGTGCGCAGTTCTGGTCGCCTCACTATAGGAAGGACGTAGAAGCTATTGAAAGGGTACAGAGGAGATTTACAAGGATGTTTCCTGGATTGGGAGGCATGCCTTATGAAGATAGGTTGAGGGAGCTGGGACTCTTCTCCCTGGAGAGACGAAGGTTGAGAGGCGACCTGATAGAGGTTTATAAGATGTTGACAGGAATAGATAGGGTGGATTCTCAGAGGCTATTTCCCAGGGCTGAAATGGTCGTTACGAGAGGACACAGATTTAAGGTGCAGGGAAGCAAGTACAGAGGAGATGTTAGGGGTAAGTTTTTCACTCAGAGGGTGGTGAGTGAATGGAATCGGCTGCCGTCAGTGGTGGTGGAGGCGAACTCGCTGGGGTCTTTTAAAAGACTTCTGGATGAGTATATGGGATCTAATGGGATTGGGGGTTATAGATAGGTCTATGGCTTAGTAGGTATAGAAGTGATCGGTGCAACTAGTGGGCCAAAGGGCCTGTTTGTGTTGTAGTGTTCTATGTTCTATGTTAAGTTAGTAAAGAAGGCAAATGGTATGTTGGCCTTCATTGCGAGAGGTTGCGAGTACAGGAGCATGGATGTGTTGTTACAATTTTACAGGGCCTTGGTGAGGCCACACCTAGAGTATTGTGTGCAGTTTTGGTTTCCTCTCTCTAAGCAAAGATGTTCTTGCTCTTGAGGGAGTGCATTGAAGGTTTACCAGGCTGATTCCGGGGATGGCAGGACTGATGTATGAGGAGAGATTGACAAGGTTAGAATTGTTTTCACTGGAGTTCAGAAGAATCAGGGGGATCTCATAGAGACTTATAAAATTCTAACAGGTCTAGACAGGGTAGATGCAGGGAGGGTATTCCCGAAGTTAGAGGAGTTCAGAACCAAGGGTCACAGTCTGAGGATTCAGGGTAGACCTTTTAGGACAGAGGTGAGGAGACATTTCTTCACCCAGACAGTGGTGAGCCTGTGGAATTCATTACCACAGGAAGTAGTTGATGCCAAAACATTGAATGTATTCAAGAGGTGGCTGGATATAGCACTTGGGGCGAATGGGGTTAAAGGTTATGCGGAGAAAGCAGGATTAGGCCATTGAGTTGGTCGATCAGCCATGATTGTAATGAATGGTGGAGCAGGTTCAAAGGGCCAAATGGGCTTCTCCTGCTCCTATCTTCTACGTTTCTATGTTGTGGAGGAAAGTGGAGTTGTGGGAAGTGATGATTGTGCAGGAGATTCTGAGGCTCTTTTCTCAACATGGCTTGAGATACAGAATGCTAACACAACTGAGAATTGTATGAGTAAACCCTGCATTCGCCAACAAAACCATTTCATTTTCAGAAGCCGTAGAACTCCCCCCAAAATATGAGGTTAAAGGCATGGTACAGGTGTAGGTATGGGGCTGTGTGGGTAGTAGTGTGGATACAGGGTGGGCACAGGTGTGGGTGTGAGAAGGGTGGAATTTGGGTGTAGGAGGGGTGGAATTCGAATATAATCACTTACAGTCACTACTGAGCTTGATTGGTGGCAGTGGTCGAGAAATCTCTGTTCTCCTTTCATGTTCCTCATAGACTGGAATAAATTCCTGGGGCAGGCTGCTGATGTTGTTCTTTACGAATTTTGTGACTCCCAGCCACATGTAAAGCTCTAATTTTGCAAAAATCTCCCCAATAGGTGCACCTGGAGCCTGGTTAAAAACATCAGAACAGAAAATTTTAATCTGTGATGTAGAATTGGTACGTTTCAGGGAATTACCTCAGGGTGAAAGGGGTGAAAGTTCACACATAGAAAGAAAATGCTGACAGTATTCAGCTGACAAGCAGCATCTGTGGAGACAGAAACTGAGTTACGCTCATGGGATCAGCCATGAATGTAATGAATGGCGGAACAGGCTTGAAGGGCTAAATGGCCTCCTGCTGCTCCTATTCTCTATGTTTCTCAGATTCACTTAACTGAAACAATAAACGAAGAACAAAGAACAATACAGCACAGGAACAGGCCCTTCGGCCCTCCAAGCCTGCACCACTCATGCGCCCAACTAGACCATTCATTTGTATCCCTCTATTCCCAGTCTGTTCATGTGGCTACCTAGATAAGCCTTAAACAATCCCAGCGTGTCCACCTCCACCACCCTGCTTGGCAGTGCATTCCAGACCCCCATCACCCTCTGTGTAAAATACATACCCCTGACATCTGTGTTGAACCTTGCCCCTTTAACCTTGAACCTGTGACCCCTTGTGTTCGTCACCTCCAACCTAGGAAAAAGCTTCCCACTGTTCACCCTATCTATGCCCTTCATAATTTTATATACCTTTATTACGTCACCCCTCATCCTCCGTCTTTCCAGGGAGAACAACCCCAGTTTACCCAATCTCTCCTCATAGTTAAGACCCTCCATACCAGGCAACATCCTGGTAAACCTTTTCTGTACTCTCTCCAAAGCCTCCACGTCCTTCTGGTAGTGTGGCGACCAGAACTGGACGCAGTACTCCAAATGTGGCCTAACTAACGTTCTACACAGCTGCAACATCATATGCCAACTTTTATAATCTATGCCCCATCTAATAAAGACAAGCATACCATATGCCACCTTCACCACCCTCTCCACCTGTGCTGCCACCTTTAAGGATCTGTGGACTTGCACCCCCAGGTCCCTCTGTGTGTCTATACTCCTGATGGTTCTGCCATTTATTGTATAACTCCCCCCTACATTAGATCTACCGAAATGCATCACTTTGCATTTATCTGGATTAAATTCCATCTGCCATTTCTCCACCCAATTTTCCAGCCTATCTATATCCTGCTGTATTCTCTGACAATGTTCATCACTATCCGTAAGTCCAGCCATCTTTGTGTCATCCGCAAACTTACCGATCACACCAGCTACATCTTCTTCCAAATCATTTAATATATCACAAACAGCAGAGGTCCCAGTACAGAGCCCTGCGGAACACCACTGGTCACAGATCTCCAGCTGGAAAAAGACCCCTCCACTGCTACCCTCTGTCTTCTATGGCCAAGCCAGTTCTCCACCCATCTAGCTAGCTCATCTTTTATCCCATGAGATTTAACTTTTTGCACCAGCCTGCCATGAGGGGCCTTGTCAAACGCTTTACTAAAATCCATATAGACGACATCCACGGCCCTTCCTTCGTCAATCGTTCTTGTCACCTCCTCAAAAAACTCAACTAAATTTGTGAGGCATGACGTCCCTCGTACAAAACCATGCTGTCTATCGCTAATGAGATTATTCCATTCTAAATGTGCATATATCCTATGTCTAAGAATTTTTTCCAACAATTTCTCTACCACGGACGTCAAGCTCACCGGCCTATAATTACCCAGGTTATCCTTGCTATCCTTCTTAAATAATGAGACCACATTTGCTATCCTCCAATCCTCTGTGACCTTACCTGTGTCCAACCAAGAGACAAAGATTTCTGTTAGAAGCCCAGAAATTTTGTCTCTTGTCTCCCTGAGCAGTCTAGGATAGATGACATCAGGCCCTGAGGATTTGTCTGTTTTAATTGTTTCCTAAAAAACCTAACACTTCCTCCCTTGTAATTTAGAATTTTTCTAACAGGTCAACACTTCCCTCTGAGACACTCCCAGTCAACATGTCCCTCTCCTTTGTAAATACTGTTACAAAGTATTCATTTAGGATCTCAACTACTTCCTTGGATTCTAAGCATAATTCCCCTCCTTTGTCCCTGAGAGGTCCGATTCTTTCCCTGACAACCCTTTTGTTCCTAACATATGTATAAAATGCATTTGTATTCTCCTTAATCCTGTCTGCCAAGGACATTTTGTGACTCCTTTTTGCCCTTCTAACTCCCTGTTTGAGTTCTTTTCTATTTTCTCTGTATTCCTCCAGAGCTCCATCTGTTTTTAGTTGCTTGGACATTACTTATGCCTCTTTTTTTTTGATTAGATCCACAATTTCCCTGGTAATAAGAACATAAGAATATAAGAAATAGGAGCAGGAGTAGGCCATCTAGCCCTTCGAGCCTGCCCCGCCATTCAATAAGACCATGGCTGATCTGTTGTGGCTCAGTTCCACATTCCCGCCCTCTCCCCATAACCCTTAATCCCCTCTCTTATCAAAAACCCATCAACCCGCATCTTAAAAATATTTAGCGAGGTAGCCTCCACCACTTCAACGGGCAGAGAATTCCAGAGATTCACCACCCTTTGAGTGAAGAAATTCTTCCTCAAGGAAAAGGAAGGTGTACAAAAGGCTCAGGGAACTAGGAGAGGTTAAGGATCTTGAGGAGTATAAGGACTGTAGAAAGGAGCTTAAAAGGGAAATTAGGAGAGCCAGAAGGGGTCATGAGAAGACCTTGGTGGGTAAGATTAAGGAGAATCCCAAGGCCTTCTATAAATATGTGAAAAGTAAAAGGATGAGAAGAGAAGGGATAGGACCTATAAAAGGTGAAGGGGGAAAGGCCTTTGTGGAACCAGAAGAAATGGCAGAGGTGCTTATTGAGTACTTTGCCTCAGTATTCACAGTGGAAACTGATCTGGGAGATTTTGCTACGGATTTGCAGCAGATGGAAAAGATTGAGTACGTGGATATTAAGGAGGAGGATGTGTTAGAACTTTTGAATTCTATCAAGATAGATAAGTCGCCGGGACGAGATGGGATGTACCCCAGGATACTGTGGGAGGCGAGGGAAGTGATTGCAGAGCCCCTGGCGATGATCTTTGCGTCGTCAATGGAGACGGGAGAGGTTCCGGAAGATTGGAGGATTGCGGATGTAGTTCCTATTTTCAAGAAAGGGAACAGAGATAGCCCGGAAAATTACCGACCGGTGAGTCTGACCTCAGTGGTTGGTAAGCTGATGGAGAGGCTTCTGAGGGACAAGATTTACAAGCATTTGGAGAGGTTTGACATGATCAGAAATAGTCAGCATGGTTTTGTCAAGGGCAGGTCGTGCCTTACAAGCCTTGTTGAGTTCTTCGAAAATGTGACTGAACACATTGACGAAGGAAGTGCAGTGGACGTGGTGTACATGGACTTCAGCAAGGCGTTTGATAAGGTCCCCCATGCAAGACTTCTTGAGAAGGTGAGAGGGCATGGGATCCAAGGGCCTTTGGCCTTGTGGATCCAGAACTGGCTTGCCTGCAGAAGACTGAGAGTGGTTGTGGATGGGTCTTTTTCGGCATGGAGGTCAGTCACCAGTGGAGTGCCCCAGGGATCTGTTCTAGGACCCTTGCTGTTTGTCATTTTCATAAATGACCTAGATGAGGAAGTGGAGGGATGGGTAAGTAAGTTCGCAGATGACACGAAGGTCGGTGGTGTTGTGGATGGTCTGGAAGGATGTCAAAAGTTGCAGCAGGACATAAATAGGATGCAGGACTGGGCGGAGAAGTGGCAGATGGACTTCAACGCGGATAAATGTGTAGTCGTCCATTTTGGCAGAACCAATGGGATGAACAAGTACACTATCAAAGGCAGGAGTCTTAGTAGTGTTGAAAAGCAGAAGGATCTTGGGATCCGGGTCCACAGGACTCTTAAATCGGCCTCGCAGGTGGAGGATGTGGTCAAGAAGGCGTATGGTGTACTGGCCTTCATTAATCGAGGGATTGAGTTTAGGAGTCGGGAGGTAATGCTGCAACTTTATAAGACCCTTGTCAGGCCTCATTTGGAGTACTGTGCGCAGTTCTGGTCGCCTCACTATAGGAAGGACGTAGAAGCTATTGAAAGGGTACAGAGGAGATTTACAAGGATGTTGCCTGGACTGGGAGGCATGCCTTATGAAGTTAGGTTGAGGGAGCTGGGACTCTTTTCCCTGGAGAGACGAAGGTTGAGAGGCGACCTGATAGAAGTTTATAAAATGTTGAGAGGAATAGATAGGGTGTATTCTCAGAGGCTATTTCCCCGGGTTGAAATGGTCACTACGAGAGGACACAGATTTAAGGTGCGGGGAGGCAAGTACAGAAGTGATGTTAGGGGTAAGTTTTTCACTCAGAGGGTGGTGAGTGAATGGAATCGGCTGCCGTCAGTGGTGGTGGAGGCAAACTCGCTGGGGTCTTTTAAAAGACTTCTGGATGAGTATATGGGATTTAATGGGATTGGGGGTTATAGATAGGTCTATAGATTGGTAGGTGTTGATGTGATCGGCGCAACTCGTGGGCCGAAGGGCCTGTTTGTGCTGGAGTGTTCTATGTTCTATAAGTCTGTTCTAAACCGCCCCCCTTTATCTTGAGGCTGTGCCCCCGAGTCCTACTGTCCTCTCTGAGCAGGAAGAGTCTCCCCACCTCTATCCTATCCATCCCATTCATCATCTTATACGTCTCAATGAGATCTCCCCTCATTCTTCTAAACTCTAACGAGTACAAGCCCAGTTTATTCAGCCTCTCCTCATAGCTCAACCCCCTCAACTCCAGCATCAGCCTAGTAAACCTCCTGTGCACTCCCTCCAAGGCCAAAATATCCTTGCGTAAGTACGGCACCCAAAACTGCACACAGTACTCCAGCTGCGGCCTCACCAATGCCCTATACAGCCGCAGCAAGACCTCCCTACTTTTATATTCAATCCCCCTCGCTATGAAGGCCAGCATCCCATTCGCCTTCCTGACCACCTGCTGCACCTGCAGGCTGGGTTTTTGCGACTCATGCACAAGGACCCCAAGGTCCCTCTGCACCGTCGCCTGCTGCAGTTTTTCTCCACGTAAGTAATAATCCTTCTTACCATTATTCCTACCAAAGTGGACCACCTCGCACTTGCCAACATTAAATTCCATTTGCCAGTTCCTGGCCCATTTGCCCAGCCTATCTAGATCCTTCTGCAGACTCTCCACACCCTCCGCACAATTTGCCTTTCCACCAATCTTGGTGTCATCAGCAAATTTCGACACCATACACTCGGTTCCCTCCTCCAGATCATCTATATAAATGGTAAATAGCTGAGGCCCCAGCACCGACCCCTGGGGTACTCCACTAGTCACCAGCCACCAATCCGAATAGCACCCATTGACCCCTACTCTCTGCCTCCTATTTGACAACCAGTCCTCTATCCATGCTGACACCCTACCCCCAACTCCATGTCCCCTGACCTTCTGCAGTAACCTCTTGTGAGGTACCTTATCTAAAGCTCTCTAATCCTACCTTTCCTATCCTTCCTTTTTACAGGCACATGCCTGTCCTGCAGCCCCATTAACTGCTCCTTAAAAGAGTCCCACATACCAGATGTGGATTTACCCTCGAACAGCCTCTCCCAATCAACAGCCATCAAATCTTGCCTACTCCGGCTGTAGTTAGTCTTCCCCCAATTCAGCACCTTACCCGTAGGACAACATTCATCTTTTTCCATTACTATCCTTAAGTTTACAGAATTGTGGTCACTATTTGCCACATGTTCCCCTACTGAAACTTTGATGACCTAACCGGGCTCATTCCCCAGTACGAGGTCCAGTATAGCCCTCTCTCTAGTTGGGCTATCAACATATTGTTCCAAAGAACCTTCCTGTATGCATTTTATAAATTCCTCCCTACCCAGACCCCCAGCCCTAAGCACTTTCCAGTCTATACAAGGGAAATTAAAGTTTCCCACTACAACAAACCTATATTTTCTGCACCTATCCAGAATCTCCTTACATATCTGTTTCTCCACTTCCCGTGGGCTGTTGGGAGGCCTGTAGTATACCCCCAGCATAGTGACTGCACCCTTCCTATTTCTGAGCTCCACCCACAGTGACTCATTACATGACCCTTCTAAATTGTCCACCCTCTGAACTGCTGTAATATGCTCCCTAACCAGTATTGCTACTCCCCCACTTCTTCTAACCCCTCCTCTGTCTTGCCTAAAACACTTATACCTTGGAATATTCAGCTGCCAGTCCTGTCCTTCTTTTAACCAAGTCTCCGTCACTGCAACCACATAAGAACATAAGAAATAGGAGCAGGAGTAGGCCATCTGGCCCTTCGAGCCTGCCCCGCCATTCAATAAGATCATGGCTGATCTGTCGTGACTCAGTTCCACATTCCCGCCCTCTCCCCATAACCCCTAATCCCCTTGCCTATCAAAAACCTATCAACCCGCGTCTTAAAAATATTTAGCGAGGCAGCCTCCACCACCTCAACGGGCAGAGAATTCCAGAGATTCACCACCCTTTGAGTGAAGAAGTTCCTCCTCAACTCCGTTCTAAACCGCCCAAGTTTCGCACAAGCATTAAGGCTCTAAGTTCGTCTGTCTTGCCCGCTACTCTCCTTGCATTGAAGCAGATGCACTTCAGACTTCCAGGCCCACTGAGGTCATCCTCCCCCAGAACGCTCTTCCTCTTAGATAGCCTTGTCCTGGCCCCAAGCTCGTCCCCAGTCTCTATGCTTATTGACCTATTGTTTTGATCCCCACCCGCCCTGCCACATTAGTTTAAACCCCGCCGAACCACACTAGCAAAACTCCCAGCCAGGATATTCATGCCCTTCCAGTTTAGGTGCAACCCGTCCTTCTTGTATAGGTGCCATCCTCTCTTGAAGACTACCCAGTGATCTACAAGTTTGAAACCTTCCCTCCTGCACCAGTCCTTTAGCCACGCATTCAGTTGTACAATCTCCCTGTTTCTAGCCTCACTAGCACTTGGCACTGGGAGTAGTCCAGAGATTGCTACCTTAGAGGCCCTGCTTTTTAGCCGACTACCCAACTCCCTGAACCTCATCTTCTGATAGCAATTTCAAATATTGAACACATTACAGTGTCTCAGGAAGCTGCTATTGTATTCAACGGGGTACCTGCTACCTGTAAACTTTTATGACACTATACCTATGTTCCAGCTTTTCAAATTTCTTTCATTCATTCACAGGATGTGGGTATTGCTGGCAGTACGAGCATTTATCTCCCACTCCTAACTGGCCTTCAGAAGGTAGTGCTAACGCGCCTCCTTGAATCACTATAGTCCTTGAGGGTAAGTAAACCCACAGCGTTATTAGGGACGGGGTTCCAGGATCCTAACTCAGCGACAGTGAAGGAACGATGATATATTTCCAAGTCAGGATGGTGAGTTGCCTGGACGAGAACCTCCAGGTCATGGTGTTGCTATGCATCTTCTGCCCTTGCCCTTCTAGGTGGTAGAATTTATAGATTTGAAAGGTGCTGTTGAAGGAACCTTAGTGAGTTGCTTCAGTGTATCTTACAGATAAGGGGAGGGAATCGAGATGAGGTGACTGAGAGTGAGGAGGTTAGCTCGCAAGCAGAGAAGGATTGGAGACAGTGTAAGAGGGAGGATGGATGGGTGATGGAGAACGGGAGCGCTCAGACCAAAGGTCTGAGGTGTGTCTATTTTAACGCCAGGAGTGTAGTGAATAAAGTGGATGAGAATAGAGCGTGGATTGCTGCTTGGGAATGTGATGTGGTGGCCATTACAGAGACTTGGATGTCTCAGGGACAGGATTGGGTACTTCAGGTGCCAGGATTCAGATGTTTCAGGAAGGACAGGGAGGGAGGCAAAAGAGGGGGGGGAATGGCACTGTTGATGAGGGATAGTGTCACGGCTGTAGAGAAGGTGTTTGCCGTGGAGGGATTGTCTACGGAGTCTCTGTGAGTGTAAGTTAGGAACAGCAAAGGGTCGATAACTTTGCTGGGTGTTTTCTATAGGCCGCCCAATAGTAACAGGGAAGTTGAGGTGCAGATAGGGAAACAGATCCTGGAGAGATGTAGTAATAACAGAGTTGTCGTGATGGGAGACTTTAATTTCCCAAACATTGATTGGAATATCCCTAGGGTAAGGGGTTTGGATGGGGAGGAGTTTGTTAGGTGTGTTCAGGAGGGTTTCCTGACACAGTATGTGGATAAGCCTACGAGAGAAGAGGCTGTACTTGATCTGGTACTGGCTAATGAACCTGGACAGGTGTCAGACTCTCAGTGGGAGAGCGATCATAACAGCAGGCGACGGTGCAGAGGGACCTCGGGGTCCTTGTGCATGAGTCGCAAAAACCCAGCTTGCAGGTGCAGCAGGTGGTCAGGAAGGCGAATGGGATGCTGGCCTTCATAGCGAGGGGGATTGAATATAAAAGTAGGGAGGTCTTGCTGCAGCTGTATAGGGCATTGGTGAGGCCGCAGCTGGAGTACTGTGTGCAGTTTTGGGCGCCGCACCTGCGCAAAGATGTTTTGGCCTTGGAGGGAGTGCAGAGGAGGTTTACTAGGCTGATACCGGAGTTGAGGGGGTTGAGCTATGAGGAGAGGCTGAATAAACTGGGCTTGTACTCGTTAGAGTTTAGAAGAATGAGGGGAGATCTCATTGAGACGTATAAGATGATGAATGGGATGGATAGGATAGAGGTGGAGAGACTCTTCCCGCTCAAAAAAGACAGTAGGACTAGGGGGCACAGCCTCAAGATAAAAGGGGGGCGGTTTAGAACAGAGTTGAGGAAGAACTTCTTCACTCAAAGGGTGGTGAATCTCTGGAATTCTCTGCCCATTGAAGTGGTGGAGGCTACCTCGCTAAATATTTTTAAGACACGGGTTGATGGGTTTTTGATAAGAGAGGGGATTAAAGGTTATGGGGAGAAAGCGGGAAAGTGGAACTTAGCAGCGACAGATCAGCCTTGATCTTATTGAATGGCGGGGCAGGCTCGAAGGGCTAGATGGCCTACTCCTGCTCCTATTTCTTATGTTCTTATGTTCTTATAATTCTATCTCCTTCACGATAGCATTGGAAAGAGATAGGATCAGGCAGGCTAGGAAAGTGTTTATCTGGAGTAAGGGGAAATATGAAGCCATAAGGCAGGAAATTAGAGGTGTAAATAGGAAGGAGGTATTCTTGGGGAAAAGTACGAAGGAAGGTGGCGGATTTTCAAGGAATGCTTGTCTGGAGCTCTGCACGACAACATTCCAATGAGACAGGGAGGTTTTGGTAGGTTACAGGAAACGTGTGCACGAAGGTTGTAATGAACCTCGTCAGAAAGAAAAGAAAGGCGTACAGAAGGTTCAGAGAGCTAGGAGATGCTAAGGATCTAGAGGAGTATACAGGTTGTAGGAAGGAGCTTAAAAAGGAAATTAGGAGAGCCAGAAGGGGTTATGAGGAGGCCTTGGCGGGTATGATTAAGGAGAATCCCAAGGCGTTCTACAAATACATGAAGAGTAAAAGGATGAGAAGAGAAGGGATAGGACCTATAAAAGGTGAAGGGGGAAAAGTCTGTGTGGAACCGGAAGAAATGGCAGAGGTGCTTAATGAGTACTTTGCCTCAGTATTCACGGTGGAAAGTGATCTGGGAGGTTGTACTACAGGTTTGTGGCAGACTGAAAAGATTGAGTGTGTGGATGTTAAGAAAGAGGATGTGTTGGAATTTTTAAATTCTATCAACATAGATAAGTCGCCGGGACCGGATGGGATGTATCCCAGGTTACTGTGGGAGGTGAGGGAAGAGATTGCAGAGCCTTTGGCGATGATCTTTGCATCGCTGATGGAGACGGGAGAGGTTCCAGAGGATTGGAGGATTGCGGATGTGATTCCTATATTCAAGACAGGGAACAGGGATAGCCTGGGAAATTACCGACCGGTGAGTCTGACCTCAGTGGTTGGTAAGTTGATGGAGAGGATACTGAGGGACAGGATTTATGAACGTTTAGAGAAGTTTAGTATGATCAAAAGTAGTCAGCACAGCTTTGTCAAGGGCAGGTCGTGCCTTACGAGCCTAGTTGAGTTCTTTGAAAATGTGACTAAACACATTGACGAAGGAAGAGCAGTGGAAGTGGTTTATATGGACTTCAGCAAGGCGTTTGATAAGGTCCCTCATGCAAGACTTCTTGAGAAGGTGAGAGGGCATGGGATCCAAGGGGTTTGGCCTTGTGGATCCAGAACTGGCTTGCCTGCAGAAGGCAGAGAGTGGTTGTGGATGGGTCTTTTTCTGCATGGAGGTCGGTCACCAGTGGAGTGCCCCAAGGATCTGTTCTAGGGCCCTTGCTGTTTGTCATTTTCATAAATGACCTGGATGAGGAAGTGGAGGGATGGGTTAGTAAGTTTGCTGACGACACGAAGGTTGGTGGTGTTGTAGATGGTCTGGAGGGATGTCAGAAGTTGCAGTGTGACATAGATAGGATGCAAGACTGGGCAGAGAAGTGGCAGATGGTCTTCAACGCAGATAAATGTGTAGTGGTCCATTTTGGCAGGACCAAAGGGATGAAGGAGTACAATATCAAGGGTAGGACTCTTAGTGTAGAGGGTCAGAAGGACCTTGGGGTCCGGGTCCATAGGACTCTTAAATCGGCCTCGCAGGTGGAGGAGGTAATCAGGAAGGCGTATGGTGTACTAGCCTTCATTAATCAAGGGAATGAGTTTAGGAGTCAGGAGATAATGCTGCAGCTTTATAAGACCCTTGTCAGACCCCACTTGGAGTGCTGTGCACCGTTCTGGTCACCTCACTACAAGAAGGATGTGGAAGCTATTGAAAGGGTGCAGAGGAGATTTCTAAGGCTGTTGCCTGGATTGGGTGACATGCCTTATGAAGATAGGTTGAGGGAGCTCGGTGTTTTCTCCCTGGAGAGACAAAGGATGAAAGGCGACCTGATAAGGTTTATAAGATGTTGAGAGGTATAGATAGGGTGGATTCTCAGAGGCTATTTCCCAGGGCTGAAATGGTTGCTACGAGAGGACACAGGTTTAAGGTGCTGGGGAGTAGGTACAGAGGAGATGTCAGGAGTAAGTTTTTCATTCAGAGGGTGGTGGGTGAGTGGAATCGGCTGCCGTCGGTGGTGGTGGAGGCGAACTCGCTGGGGTCTTTTAAGAGACTTCTGGATGAGTACATGGGAATTAATGAGATTGAGGGTTATAGATAGGCCTGGTAGGTAGGGATATGATCAGCGCAAACAAGGGCCTGTTTGTGCTGTAGTGTTCTATGTTCTTTCGCTGTGTGTTGCTTTAGGAGGGAGTGAATGTTGAAGGTGCCAGCCATGAGGGCTGCTTTATCCTGGATGGTGTCAAACTTCTTGTAGATCAAAATGGTGGATAGGCTTTGGGGAGTCAGAAGTTGATTTACTCATTGCAGAATTCCCAGTCTCTGATCTGCTCTGAGGCCACGGTATTTATATGGCTGGGTCCAGTTCAGTTTCTGTTCAATGGTAACCTCCAGGATTTTGATAGTGGGGGAGGGATTCAGCGATAGTAATGCCATTGAATGTCAAGGGGAGATGGTTATCTTGTTGGAGATGATCATTGCCTGGCACTTGTGGTTCAAATGTTACTTGCCGCTTGTCGAGGCTGGATATTGTCCAGATCTTACTGCATTTGGACACAGACTGCTTCAGTATCTGATGAGTCATAAATAGTGCTGAACATTTATTGAATAAAGGAACATAATGTACAGGGGTAGAGGGAAAAGACAAGGTATGGCACTAAATCATGATGCTCATTCGGAGAGCCAGTGCAGACATGATGGGCTGAATGGCCTCCTTCTGCACTGTAACAATTCAGTGGTTGTGTGATTCTATGATTCAGTATTTTCCAATCCCAAACACAATCGCAGATTTTCCATTTCAGTTAGTTCGAGGTTATTCATAGAACCATAGAACATTACAGCTCAGAAACAGGCCTTTCCGCCCTTCTTGGCTGTGCCAAATCATTTTTCTGCCTAGTCCCACTGATTGCACCTGGACCATATCCCTCCACACCCCTCTCATCCATGTACCTGTCCAAGTTTTTATTAAATTTTAAAGGGAGCCCGCTTTCACCACTTCATCTGGCAGCTCATTCCACACTCCCACCACTCTCTGTGTGAAGAAGCCCCCCACCCCAATATTCCCTTTAAACTTTTCCCCCTTCACCCTTAACCCATGTCCTCTAGTTTTTTCTCCCCTAACCTCAGTGGAAAAAGCCTGCTTGCATTCACTCTATCTTTACCCATCATAATTTTAAACACCTCTATCAAATCTCCCCTCATTTTTCTACGCTCCATTGTTGACGTAATCTAATAAATTAATTCATTATCTGTGCAAAAGTAATACTTTGAAAATGAGTCAATCTGTTGGAATAGCTTTGCAAAACACTTATAACATTTCCTAAGTGTCAAGCACATTGCCACAGGACTGAATGAGGAGGTGATGATGAATAATATTGTTCGCTGCTTACCTTCATGATGACGGACTGAATTTTCCCACAATCTTTTCCCTTCTCTTCCTCTGCCACTGAGTAAAGAATATGACGTGAAGGTATTCGAGCAAATGCTACACGCCTCCCGTTGCTTAGCATCCAGATAAAGACATCTGGGAGTGGTGTTTGTGGCTGAGGAGAAACAACAGAAATAAATATAGAATATTCCAGGAGGATTCTGGCCACTGGGGAATAATCTCTGTGACTGGTGATTCAGGAAGCCCAGTCTCAGGTCTGACACAAACTCTGACATCAGGAATGATCTAAAATACACATCATCAGGAATGTAATACTGCCAAGAATGTTCCAGGATATACACTACCAGTAATTTTTTCACTGTTGTAGACCACACATTGTCAGGAATATTCCTGATCACAGGGATTGAGTTTAGGAGTCGGGAGGTAATGCTGCAACTTTATAAGACCCTTGTCAGGCCCCACTTGGAGTACTGTGCGCAGTTCTGGTCGCCTCACTACAGGAAGGACGTAGAAGCTATTGAAAGGGTACAGAGGAGATTTACAAGGATGTTGCCTGGACTGGGAGGCATGCCTTACGAAGATAGGTTGAGGGAGCTGGGACTCTTTTCCCTGGAGAGACGAAGGTTGAAAGGCAACCTGATAGAGGTTTATAAAATGTTGAGAGGAATAGATAGGGTGGATTCTCAGAGGATATTTCCCAGGGCTGAAATGGTAGCTACGAGAGGACACAGGTTTAAGGTGCAGGGAAGCAAGTACAGAAGTGATGTTAGGGGTAAGTTTTTCACTCAGAGGGTGTTGAGTGAATGGAATCGGCTGCCGTCAGTGGTGGTGGAGGCAAACTCGCTGGGGTCTTTTAAAAGACTTCTGGATGAGTATATGGGATTTAATGGGATTGGGGGTTATAGATAGGTCTATGGATTGGTAGGTGTTGATGTGATCGGCGCAACTTGTGGGCCGAAGGGCCTGTTTGTGCTGTAGTGTTCTATGTTCTATGTTCTAAACCATCAGAAGTGCTCTAGGTCACACATTGTAAACAATTTTCTAGATCATAAACTGTCAGTGATGTTATAGACTACAGACTGAAGGGAAATTTGGGATTCAGTGCCATCAGGAATGTTCTAGATCACTCCGAATCGTAAGTGATTGTGAGGAACATTCTAGATTACATGCTGCCAGGAATTTTCTTTAGCATCACAGTTAGCAGGGAATTTACAATCATATAACACAGGAGACCATTCATCCCACTGCACTTGTGCTAGATCTCTGAATGATCAATCAGTTTATTAGTTTCCCCCATTCTTTTCTGATCCTTTAAACTTATATTTCAAGAATCTTTCTGCCTTTCCCAACATGCTACTGTGCAGAGGGACCTGGGGGTCCTTGTGCATGAATTGCAAAAACCCAGTCTGCAGGTGCAGCAGGTGATCAAGAAGGCGAATGGAATGCTGGCCTTTATAGCGAGGGGGATAGAATATAAAAGCAGGGAGGTCTTGCTGCGACTGTACAGGGTACTGGTGAGGCTGCAGCTGGAGTACTGTGTGCAGTTTTGGTCCCCTTATTTGTGAAAGGATATACTGGCCTTGGAGGGAGTACAGAGAAGGTTCACCAGGCTGATACCGGAGGTTAGCTTATGAGGAGAGATTGAGCAGATTGGGCCTGTACTCGTTGGAGTTTAGAAGGTTGAGGGGGGATCTTATAGAGACATATAAGATAATGAAGCGGCTAGATAGGGTAGAGGTAGAGAGATTCTTTCCACTTAGAAAGGAAACCTGAACTAGAGGGCACAGCCTCAAAATAAGGGGGGTCAGTTTAGAACAGAGTTGAGGTAGTGAACCTCTGGAATTCTCTGCCCATTGAAGTGGTGGAGGCTACCTCGTTGAATATGTTTAAGTCACGGGTAGATAGATTTCTGATCAATAAGGGAATTAAGGGTTATGGGGTAAGTGGAACTGATCCACTTCAGATCAGCCATGATTTGAATGGCGGGGCAGGCTCGAGGGGCTAGATGGCCTACTCCTGCTCCAAGTTCTTAAATTCTTATTTGTTTATGGTGGGTAACTTCTGTCCTAATGATGCTCTGTTTCACCTCTTGTCTGAGAAGTGAGCTAATTCAGGTTTGAAATCACGAGCTTTCTGAGCGCTGCCCTTCCTCAGGTGAAGTGGAAGCGAAGCAGCAGTGCTCTGAAAGCTTGTGATTTCATTAAGGTTGTTGGACTATAATCTGGTATCACGTGACTTCTCTGGGAATATTCACAGACATCTTCAACTTTCTCTACACAATCTGAGGTCCCTATCTGCTTCAAGAAGGCAGCCAACATCCTGGTACCTCAGAAAAACCAAGCAGCGTGCCTTAATCAGCCAGTGGCTCCGACATCCATCATTATGAAGTGCTTCAAAAGATTAGTCATGGCACGAATCAATTCCAGCCTCCCCTACTACCTGGATTCATTACAGTTTGCCTACTGCCGCAACAGGTCCACAGCAGTCGCCATCTCCCTGGCCCCGTACTCAACTCTGGAACACCTAGATAACAAGGACACCTATATCAGACTCCTATTTATTGACCACAGCTTAGCCTTCAACACTATTATTCCCACAAAACTCATCTCCAAACCCCGTGGCCTGGGCCTCGGCTCCTCCCTCCTAAACTTTCAAATTCACAGGCCACAATCAGTCAGGATAGGTAACAACACCTCCTCCACAATCATCCTCAACACCGGTGCCCCACAAGGCTATGTTCTCAGCCCGCTACTATACTCCTTATACATCTGTGACTATGCGGCCAAATTCCCCTCCAATTCAATTTTCAGGTTTGCTGATGACACCACCATAGTGGGTCAGATCTCAAACAATGATGAGACAGAGTACAGGAATGAGATAGGGAATCTGGTGAACTGGTGTGACGACAATAATCTCTCCCTCAATGTCAACAAAATGGAGGAGATTGTCATTGACTTCAGGAAGCGTAAAGGAGAACATGCCCCTGTCTACATCAACGGGGAACAAAGTAGAAAGGGTCAAGAGCTTCAAGTTTTTAGGTGCCCAGATCACCAACAACCCATCCTGGTCCTGACATGCTGACACTATAGTTAATAAAGCCCACCAATGCCTCTACTTTCTCAGAAGACAAAGGAAATTTGGCATGTCAGCTACAACTCTCACCAACTTTTACAGATGCCCCATAGAAAGCATTCTTTCTGGTTGTATCACAGCTTGGTATGGGCTCCTGCTCAGCTCAAGTCCGCAAGGAACTACAAAAGGTCTTGAATGTAGCCCAATCCATCACACAAACCAGCCTCTCATCCATTGACCTTGTCTACACTTCCCACTGCCACAGCAAAGCAGCCAGCATAATTAAGGACCCCATGCACCCCGGACATTCTCTCTTCCACTTTTTTCCATTGGGAAAAAGGTACAAAAGTCTAAGGTCACATACCAACTGACTAAAGAACAGTTTCTTCCCTGCTGCCGTCAGACTTTTGAATGGACCTACCTTGCATTAAGATGTTCTTTCTCTGCACCCTAGCTATGACTGTAACGCTACATTCTGTACTCTCTCGTTTCCTTCTCTATGAACGGTATGCTTTGTCCCACGCATGTCCTACTGCTACAGGGGATTCTAATGAACACCTTCCACAAAGAAGGTTACATAGGGTGGAATTCTCTGGCCACACTGGCCTAAAAGCTGGAAATTCCTGCCCGACCACCAATGGGGTTTCACAATCTGAAGGAAGGTGGCGGATTTTCAAGGAATGTTTGACTGGAGCTCTGCACGACAATGTTTTGATGAGACGAGGTTTTGGTAGCTCGTGGGAACCGAGGTGCACGAAGGTTGTGGTGAACCTAGTCAGGAAGAAAAGAAAGGTGTATAAAAGATTCAGAGAGCTAGGAGATGTTAAGGATCTAGAGGAGTGTAAGGATTGTAGAAAGGAGCTTAAAAAGGAAATTCAGAGAGCCAGGAGGGGTTATGAGGAGGCCTTGGCGGGTAAGATTAAGGAGAATCCCAAGGCGTTCTACAAATACGTGAAGAGTAAAAGGATGAGAAGTGAAGGGATAGGACCTATAAAAGGTGAAGGGGGAAAAGTCTGTGTGGAAGCGGAAGAAATGGCAGAGGTACTTAATGAGTACTTTGCTTCGGTATTTACAGTGTAAAGTGATCCGGGAGGTTGTACTACTGGTTTGCGGCAGTCTGAAAAGATTGAGTATGTGGATGTTAAGAAAGAGGATGTGGAGGAACTTTTAAATTCGATCAAGATAGATAAGTTGCCGGGACCGGATGGGACGTACCCCAGGTTACTGTGGGAGATGAGGGAAGTGATTGCAGACCCCGGCGATGATCTTTGCATCATCGATGGACACAGGAGAGGTTCCGGAGGATTGGAGGATTGCGGATGTGGTTCCTATTTTCAAGAAAGGGAACAGGGATAGCCCGGGAAATTACCGACCGGTGAGTCAGACCTCAGTCGTTGGTAAGTTGATGGAGAGGATTCTGAGGGACAAGACTTATAAGCATTTAGAACATAAGAACATAAGAAATAGGAGCAGGAGTAGGCCATCTGGCCCTTCAAGCCTGCCCCGCCATTCAATAAGATCATGGCTGATCTGTCGCAGCTCAGTTCCACATTCCCATCCTCTCCCCATAACCCTTAATCCCCTCTCTTATCAAAAACCCATCAACCCGCGTCTTAAAAATATTTAGCGAGGCAGCCTCCACCACTTCAACAGGCAGAGAATTCCAGAGATTCACCACCCTTTGAGTGAAGAAGTTCTTCCTCAACTCCGTTCTAACCCCTTTATCTTGAGGCTGTGCCCCCTAGTCCTACTGTCCTTTCTGAGCGGGAACAGTCTCTCCACCTCTATCCTATCCATCCCATTCATCATCTTATACGTCTCAATGAGATCTCCCCTCATTCTTCTAAACTTTAACGAGTACAAGCCTAGTTTATTCAGCCTCTCAGCAAGAGAGGTGATTGCAGAGCCTCTGGCTCTGATCTTCAGGTCGTCGTTGGTCTCTGGTATAGTACCGGAAGATTGGAGGATAGCGAATGTTGTCCCATTGTTTAAGAAGGGGAACAGAGACTTCCCCGGGAATTATAGACCGGTGAGTCTCACTTCTGTTGTGGGCAAGGTTTTAGAAAAAATTATTAGGGATAGGATTTATAGTTATTTGGAGAGTAATGAATTGATTGGAGATAGTCAGCATGGTTTTGTAGCGGGTAGGTCGTGCCTTACTAACCTTATTGAGTTCTTTGAGAAAGTGACCAAAGAGGTGGATGGGGGTAAGGCAGTTGACGTCGTATATATGGATTTTAGTAAGGCGTTTGATAAGGTTCACCATGGTAGGCTTCTGCAGAAAATGCAGATGTATGGGATTGAGGGTAGTCTAGGAAATTGGATCAGAAATTGGCTAGCAGATAGGAGACAGAGGGTGGTGGTTGATGGTAAATATTCGTCATGGAGTTCGGTTACGAGTGGTGTGCCTCAGGGATCTGTTTTGGGGCCACTGCTGTTTGTAGTTTTTATTAATGATCTGGATGAGGGTATAGTTGGGTGGATTAGTAAATTTGCTGATGACACCAAAGTCAGAGGTGTGGTAGATTGTCAGGAAGGGTGTCATAGTTTGCAGGGAGACTTAGACAGGTTGCAGAGCTGGGCCGAGAGGTGGCGGATGGAGTTTAATGTGGAGAAGTGTGAGGTAATTCACTTTGGTAGGAATAACAGATGTGTCGAGTATAGGGCTAACGGGAGGACTTTGAATAGTGTGGATGAACAGAGGGATCTAGGTGTATGTGTACATAGATCCCTGAAAGTTGGGAATCAAGTAGATGAGGTTGTTAAGAAGGCATACGGTGTCTTGGCATTTACTGGTAGGGGGATTGAATTTAGGAGTCGCAGCGTCATGTTGCAACTGTACACAACTCTGGTGCGGCCGCACTTGGAGTACTGTGTGCAGTTCTGGTCCCCACATTATAGGAAGGATGTGGAGGCTTTGGAGAGGGTGCAGAGGAGGTTTACCAGGATGTTGCCTGGTATGGAGGGGAGGTCCTATGAGGAGAGACTGAGGGATTTGGGGTTGCTTTCGCTACAAAGAAGGCGGCTAAGAGGGGATCTTATTGAAACATATAAGATGATTAGAGGTTTAGATAGGGTGGATAGTGATAGCCTTTTTCCTCGGATGGAGAAAGCTAGCACGAGGGGGCATGGCTTTAAATTAAGGGGGGGTAGTTATAGGACGGATGTCAGGGGTAGGTTCTTTACCCAGAGGGTGGTGAGGGATTGGAATGCCCTGCCTGCTGCAGTTGTAAATGCGCCTAGTTTGGGGGCGTTTAAGAGATCCGTGGATAGGTTTATGGACGAAAAGGGATTGGTTTAGGTTAGCGGGTCATTGTTTTTTAACTGGTCGGCGCAACATCGTGGGCCGAAGGGCCTGTTCTGCGCTGTAATGTTCTATGTTCTCCTCACAGCTCAACCCTCTCAACTCTGGCATCAGCCTAGTAAACCTCCTCTGCACTCCCTCCAAGGCCAAAATATCCTTGCGTAAATGCGGCGACCAAAACTGCACACAGTACTCCAGCTGCGGCCTCACCAATGCCCTATACAGCCACAGCAAGACCTCCCTACTTTTATATTCAATCCCCCTCGCTATGAAGGCCAGCATCCCATTCGCCTTCCTGACCACCTGCTGCACCTGCAGGCTGGGTTTTTGCGACTCATGCACAAGGACCCCGAGGTCCCTCTGCACCGTCGCCTGCTGCAGTTTTTCGCCCCGTAAGTAATAGTCCTTCCTACCATTATTCCTACCACAGTGGACCACCTCGCACTTGCCAACATTAAATTCCATTTGCCAGTTCCTGGCCCATTCGCCCAGCCTATCTAGATCCTTCTGCAGACTCTCCACACCCTCCGCACAATTTGCCTTTCCACCAATCTTGGTGTCATCAGCAAATTTCGACACCATACACTCGGTTCCCTCCTCCAGATCATCTATATAAATGGTAAATAGCTGAGGCCCCAGCACCGACCCCTGAGGCACTCCACTGGTCACCAACTGCCAATCCGAATAGCACCCATTGACCCCCACTCTCTGCCTCCTATTTGACAACCAGTCCTCTATCCACGCTAACACCCTACTCCCAACTCCATGTCCCCTGACCTTCTGCAATAACCTCTTGTGAGGTACCTTGTCAAACGCCTTCTGAAAATCCAGAAAGACCACATCCACCGGCTCTCCTCTATCCACCGCCCTAGACACATCCTCATTGAACTCCAATAAATTTGTCAGACACGACTTCCCCTTAACGAAACCGTGCTGTGTCTGCTCTATCAAGCAATTCCCCTCAAGATGCCTTGCTATTTCCTCCTTGATGACGGATTCTAACATTTTACCTACAACAGACGTTAAACTAACCGGCCTATAATTCCCTGCCTTTTGCCTGGCACCCTTCTTAAACAACGGCGTAACATTAGCCGCTTTCCAATCTTCCGGCACTTCCCCAGAATCCAGCGATGTCTGGAAAATAACCACCAAGGCATCCACTATCACCTCCGCCATTTCTTTCAGAACCCTCGAATGCATTCCATCCGGTCCTGGGGACTTGTCCACAATCAGCCCCTCCAGTCTGTCGAGCACCACCTCTCTAGTAACAGTAATGTCATCGAGACCCTCCAGTCCTACCACCTTTCCATCTCTAACACCCGGCAAATTATTCACATCCTCCTCCGTGAAGACAGAAACAAAAAAGTTATTCAAGACCTCAGCCATTTCCCCATCCCCTACCACTAAGTCCCCCTTCTCATCCTCTAAGGGTCCAACGTTCACCCTAGCCAGCCTCTTCCTTTTTATATGCTTATAAAAACTCTTGCTATCCTTTTTTATATTAAGCGCTAGCCCAGCTTCACAGTTTATCCTACTCTTCTTTATTAATTTCTTTGTCAATCTTTGTTGACATTTAAACCTCTCCCAATCCTCTTCTCGCCCACTACTCTTAGCTACTCTAAATGCCTCCGCTTTTAATTTAACACTTTCCTTCACCTCCTTCGTTATCCACGGCTGATTACCTCTCCTCCTACGGTCCTTTTTGACCATCGGAATAAATTTCTGCTGAGCACCAAGAAAGATCTCCTTAAAAATCCTCCACTGCTCCTCAGCAGACCTACCTTCCAACGCGCTCCCCCAGTCCACATTCGCCAATTCTTCTCTCATCCTACCGTACTCCCCTCTGTTCAAACAAAGGATGCGTGTCCGGGAACCCACTTTCTCCTCCTCCATCTGCATCAGAAACTCCACCATACAATGATCGCTCTCCCCAAGAGGATCCTTCACCACAAGGTCCCTGATTCTACCCGCCTCATTACATAACACCAGATCCAAGACAGCTCGCTCCCTCGTTGGCTCCAACACACACTGTTCAAGGAAATTATCCCGGCAGCATTCCAAGAACTCCTCCTCGAGCCCACCGCGTCCAACATGGGTCGACCAATCAATATGCAGATTGAAATCCCCCATAACTACGGCCGTCCCATTCCTGCACGCTGCACTTATTTGCGCGTTAACAGCCCGCCCCACCTCCAGATCATTATTCGGGGGCCTATAGACGACACCCAACAGCGTCTTCCTCCCTTTGCTGTTCCTAATCTCCACCCACAACGATTCCACTTTCTGCTCTTTGTCTCCAATATCATCCCTTGCTACCACCCTGATGCTATCCTTAATCAGCAGAGCTACGCCCCCCCCCTTTCCTCCCACCTATCCTTCCTAAAGACTTGATACCCCTGGACATTCAGCTCCCAGTCCCTGTCACCTTGCAGCCACGTCTCTGTAATGGCCACCAGATCATATCCATTTGTGTCGATCTGCGCCACCAGCTCATCCACTTTATTCCGAATGCTTCGCGCATTCAGATAAAGTGCCTTCATCCCAGCCTTCCCCTGGACCCTATTCATACTCACGCCCCCTACTCCCTTTATTATTGGGACATCCTCGGCCTCCACCCTTACCTGTACCCTCTCCTTAACTTTAGGCGTCGTAATGTCACCTACCCTCGCAGCACCCTCCCCCCGCCCTAATTAGTTTAAAGCCCTGTCTACAGTCCTCTTTACACAATTGAGAAGTTTAGTATGATCAGAAAGCACGGCTTTGTCAAGGGCAGGTCGTGCCTTACGAGCCTAGCTGAGTTCTTTGAAAATGTGACTGAACACATTGACGAAGGAAGAGCGGTGGACACGGTTTACATGGGCTTCAGCAAGGCATTTGATAAGGTCCCTCATGCAAGACTTCTTGAGAAGGTAAGGGGGCATGGGATCCAAGGGGCTTTGGCCTTGTGGATCCAGTACTGGCTTGCCTGCAGAAGGCAGAGAGTGGTTGTGGATGGGTCTTTTTCTGCATGGAGGTCAGTCACCAGTGGAGTGCCCCAGGGATCTGTTCTCGGACCTTGCAGTTTGTCGTTTTCATAAATGAGCCGGATGAGGAATTGGAGGGATGGGTTAGTAAGTTCGCCAACGATACGAAGGTTGGTGGTGTTGTGGATGGTCTGGAGGGATGTCAGAAGTTGCAGCGTGACATAGATAGGATGCAAGACTAGGCGGAGAAGTGGCAGATGGAGTTCAACACGGATAAATGTGTAGTGGCCCATTTTGGCAGGACCAATGGGATGCAAGAGTACAATATCAAGGGTAGGACTCTTAGCTGTGTTGAAGAGCAGAAGGATCTTTGGGTCCAGGTCCATAGGACTCTTAAATCGGCCTCGCAGGTGGAGGATGTGGTCAAGAAGGCGTATGGTGTACTGGCCTTCATTATCAAGGGATTGAGTTTAGGAATCGGGAGGTAATGCTGCAACTTTATAAGACCCTTGTCAGACCCCCACTTGGAGTACTGTTCGCAGTTCTGGTCGCCTCACTACAGGAAGGATGTGGAAGCTATTGAGAGGATGCAAAGGAGATTTACAAGGATGTTGCCTGGATTGGGAGGCATGCTTTATGAAGATAGGTTGAGGGAGCTAGGTCTCTTCTCCCTGGAGAGACGAAGGTTGAGAGGTTTATAAAATGTTGAGAGGAATAGATAGGGTGGATTCTCGGAGGCTATTTCCCAGGACTGAAATGGTCGCTACGAGAGGACACAGGTTTAAGGTGCTGGGAAGCAAGTACAGAGGAGATGTTAGGGGTAAGTTTTTCACTCAGAGGGTGGTGAGTGAGTGGAATCGGCTGCCATTGGCGGTGGTAGAGGCGAACTCGCTGGGGTCTTTTAAAAGACTTCTGGATGAGTATATGGGATCTAATGGGATTGGGAGTTACAGATAGTTCTATGGCTTGGTAGGTATAGGTGTGATCGGCACAACTTGTGGGCCGAAGGGCCTGTTTGTGCTGTAGTGTTCTATGTTCTATTCCAGTGACAGGCGGAATGGGAGAATTCTAGCCTGAGAGTGAGATACTTCCTGTATTAGCATTAACTATCACACTACCAGAGAGAACTCACAGATTGATTTCCAGTTTACAGATATCTGGACAAGGTGCCAAAGACTCAGTTAGAAACCAGAGACAGGTCCTATTGTTCCCTTAATGGTGTAAACAGCCTCACCTCATGCACTCTCTTTTTAATTTTCTCCAGTATTTTGTGTGATTCACTCAGCTGTTCCTTGATATTTTTCTTGTTCAACGTTTTCATAATTCGTAGCGCCTGTTTTGCATAAATAATCTGGAAAATATATGTCACAAACATTAGTTGTTTCAAAACGAGAATATCTTTAATATAATAAAACCTAAGTGGGTAAATTAATTCAATTGAACCTGATCATAGCAGAAATAGAGACTGCATTGCCTTTCTATACTGGCATTGGCCAACCAAAGCAGACAAACCCCAAGCAAACTGCACACCAACAATAGCCCAGTGGGGAGTTCACCGACAGTCTATCCTGTCTTAGAATCCTGAGGTAGTGAGGCTCATGACGGGAAGGTAAAGAGAGAAACCCTGCTCCCAGCTGAACAAACCAGTCAGGAATAAACAATGACTTTCTTGAAATAGTTAGTATTCACTCACAATATTATGCTTTAAGGATTTAATTCGACATCTATCCAAATTGTTGGGTCTGCTTGTGGTTTTCTTTTCAGCGTAGATGTGGTATTGCCTAGGCCCAAGAAAACAAACAATTTAACCATCATTTAATGAACAATATAAAGTCTCCCAGCTAAGAATTAGAAGCTGCAGACTGTTAAACTTAAATTCCTTATGACTCTTTTATGATGCAACTTACTAGTGAGTCACTCAGTTCAAGGGCAATTAGGAAAATGCTGGCCCAGCCAGTGACGTACTCCATAATTAGAGGATAATTAAAATTAGAGGGATAAGTGGGTGTAATATGTGGGGATATGGGGGGAGGGCCTGGGTGGGATTCTGTTTGGTGTAGACTTGATGGGCCAAAGGGCCTCTTTCTGCACTGCAGGGTTCTACGTTCTATGTTCTAACTGATAAAAATGTACATACAGGTGACACTGCTCGAAGAATTGACATCTTTTACTGTAGCAACCAGTTTCAGCAAATTCTCTCTACTTTTATACATTAATAAGAACATAAGAACATAAGAAATAGGAGCAGGAGTAGGCCATCTAGCCCTTCGAGCCTGCCCCGCCATTCAATAAGATCATGGCTGATCTGAAGTGGATTAGTTCCACTTTCCTGCTTTCTCCCCATAACCCTTAATTCCCCTGTCTGTCAAAAACCTATCTACCCGTGACTTAAATATATTCAGCGAGGTAGCCTCCACCACTTCAACAGGCAGAGAATTCCAGAGATTCACCACCCTTTGAAGAAGTTCCTCCTCAACTCTGATCTAAACTGCACCCCTCTTAACTTGAGGCTGTGCCCTCTAGTCCTGCTATTCTTTCTAAGCAGGAAGAATCTCTCTACCTCCACCCTATCCATCCCCTTCATTATCTCATACATCTCTGTAAGATTCTCCCCTCATCCTTCTAAACTCCAACGAGTACAGACCCAGTCTATTCAGTCTCTCTTCATAGTCCAACCCTCTCATCTCCAGTATCAACCTAGTGAACCTCCTCTGCACTACCTCCAAGGCCAATATATCCTTCCGCAAGTGCTGCGACCAAAACTACACACAGTACTCCAGCTGTGGCCTCACCAGTACCCTGTACAGTCGCAGCAAGACCTCCCTACTTTTATATTCTATCCCCCTCGCTATAAAGGCCAGCATCCCATTCGCCTTCTTGATCACCTGCTGCACCTGCGGACTGGGTTTTTGCGACTCATGCACAAGTACCCCCAGGTCCCTCTGCACCGTAGCATGCTGCAGCTTTTCGCCTTTTAAATAATAATCCCTCCTACTATTATTTCTGCCAAAGTGGATAACCTCACACTTGCTAACATTATACTCCACCTGCCAGGTCCTCACCCACTCGCTCAGCCTATCCAGATCTCTCTGCAGACTTTCCACACCCTCCACGCAATTTGCTTTTCCACTCATCTTTGTGTCATCAGCAAATTTTGTCACCCTACACTCAGCCCCCTCCTCCAGATCATCTATATAAATGGTAAAGAGTTGAGGCCCCAGCACCGATCCCTGCGGCACTCCACTAGTCACCAACCGCCAACCAGAATAGCACCCATTGATACCAGCTCTCTGCTTCCTATTAGACAGCCAATCCTCTATCTATGCTAACACCTTACCCCCAACTCCGTGCACCCTAACCTTCTGTAGCAACCTTTTGAGGCACCTTATGAAACGCCTTTTGGAAATCTAAAAACACCACATCCACTGGTACCCCTCTGTCTACCGCACTAGTCACATCCTCATAGAAATCCAATAAATTTGTCAAACACGACTTCCCCTTAACAAATCCGTGCTGCGTCTGCTCGATCATACCATTCTATTCCAGGTGCCTCGCTATTTTTTCTTTGATGACAGATTCTAGCATTTTTCCAACTACAGACGTAAAACTAACCGGCCTATAATTCCCTGCCTTTTGTCTGCTACCTTTTTTAAACAGCGGCATACCATTAGCCATTTTCCAATCTTCCGGCACTTCCCCAGAATCCAGCGAATTTTGATAAATAATTACTAAGGCATCCACTATCACCTCTGCCAGGAGTTGAGGCCCCAGCACCGATCCCTGTGGCACTCCACTAGTCACCAACCGCCAACCCTGCAATGCATTCCATCCGGTCCTGGGGACTTGTCCACCTTCAGTCCCATTAGTCTATCAAGCACTACCTCTCTAGTGACAGTAATTGCACTCAGGCCCTCAACTCCTACCATCCTTCTATCTTTAAGATCCGGCAAACTATTCGTGTCCTCCTCCATGAAGACCAAGGCAAAAAAACTTATTTAAAGCCTCAGCCATTTCCTCATCTCCCACCGCTAAGTCCCCCCTCTCATCCTCTAAGGGTCCAACATTCACTCTAGCCAGCCTCCTCTTCTTTACATATTTGTAAAAACTTTTACTGTCCTTTTTATATTTAGTGTTAGTTTAGCTTCATAGTCTATCTTTCCTTTCTTTATCACCTTCTTAACCATTCTTTGTTGATTTTTAAATTTTTCCCAATCTTCTAATCGCCCACTATTTTTAGCCACTCTGAACGCATCAGCTTTTAATTTAATATTCTCCTTTATTTCCTTAGATAGCCACAGCTGGTTATCCCTTCTCCTACAGTCCTTCTTTACCATCAAAATATATTTCTGTTGAGTACCGAAAAACATCTTCTTAAAAATCCTCCACTGTTCCTCAGCCGTCCTACTAACCAATCTACATTTGCCAATTCCCCTCTCATCCTATCGTACTCCCCTCTGTTCAAACAGAGGACACAGGTTCGGGACCCTACTTTCTCATCCTCCATCTGCATCAAAAATTCAACCATACTATGATCACTCGTCCCAAGAGGATCCCTCACAAGAAGATCCCTAATTCTACCTGCCTCGTTACACAACACCAGATCTAAGATAGCTCGCTCCCTCGTAGGTTCCGTCACACACTGTTCAAGGAAACTGTCCCGACAGCATTCCAAGAACACTTCCTCAAGCCCACCGCATCCGACTTGGGTCATCCAATCAATATGCAGAATAAAATCCCCCATAATTATTGCCGTTCCGTTTCTGCAAACATCATTTATTTGTTTGTTTATAGCCTGCCCCACCTCAAAGTTGTTATTTGGGGGCTTATAGACCACACCCACCAGTGTCTTCCTCCCCTTACTATTCCTTATCTCCACCCACAACAATTCCACGTTTTGCTCTTTGGAGCCTATTTCTTCCCTTACTACTGCCCTGATATTATCCTTAATTAACAGAGCTACCCCACCCCCTTTTTCCTCCCGTCTATCCTTCCTAAACACTTGATACCCCTGGACATTCAGCTCCCAGTCCCTGTCACCCTGCAACCACGTTTCCGTAATGGCCACTAGATCATATCCATTTGTGCTGATCTGCGCCATTAGCTCATTCACTTTGTTCTGAATGCTTCGTGCATTCAGGTGAAGTGTCTTTATCCCAGCCTTTATCTGGACCTAACGCTACTAACCTCTGTCATGCCCCCTACTCCTTTATTATTGGGACATCCTCAACATTTTCCCGCACCCGTACCCTCTCTTTTACTTTAGATTTTGTAATTTCCCCCACTCTTGCACCCTCCCCCCCCTCTAATTAGCTTAAAGCCCTATCTACAGTCCTAGTTATACGATTCGCCAGGTCTCTGGTCCCGGCACAGTTCAGATGAAGACCATCCCATCTGAACAGGTCCCATCTGCCCCAATACTGGTGCCAATGTCCCATAAATTCAAACCCATTCCTCCCACACCAATCCCTGAGCCACCCAATCATCTCCTTAATCCTATTTATCCTGTGCCAGTTTGCACGCGGTTCAGGTAGTAATCCAGAGATAACCACCTTGTCGGTTCTGCTTCTTAATTTGGTTCCCAGCTTTTCATACTCCCTCTGCAGATCCTTAGTTCCCATTTTGCCTATGTCGTTGGCACCCACATGTACCACAACGACCAGATTCTCACCCTCCCACTCCAGGTTCCTCTGCAGCCCAGATAAGACATCCTGGACCCGAGCACCAGGCAGACAACACACCCTTCGCTATTCTTAATCCTTGTCACAAAAGGACAGTGTCTATGCCCCGAACTACACTATCCCCAATTACCACTACATTCTTCTCTTCTTCTTTCTCTTTGACCTCTCCCTCCACCACTGTACCGTGGGCAGTTTGCTCGTCAACCTTGCAGCCCTCATTCTTGTCCACACTGGGAGCAAGAATCTCAAACCTGTTGTGCAGATTCAGGGGCCTTTGGGTCCCCCCCTCCTTCCTCCCCACTCCCCCCTCCTTCCTCTCACCCTTCCTCCCCTCAGCAACACCCTCCTGTTAATCCATTTAATACAGATTATCTGCTCAACTAAAGAACAAAGAACAGTACAGCACAGGAAACAGGCCCTTCAGCCCTCCAAGCCTGCGCCACTCATTGGTCCAACTAGACCATTTGTTTGTATCCCTCCATTCCCAGTCTGTTCATGTGACTATCCAGGTAATTCTTAAACAATCCCAGCGTGTCTGCCTCCACCACCCTCTGTGTAAAATACTTCCCTCTGATATCTGAATTAAACCTCGTCCCTCTCACCCTGAGCCTGTGACCCCTCATGATCGTCATCTCCGACCTGGGAAAAAGCTTCCCACTGTTCACCCTATCTATATCCTTCATAATTTTGTACACCTCTATTAGGTCTCCCCTCATTCTCCGGCTTTCCAGGAAGAACAACCCCAGTTTACCCAATCTCTCCTTACAGCTAAGACCCTCCATACCAGGCAACATCCTGGTAAACCTTCTCTACACTCTCTCCAAAGCCTCCATGTCCTTCTGGTAGTGTGGCGACCAGAACTGGATGCAGTATTCCAAATGTGGCCTAACCAACGTTCTATACAGCTGCAACATCAGACTCCAGTTTTTATACTCTCTATCCCGTCCTATAAAGGCAGGCATGCCATATGCCTTCTTCACCACCTTCTCCACCTGTGCTGCCACCTTCAAGGATTTGTGGACTTGCACACTAGGTCCCTCTGTGCGTCTATACTCTTGATGGTTCTGCCATTTATTGTATAACTCCCCCCTACATTAGTCCTACCAAAATGCATCACTTTGCATTTATCTGGATTAAATTCCATCTGCCATTTCTCTGCCCAATTTTCCAGCCTATCTATATCCTGCTGTATTCTCCGACAATGTTCATCACTATCAGCAAGTCCAGCCATCTTCATGTCGTTCGCAAACTTACTGATCACACCAGTTACACCTTTTTCCAAATCATTTATATATATCACAAATAGCAGAGGTCCCAGTACAGAGCCCTGCGGAACACCACTGGTCACAGACCTCCAGCCAGAAAAAGACCCTTCGACTGATACCCTCTGTCTCCTGTGGCCAAGCCAGTTCTCTACCCATCTAGCCTCCTCTCCTTGTATCCCAAGAGGCTTAACCTTCTGCACCAGCCTGCCATGAGGGACTTTGTCAAACGCCTTACTGAAATCCATATAGACGACATCCACGGCCCTTCCTTTGTCAACCGTTTTTGTCACCTCCTCAAAAAACTCCACCAAATTTGTAAGGCACGACCTCCCTCTTACAAAACCATGCTGTCTATCACTAATGTGATTGTTCCATTCTAAATGTGCATACATCCTATCTCCAAGAATCTTCTCCAACGACTTCCCTACCACGGACATCAGTCACACCGGCCTATAATTACCCGGGTTATCCTTGCTACCCTTCTTAAATAACGGTACCACATTCGCTATCCTCAATCCTCTGGGACTTCACCTATGTCCAATGAAGAGACAAAGATTTCCATCAGAGGCCCAGCAATTTCACCTCTTGTCTCCCTGAGCAGTCTAGGATAGATGCCATCAGGCCCTGGGGATTTGTCAGTTTTAATGTTCCCTAAAAAACCTAACACTTCCTCCCTTGTAATGGAGATAATGGAGATAATAACCTCCCAAAATAATCTTCAAACACCATTCAGGATGTTACATGGAGTTCACAATTATCCTGCACTAACTCAAACCTCCTGTATACTGTGAAAATACAAAAATAAATGGTCAGAAACACTGAAAAACTTTAATGTTGGGGTGGGGGTGGGTGAAGGTACAACGAGATCCAAGTCAGTGGATTGGATCTGACTCACCATTCTCATGATGTAGATGTAGTGGACTTAAACCTGGTGTTGTGAGGCTTCTTACTGTGTTCATCATTCTGACTCAGAACACAGTCTCACTGTACTAATAACACTTGCTCCAATTCAAAAGAATATCTTGTAGACCTTTACAGTGGAAAACCAGGAGGTGAAAGAAAATGTAGGATAGCTTAGATAGCTAAAAGCATAGCTTGAGGGAATGGTTCACAAGAGATTTTTGAAAGAAGGAAGAAAATGAGAAAGATTAAATAATTTTTTGGGAGAGTTTCAAAGAGCATTGGAGACAGGCTGCTGGATTGAGTAAAGCCCAGATTTGGAGGAATGGAAGGTGAGATGTGATAAATGAACAAATCACTTGTTTATGTTGTAGAGAGTTTCCAAAAGGTGAGAATTAGGGTTAGGATTAGGGTTATCAATTGACATCAATGCAGTCAGAGACAGACAACCGGTCACATTTAGTAAGAATTTGGGCGATGCCTGTTATATATGAATTTTTAGAGTCTGACATGTGAATTGCCTCCATTTTTGACAAACCTCTCGTATTCTGATATTAAGAGTGGATAGTCAGAAGCTTTTTCCCAGGGTGGAAGAGTCAATTACTAGAGGTCACAGGTTTAAGGTGTGAGGGGCAAGGTTTAAAGGAGATGTACGAGGCAAGTTACTTTACACAGAGGTTGATGGGTGCTTGAAAATCGCTGCCAGGTGAGGTAGTGGAAGCAGGTACAATTGTGACTCAAGGATCATCTGGACAAATCTATGAATAGGATGGGAATAGAGGGATATGGTCCCTGGGAAGGTAGGGGGTTTTAGTTCATACAGGCAGCATGGTTGGTGCAGGTTTGGAAGGCCAAAGGGCCTGTTCCTGTGCTGTAATTTTATTTATTCTTTATTATTATTTGTATGTGCAAGAGTAGAGGTAGAAAGGCCAACAAATAGAACATTCTGGAAACCAATCCTTGAGATCATATGGATTAAGGTTTTGACAGCAGATGGACTGAGAGCAATGTTCCGTAGAGCTAGAAAGATATGAATCTTGATCTTTTCATTAAATGTTCATTATTATTAACTTTAACTTCCTGGAGAGAGGAAACTAGAAACTTTTAAGATAATTGCGAAAAATAAGTTTAGGTGTTTGATCAGAACCACGTTAATGCTTGACAACCTGGATCCCACCAAATGATGTAGAGATGCCGGCGTTGGACTGGGGTAAACACAGGAAGAATCTCACAACACCAGGTTAAAGTCCAACCAGTTTATTTGATAGTAATCCCACAAGCTTTCAGGAACACTGTTCCAAGGACCATATCCCTCTATTCCCATCCTTTTCATAGATTTGTCCAGATGACCCTTGAGTCACAATCGTACCTACTTCCACTACCTCGCCCAGCGAGTTCCAGGCACCCAGGAACAGTCCGATTTTATATGCCCTTCTCTGATCAGAACCTTCCACACACCTGAAGCAGGGACAGCATTTCCGAAAGCTTGTGGGATTACTATCAAATAAACTGGTTGGACTTTAACCTGATGTTGTGAGACTTCTTGATGTGTTTCCCAGCAAATGGACAGGAACTGAGCAAAGTCTCTTTAGAACAAAGAACAAAAGCAGTATAGCACAGTAACAGGCCCTTTGGCCCATCAAGTCTGTGCTGACAATCCTCACTATCTGCTACTCCCCCAGTTTTTGACACACCTGAGGAAGGAGCAGCGCTCCAAAAGCTCATGATTCCAAATAAACCTGTTGGACTTTAACCTGGTGTTGAGAGACTTTTTACTGCCCCCAATTTTTGTATCATCTGCAAATTGACTAATCAGACCACCTACATTTTCCTCCAAATGATTTATATATATATTACAAACAGAGGCCCCAGCACTGATCCTTGTGGAACACTGCTTGACACAGGCCTCCTGTTAAAAAAGGACCTTTTCACTGCTACTGTCTGCTTTCTATGCCTAAATCTGGATATGCCTGCGTTGGACTGGGGTAAATACAGTAAGAAGTCTCACAACACCAGGTTAAAGTTGAACAGGTTTATTTGGTAGGAAACGCCACTAGCTTTTGGAACGCTGTTCCTCCGTCAGGTGAGTGGGAAGTTCTGATCACAAACAGGGCATATAAAGGCACACACAGTTTACAGAATACTGATTAGAATGTGAATCTTTACACCTAATCAAGTCTTAAAAGGTGCAGACAATGTGAGTGGAGATAGCATTATGCATAGGTTAAAGGAATGTGTATTGTCTCCAGACAGGACAGTAAGTGAGATTTTGCAAGCCCAGGCAAGTCATGGGGGTTACAAATAGTGTGACATGAACCCAAGACCCCAGTTGAGGCCGTCCTCATGTGTGCGGAATTTGGCTCTCAGTTTCTACTCAGTGACTCTGCGCTGTCAGTCGTGAAGGCTGCCTTGTGGAACATTTACCCGAAGATCAGAAGCCGAATGCCCGTGACCGCTGAAGTATTCACCAACAGAAGGTGATTGCCTGGTGATTGTCGAGCGATGTTCATTCATCCGTTGTCGTAGCGTCTGCATGGTCTCTCCAACGTACTGTGCCTCGGGACATCCTTTCCTGCAGCGTATCAGGTAGACAATGTTGGCCAAGTTGCAAGAGTATGTACCATGTACCTGGTGGATGGTGTTCTCACGTGAGGTGATGACATCTGAGTCAATGATCCGGCATGTCTTGCAGAGGTTGCTGTGGCAGGGTTGTGTGGTGTTGTGGTCACTGTTCTCCTGAAGGCTGGGTAGTTTGCTGTGAACAATGGTCTGTTTGAGGTTGTGCAGTTGTTTGAAGGCAAGAAGTGGGGATGGCCCTGGAGAGATATTCATCTTCATCAATGACATGTTGAAGACTCCGGAGAAGATGTTGTAGCTTCTCCGCTCCAGGAAAGTAATGGACGACGAAGGGTACTCTGTCCACTGTGTCCCGTGTTTGTCTTCTCAGGAGGTCAGTGCGGTTTTTCACTGTGGCGCGTCAGAACTGTAGATTGATGAGTCGAGCGCCATATCCTGTTCTCATGAGGGCATCTTTCAGCGTCTGGAGGAGTCTGTTGCGATCCTCCTCATCTGAGCAGATCCTGCGTATACGGAGGGCTTGTCCGCAGGGGATGGCTTCTTGAATGTGTTTAGGATGGAAGCTGGAGAAATGGAGCATTGTGAGGTTATCCTTGGCTTGCAGTACAGTGAGGTGCTGAGGTGACCGTCCTTAATGGAGATGCATGTGTCCAAGAATGCAACTGATTCCGGAGAATAGTCCGCGGTGAGTCTGATGGTGGGATGGAACTTGATGTCATAGAAACATAGAATCATAGAAATCATAGAACCCTACAGTGCAGAAAGAGGCCCTTCGGCCCATCGAGTCTTCACCGACGACGATCCCACCCAGGCCCTACCCCCATATTCCTACATATTTTACCCACTAATCCCTCTAACCTAAGCATTTCTGGACACACTAAGGGGCAATTTTAGCATGGCCAATCAACCCAACCCGCACATCTTTGGACGTCATATAGTTGTTTCAGTGATAAGAACTTAAGAGCATAAGAAGTAGGAGCAGGAGTAGGCCATCTAGCCCCTTGAGCCTGCCCCGCCATTCAATAAGATCATGGCTGATCTGAAGTGGATCGGTTCCACTTACCCGCTTGCTCCCCATAACCCTTATTGATCAGGTATCTATCTACCTGTGACTTAAACATATTTAATGAGGTAGCCTCCATTGCTTCAATGGGCAGAGAATTCCAGAGATTCACTACCCTCTGAGAGAAGAAGTTTCTCCTCAACTCTGTTCTGAACTGACCCCCCTTATTTTGAGGCTTTGCCCTCTAGTTCTGCTATCCTTTCTAAGTGGAAAGAATCTTTTTACCTCTATCCTATATAGCCCCTTCACTATCTTATGTCTCTATAAGATCGCCCCTCAGCCTTCTAAACTTTAATGAGTACAGACCCAGTCTACTCAATCTCTCCTCATAAGGTGACCCCTCATCTCCGGTATCAGCCGAGTGAACCTTCTCTGTACTCCCTCCAAGGCCAATATATCCTTCCGCAAATGCAGTGACCAAAACTGCACACAGTACTCCAGCTGCGGCCTCACCAGTACCCTGTACAGTTGCAGCAAGACCTCCCTGCTTTTATACTCCATCCCCCTCGCTATAAAGGCCAGCATCCCATTCACCTTCTTGATCACCTGCTGCACCTGCAGACTGGAGTTTTTGTGATTCGTGCACAAGGACCCCCAAGTCCCTCTGCACAGTAGCATGTTGTCATTTTTCACTATTTAAATAATATTCCATTTTACTATTATTTCTTCCAAAGTGGATAACCTCACATTTGCCAAAGTTATATTCCACCTGCCAGATCCTCGCCCACTCACTGAGCCCATCCAAATCTCTCTGCAGACTTTCCGTGTCCTCCACACAATTTGCTTTCCCACTCATCTTCGTGTCATCAGCAAACTTCATTACCCTACACTCAGTCCCCACCTCCAGATCGTCTAAATACATGGTAAATAGTTGAGGCCCCTGCAGCACGCCACTAGTCACCAACTGCCAACCAGAAAAGCACCCATTGATTCCAACTCTCTGCTTCCTGTTAGATAGCCAATCTTCAATCCACGCTAACACTTTACTCCCAACTCCATGTACCCTAATCTTCTGCAGCAACCTTTTGTGAGGCATCTTATCGAATGCCTTCTGGAAATGATTCACCATGAGTCCAAAAGGAAGAAAATGTCATCAATGTATCTAGTATATCACATCAGCTGAAGGTCCTGTACGGTGAAAAAGTCTTGTTCGAGCCTGTGCATGAAGATGTTGGCATACTGAGGTGCAAATTTGGTCCCCGTGGCTGTTCCATGTGTCTGGATGAAGAATTGTTTGTTGAAGGTGAAGACATTGTGGTCCAGGATGAAGCGGATGAGTTGTAAAATTGCATCTGGAAACTGGCAGTTATTGGCGTTGAGTACTGAGGCACTTGCAGCAATGCCATCGTCATGGGGGATGCTGGTGTAGAGCACTGAGACATCCACTCCCCACTCACCTGACGAAGGAGCAGCGCTCCGAAAGCTAGTAGCGTTTACTACCAAACGAACTTGTTGGACTTTAACCTGGTGTTATGAGACTTCTTTCTATGCCTAAGCCAGTTTTGTATCCATCTTACCTCGGATCCCATATGACTTCACTTCTGTATCAGCCTGCCATGAGGAACCTTATCAAAGGCTTTACTAAAGTCCACGTATACAACATCCACTGCCCTGGTTAATTTCTTTTGTCACATCTTCAAAGAACTCAATCAAGTTTGTGAGACATGACCTCCCCTTCACAAAACCATGCTGCCTTTTGCTAATAAGCCTATTCTCTTCCAGATGTGTCCCTAAGAATCTTTTCCAATAATTTCCCCACCAATAATGTAAGACTCACAGGTCTGCAATTTCCCAGATTCTCTCTTCTGCCTTCTTAAACAGAGGAACAATATTAGCTACTCTCCAATTCTCTGATAACTCACCTATCATTAAAAAAGATACAAAGATTTTGGCCAAAGCCTCAGCAATTTCTTCCCTCACCTCTCTTAGGAGTCTGGGATAGACCTTATCGGGCCCTGGGGACTTGTCCACCTTAATGTTTTTCAAAACCACCTATATCTCCTCCCTTCTTATTTTGACAAGTCCCAGAATGCCAACATCCTCCTTTCTACACTCACCATCCATCACATCTTTCTCCTTTGTGAGTACTGTTGCAAAGTCCTCGTTAAGGATCTCATCCATCTCATCTGGCTCCACACAAATTCCTTCCACTGTCCTTGAGTGGACCCACCCTTCCCTTAGCTACCCTCTTCCTCCTAATATACGCATGAAAAGCCTTGGGATTTTCCTAAATCCTGCCTGCCAAGGACATTTCCTGGCCCCTTTTTGCCCTCCTAAGTCCCTGTTTAAGCTCTTTCCTGCCACCTTTGTATTCCTCAGAAGCCTTATCCATTTTCATAAGAACATAAGAAATAGGAGCAGGAGTAGGCCATCCAGCCCTTCGAGCCTGCCCCGCCATTCAATAAGATCATGGCTGATCTGTCGTGGCTCAGTTCCACCTTCCCGCCCTCTCCCCATAACCCTTAATCCCCTCTCTTATCAAAAACCCATCAACCCGCGTCTTAAAAATATTTAGCGAGGCAGCCTCCACCACTTCAACGGGCAGAGAATTCTAGAGATTCACCACCCTTTGAGTGAAGAAGTTCCTCCTCAACTCCGTTCTAAACCGCCCCCCTTTTATCTTGAGGCTGTGCCCCCTAGTCCAACTGTCTTTTTTGAGTGGGAAGAGTCTCTCCACCTCTATCCTATCCATCCCATTCATCATCTTATACGTCTCAATGAGATCTCCCCTCATTCTTCTAAACTCTAACGAGTACAAGCCTAGTTTATTCAGCCTCTCCTCATAGCTCAACCCCCTCAACTCCGGTATCAGCCTAGTAAACCTCCTCTGCACTCCCTCCAAGGCCAAAATATCTTTGCGCAGGTGCGGCGCCCAAAACTGCACACAGTACTCCAGATGTGGCCTCACCAATGCCCTATACAGCTGCAGCAAGACCTCCCTACTTTTATATTCAATCCCCCTCGCTATGAAGGCCAGCATCCCATTCGCCTTCCTGACCACCTGCTGCACCTGCAAGCTGGGTTTTTGCGACTCATGCACAAGGACCCCGAGGTCCCTCTGCACCGTCGCCTGCTGCAGTTTTTCGCCCCGTAAGTAATAGTCCTTCCTACCATTATTCCTACCAAATGTATGCCTCCTTCTTCTTTTTCACTAAGTTCACATTCTCTCTTGTTATACAGGGTTCCCAAATCTTTCTATCTTTGTCTTTCATTTTTACAAATACATCCTGAATAGTTAACAACTGACATTTAGAAGACTCCTACATATTGGATGTGGATTTACCATCAAACATGCCATCCCTAGTCTACATTCCCTAGCTCCTGCCTAATACTGTCATAGTTAGCCTTCCCCTAGTTTACTACTTTCACTCTGGGACTACTTCTATACCTTTCTACAAGAATCTTAAAACTTATTGAATTGTGATCACTGTTCACAAAATGGTCCCCCACTGGGACATCAGTCACCTGTCCAGGCTCGTTTTCCAGAACCAGGTCTAAGATTGCCCTTTCCCGAGTTGGACTATCTACATATTGCCTTAAGAAGAACTCTTAGACTAGGATTCCTTTAGTGCCAAGGGCTAGAGTTTGTTCAGTGTGTCCATGTTGAGGAAGTTAAAATCACCCATCACAACAACCCTATTGTTTTTACATCTTCCCATGACCTGCTGACATATCAGTTCCTCCACTTCATGCTGGCTGTTGGGAGGTCTGTACTACAATCCCAACAGTGTGATTGCACCACTCCTGTTCCTGAGTTCTACCTATATGGCCTCATTGCATGATCCCACCAAGGTATCTTCCCTCCGTGTGCTGTGACATTCTTCTTACTCAGTAAAGCAACACCCCTACCTCTTTTGTTACCCTCTCTAAATTGCCTGAAGCATCTAAATCCTGGAATTTTAATTTTACCAATGCTGAATTGAAGTGAATTTCAATATATGCATAGTTAGAATTAAAAGGAGTATAATAAAGATGGAGGCAGAATTGCTTTGATATTATTAACATGACTCTCCTGTGTTAGAGGGTTTCTTTTCCTGGAGAGAGGCCTCAAAGCACGAGTGGTGGAATTCATGGCTGAAAAATAAGGTTTTGGGTTTTTGTTTAATTTTTAAAAAATGGTAAACTGGAAAAAGTGAGACAAATCCCAGAATTCCTTGGAAATAAAACTGGTGCAAGGAGAAAATTTTTTTTGTATTGTTGAGCTAATGTACAAGGTGATTAAACAAACAAGACCTGCATCCTGCGACAAACTCATTCAAGATTTGATGAAGGTGAGTTTGGGATTCTGACTTTGGTCTTTTTACCATGTGATCCACTTCATCAAGTCCATCCTCCTGGGAAAATGGAGAAGAAATGGAAAGAATTAAACATTATGCTTCCCTTTCACAATATCTTTTTAAAAAGTCAAATGATGATGAACATTTCCCTTCTTCAAAAACAACCAGTCATTTAAATTCCATTCGCTGCTTTTTGAACCTCCCTCCTGAATCTATTTACAGAGGACAGTTCAGCTCAATGACTAACATTAACTCTTGTGGTTCAGTGGACAGTGGCCCTACCTCTAGACCAGAAGCTCTGGGTTCAAGTCTAATGCTAGGACTTACTCAGAACAAGCTTCAAGCTGAAAGTCAGCTTGCAAATGCCCCCATTCTTCCTCAAAGTGAAAACAGTGCGTGTGCTGAAATCTAAATCAGCCCCTGGTTAAGAGGAGATGGGAGATGTGCCTGTGCAAGACAGACAGAATCCAGCAAATTCAGAAATGTGATTAGGAGAAACGTCATTACTCAGAATGTTATAGGGGAACAGAATCCTTCACTGCAACAACTGGTTGATGCAGTAACCAACATACCTTCTAATTTAAATGATAGAAAGAGGAAGTAAGCAGGAAATGGGATGAGTTTTGAATTACTGTAATGATGAACTATGTGAATATCAATGTCCTCCTTCATCACGAACTGCCTGCTCCAATGGTAAAGCCCTCCCACAGAGATTAAGGAGAACCTTTAACTGTTGCTCAGTGTCACTGACTCAACAGCCACTTATCTCTCCTCACTTGTTCCCACTTTTTTTTTGTTTTTATTCCAATTCGGTCAACTCAAGTCCAATTCAGAGTCTCAACAAGTTGGGACATTCCCGATCCAAGCTGACAAGACAGGGCTCTCACCTCCTGTCTTGGGCTTGATCTACATGACCCAAGCTGATTGGAGTAGGCATAGCTCCTCCTCCAAGGCTTGATCTCATTTGCATCTTCGCCAGAAGGCCCAGATGCCGCTTTTAAAAATTGCTTCAAAATGAAGCAAAATGTAACCTAATGACTTCAACCAAGTGCAGCATGTCAATACCACACTTGATCTTAGCCCTAGGCTGGAATACATTTCAATTATGAACACAGGTCTAAATTTATAATTATATTTAGAGCCTGATTTTCCATTCGAATAGAATAATAGTAATGACGTTTCTCCTAATCACATTTCTGAATTTGCTGGATTCTGTCTGTCTTGCACATGCACATCTCCCATCTCCTCTTAACCAGGGGCTGATTTAGATTTCAGCACACGCACTGTTTTCACTTTGAGGAAGAATGGAGGCATTTGCAAGCTGACTTTCAGCTTGAAGCTTGTTCTGAGTAAGTCCTAGCATTGGACTTGAACCCAAAGCTTCTGGTCTAGAGGTAGGGCCACTGTCCACTGAACCACAAGAGTTAATGTTAGTCATTGAGCTGAACTGTCCTCTGTAAATAGATTCAGGAGGGAGGTTCAAAAAGCAGCGAATGGAATTTAAATGACTGGTTGTTTTTTTTTATTGAGAGACTGATAACCTTTGTCTTGAAATATTCTCACATCAAGTTGAACAAATTTCCCCATTCTCAGCAATGCACCTACCAGTCTCTCTGCGATCTTTGCAAGGAGATTGGAATTATACAACCGCCAGGAATAATCTTCCCAGGAACTCCACACATACACACATGGTTTTTCGTACAGATACGGAATACAGCAATATGACCTGAAACAGACAAGAGGAATATGGATATAAAATATTGATCCAACGTTCCTTAAAGGAAGCAATAATCTCCAGCTCTAATATCCACCATGGGGAAGAGAAATCTGAGATATCTCCTTTTAACCTTCAATATAAGTGCAATTATTGAAGCATCTTTAACAGAATAAACTCTCCCAAGATGCTTCACAGGAACCTTACCAGACAAAATTTGACACCATGCCATATAAGGTGAAGTTCAGGCAAATATCCAAAACCGTGGTCAAAAAGATCAGTTTTAAGGAGCAACTTCACAAAATAATTATGGCACAGAAAGAAGCCATTCAGCCCATCGTGTCTTCACTGGTTCACTCAAGGTGTAGTTTGTCCAGTGCTGCTTACCCATTTTCTCCACATTGCTCTGCACATTTCCCCTTTTCAGATGGGTGATCCAATTCCCTTTTGAAATCTTCAAGGGAGGGAATTTATGTGTAGAGCCAGAGGAAATGGGCAAGGTATTAAATGAGTACTTTGCATCAGTATTCACCAAAGAGAAGGATTTGGTGGATGATAAGTCTGGGAAAGGATGTGTAGAGAGTTTGAGTCACATTGAGATCAAAATGGAAGAGGTATTGGGGTTCTTGGAAACATTAAGGTAGACAAGACCCAAGACCTGCTGGGATATACCCCAACATACTGAGAGAGACAAGGCAGGAAATTGCTGGGGCCTTAAGAGAAATCTTTGTATTCTCACTGGCTACAGGGAGATACGCACATTAAGAAGTCTCACAATGCCAGGTTAAAGTCCAACAGATTCATTTGGTAGCACAAGCCACTAGCTTTCGGAGCACTGCTCCTTCAACAGGTGAGTGGAATTTCAGTTCACAAACAGGGCATATAAAGACACAAACTCAATTTGCAAAATAATGGTTGGAATGTGAGGCTTTACAGGTTAGCTTATGAGGAGAGATTGAGTAGATTGGGCCTGTACTCATTGGATTTTAGAAGGCTGAGGGGTGATCTTATAGAGACATATAGATAATGAAGGGGCTAGATAGGGTAGAGGTAGAGAGATTCTTCCCACTTAGAAGGAAACAATAACTAGAGGACACAGCCTCAAAATAAGGGGGATCCAGTTTAGAACAGAGTTGAGGAGGAACTTATCTCAGAGGGTAGTGAATCTTTGGAATTCTCTGCCCATTGAAGTGGTGGAGGCTACCTTGTTAAATATGTTTAAGTCACAGGTAGATAGATTCCTGATCAATAGGGAATTAAGGGTTATGGGGAGCAGGCAGGTAAGTGGAACTGAACCACTATCAGATCAGCCATGATCTTATTGAATGGTGGGGCAGGCTCGAGGGGCTAGATGGCCTACTCCTGCTCCTATTTCTTATGCTCTTATGTACAGGTAATAAAGTCTTAAAGGTACAGACAACATGAGTGGAAAAATGGTTAAGCATAGGTTAAAGAGATGTGTACTGTCTCCAGCCAGGACAGTTAGTGAGATTTTGCAAGCCCAGGAAGTCGTGGGAGTTACATATAGTGTGACATGAACATTCCAACCATTATTTTGTAAATTGATTTGGTGTCTTTATGTGCCCTGTTTATGAACTGAAGTCCCACTCACCTGATGAAGGAGCAGCGCTCTGAAAGCTAATGGCTTGTGCTACCAAATAAACCTATTGGGCTTTAACCTGGTGTTATGAGACTTCTTACTGTGTTTTACCCCTGTCCAATGCCAGCATCTCCACAACAGCAGAGGTCCCAGAAGATTGGAGAATAGCCAATGATGTTCCTTTGTTTAAGAAGGTAGCAAGAATAATCCAGGTAATTACAGGCCGGTGAGCCTGTAATTTCCCATCAGTGGTAGGGAAATTATTGGAGTGGGTTCTCCAAGACAGCATTTATTCCCACTCCTAAGTGGACATATTAGTGAGAGGCAACATGGTTTTGTGAAGGGGAGGTCGTGTCTCATGAATTTGATTGAGTTTTTCGAGGAAGTGACAAAGGTGATTGATGAGGGTAGGGCAGTGGATGTTGTCTACATGGACTTCAGTAAGGCCTTTGACAAGGTCCCTCATGGCAGACTGGTGCAAAAGGTGAAGTCGCATGGGATCAGAGGTGAGCTGGCAAGGTGGATACAAACTGACTCGGTCAAAGAAGACAGAGGGTAGCAGTGGAAAGTGTGTTTCTGAATGGAGGGCTGTGACAAGTGGTGTTCCTCAGGGATCAGTGCTGGGACCTTTGCTGTTTGTAATATAAATAAATGATTTTGAGGAAAATGTACTGGATTGATAAGTACGTTTGCGGACGACACTTAGGTTGTGGATTTGTGGATAGCAATGAAGACCATCAGAGGATACAGCAGGATATAGATCATTTGGAGACTTGAGTGGAGAGATGGCAGATGAAGTTTACGCCGGACAAATGTGAGGTAATGCATTTCGGAAGATCTAATACAGACTGGAAATATACAATAAATGGCAGAACCCTTGAGAGTATTGTTAGGCAGAGGGATCTGGGTGTACAGGCACACAGGTCGCTGAAAGTGGCAATGCAGGTGGAGAAGGTAGTCAAGAAAGCATACAGCATGCTTGCCTTCAATGGTTGGGGTATTGAGTTTAAAAATTGGCAAGTCATGTTGCCAGTTTATAGAACCTTACTTAGGCCACACTTGGAATGTAGTGTTCAGTTCTGCACACCACACTACCAGAAGGATGTGGAGGCTTTGGAGATGGTACAGAAATGATTTACCAGGATGTTGCCTGGTATGGAGGGCATTAGCCATGATGAGAGGTTGGAGAAACTTGGTTTGTTCTCACTGGAGCGATGGAGGTTGAGGGGTGATCTGATAGAAGTCTACAAGATTATGAGAGGCATGGACAGAGTGGTTAGTCAGAAGCTTTTTCCAGGGTGGAAGAGCCAATTACTAGGGGGCATAGGTTTAAGGTGCAAGGGGCAAGGTTTAAAGGAGATGTACAAGGTAGATTTTTTTTTTACACAGAGAGTAGTGGATACATAGAAGTTGTTGCCGGAGGAGGTAATGGAAGCAGATACAGTCATGACCTTTAAGGGGCGCCTTGACAAGTACAAGAATAGGATGGGAATAGACAGACGTGGTCCTGGAAGAGTAGGGGTTTTAGTTAAGTCGGCCGCATGGTCGATGCAGGCTTGGAGGGCCGAAGGGCCTGTTCCTGTGCTGTAATTTTCTTTGTTCTTTGTTTTTCAGACAGTGAGGGAGTCGAGAGAGGCAGTGCTGAGGTTGAGCAGGGCATTGTCAGTGTACATGAAAAATTAACACTGTCACTGAGGGGCAACATTTAGATGAGGAATAGGCAACGGGTGCTGAAAAATCGATCCTTGGGGGACACTAGAGATAAGGCTGCGGAAGAAGAAGAAAAACCATTGCCAATGTTTTGAGGCTAAGATTAGCCAGGACAGAGTGGGAACGGGAGAGAGCAGTCCCATCCAGCTGCAGCAGACAGGAATTGGTGGAGGATGGTGTTTTTAGCCATGTCAGAGGCTGAGGAGAATCAGGAGGGAAGGTTTAACAACACAACATGTTTAGCAGCTTATGTTGACTGTTTGGAGTTTACCTGTCGAACTCGGTACTCTCTGCTTTTGCAGGAGGTGTGATTGAATTCTGTTTTGGTGGTAAACAAGTTTCAGCAAATTCCAGCTCATCCTCAGAATCTCTGGTATCCAGCAAAGATTTCTTCTCTTCATTCTCATCCACTTTCCCTTCTTTTCTCTTTTTTGTGACAACATCTACTAATTTGCCATAGTTACCTTGAAAAAAGTTTTGAAATGATCATTTTGACTTCTCACTGTGGTCAGAGTTCAGAGGTTACAGGGCAGTGAATCCATTTTACAATATTTATCCTACAGATAAATGCCAGCTCATTTCCCAATAGTACAACAAAAGATTTCAGTCAGTCAGCAGATTGATTGAAGCAGGAATGGTTCCAGATATAGGCTCACAGAAGTGTTGCTAATTAAATAATGCTTTTCTATGAGGCAAAGAGTTCTATATCAGCCAGGATTAATGTGCAGTGTCATTGACAGTGCCATGTGGTAGAAACCTGAACTCAGGGATTGCTGGAAGTGCAGACGGGAAGGTACATACCACATAGGAGGGGGGGGTGTCTGCCAGTGTTGCAAGGAGGCCATTGATGAAGACATCCCTGCCTGAAAATTGAGGCTGAGTGGAAAATGGCCCTTAAGTGATCATTAATTTTCAACAAAGGCCTCAATTAGGGAACTGGGCAGGGCCTAGGCCTCACCCATCCTATTTGTGTTTTGAAATTCAAAGAACAAAGAAAAGTACAGCACAGGAACAGGCCCTTCAACACTCCAAGCCTGTGCCAACCTTGCCTAACCTAAAACCGTATGCACTTAGAGTCCGTATCCTTCCATTCCCATCCTATTCATGTATTGGTCTAATTGCCCCTTAAATTACGCTATCGTACCTGCTCCGATCAACTCCCCAGGCAGCACGTTCCAGACGCTCACTACCCTGTGTAAAACAACTTGCCTCGCACATCTCCTCTAAACTTTTCCCCACGCACCTTAAACCTACGTCCCCTAGTATTTGACTTTTTTTTCCTTTAGGAAAGAGCATCTGACTAACCACTCTGTCCATGCCACTCAATCTTGTAAACCTCTATCAGGTCACCCTTCAAACTCCATTGTTCCAGTGAGAGTTCATCCAACCTCTTCTCACAGCTAATATCCTCCATTCCAGACAACATCTTGGTAAACTTCTTCTGTACCCTCTCCAAAGCATCTACATCCTTCTGGTAATGTGGTACCCAGAATTGTACACAATATTCTAAATGAGTCCTAACTAAGGTTCTGTATTTGCATGACCTGCAAATTTTTATAATTAATGCCCCAATTGATGAAGGCAAGCATGCTGAATGCCTTCTTGACTACCTTATCCACTTGCATTGCCACTTTTAGTGATTGGTGGACATACACGCCCGGATCTCTCTGCCTGTCAATATCCTAAGGGTTTTACCATTTACTGTATAATTCTTATGTGCATTCGACCTTCCAAAATGCATTTTCTCACCCTTGTCCGGATTAAACTCCATTTTCCACTTCCCTGCCCAAGTATCCAACTGGTCTACATCTTGCTGTATCCTCTGAAAATCCTCTTCACTACCTGCAACACCACCAACTTTTGTATCGTCTGCGAACTTACTAATCAGACCGGCTACATTTTCCTCCAAAATCATTTATATATACTGCAAACAACAAAGGTCCCAGAATTGATCCCTGTGGAACACCCCTAGCCACAGCCTTCCATTCAGAAAAGCACCCACCTAATGCGACCCTGTGTCTTCTGTGGCCAAGCCAGTTCTGTATCCATTTTGCCAGGTTGCCTCTGATCCCATGTGACTTCAGCAAGATAGATGGTTATAGGTAATCTCTAAGGAAGGGACATGTTCGACAGAACTTTGTGAGCCGAAGGGCCTGTATTGTGCTGTAATTTTTCTATGTTTCAATGTTTCTATGTTTCACCTATCGTATCAGCCTACCATGAGGTACCTTGTCAAAGGCAAATGTAACCATTTTGATAGATACATCTGAACTTCTGTCATCATGCGACTCTGGAGGCAGACATCTTCAAGCAGTTCAATAAATACCCTCACTGAGACAAGAGACTGAGACATGAAGGCTGCTGTCCTTATAGAGGAAATATGGTGTCAGGAAGTGAAGAAAATAGGTTTTTGAACCCTGGAAATAATGCAGAGAAGATGCTGAGAACCCAGGAATGCAGAAATCTGCAAAAAAGCTGCTGAAAGAAAGGACAATAGGTAAATACTGAAATGGCTGCAGAAGATTTTCTCATCTCATCTCTTTGGAGAAACCCTAATGCTGACATTATACTGTATATTGACACAACAATAGTTTAGGTTAGAGAGTCATTAGATTGTTGCACCGACCAGTGGAACCATCGAGGGCTGAAGGGCCTGTACTGAGCTGTAATGTTCTATGTTCTGTGTTCTAATGCAGCAAGAACAAGCAGCACATTAGAACATAAGAACATAAGAAATAGGAGCAGGAGTAGGCCATCTAGCCCTTCGAGCCTGCCCCGCCATTCAATAAGATCATGGCTGATCTGTTGTGGCTCAGTTCCACTTTCCCGCCCTCTCCCCATAACCCTTAATCCCCTCTCTTATCAAGAACCCATCAACCCGCTTCTTAAAAATATTTAGCGAGGCAGCCTCCACCACTTCAACGGGCAGAGAATTCCAGAGATTCACCACCCTTTGAGTGAAGAAGTTCCTCCTCAACTCCGTTCTAAACCGTCTCCCCTTTATCTTGAGGCTGTGCCCCCTAGTCCTACTGTCTTTTTTGAGCGGGAAGAGTCTCTCCACCTCTATCCTATCCATCCCATTCATCATCTTATACGTCTCAATGAGATCTCCCCTCATCCAGGGCGTTAACACAAATGGAACACTATGTTCAGATTGAGAAAGAGTGCCTGGCGACTGTTTTTTTCCTGTGAGCATTTTCCAGTCCTCCTGAAAGCTACTCCCCACAGCAAGTTCCCCAGCAGCACAGCCGCTGATCAATCCAAATAGCCATTGACTTTGGGAGGACCGACAGATTCCATCAGTGGCCAATGGCAAGCCGCTTCCACCTCCAGACCAGAACATTCAAGCCCTTGTCTCTGTACTATTCCCAGTCAAACGGAAAGGCGGGGGCGGATTGCCCAAGAACTCGAGTAAATCTAGTACAGATGTAGACCAGAAAATCCTTGAATGGAAACAGGAAGCATGGAAAATGGTCCCGTCAAGAGACTGATGTCACACCACATGCAAGCTATTCTTCCAATAGCAAAAAGGTTACTGAAACTAGAAGCAGCACCAGGCAAGAGCGAACAAGATCAAAGTGAAATGACAGATAGTCAAACCATTACAGAGCCGAGCATTGGATACCCAATCAGGGTGCAAACATTCAATCCTCTCAACAGGAGCCAGCCCATGTGGAAACTTGGAACATGGATAGAGAAGTTGTCACTTCAATCATACACAGTGGAAGTGAATGGCCAAATATACTGACACAACTATGGGCATATCCAAGCTGTTGCTTCATCGCAATTGGCCGGTCTGGGAGAAGGTCCCACCAGCTGTACTGAGTGCAGAACTACCAATCTCAGAGGTTCACAAGTCCCCAGCAATTGCAATGGGACAACAACAATCACCAATTCGCTACTCCAAAGTGTGGTGCATACTGGGACAGTGAGTAAATTTAAGGAGGAATTGGACAGATTTTTAATTGGTAATGGGTTGAAGGTTATGGGGAGAAGAGGAGCATATCAGCCATGATCAAATGGTGGAGTGGACTCAATGGGATGAATGGCCTAATTCTAATCCTTTATTTATAAACTTATGAACCAAGGCAACATTGGCCACGTGAACGATACTCTCCAGATAAGGAACGTCACCCAAATGAAGCCAATGTCAATGTGCACATGGAAACATCAAAACTAGAAGCAGGAGGAGGCTATTTGGCCCTTTGAGCCTGCTCCACCATTCATTATGATCATGGTTGATCATCAAATTCAATATTTTGATCCTGCCTTTCTACCCCTCCCTCCCCCACTTTGATCCCCTTTGCCCCATGTGCTATATTTAATGTAAAATATATTCTATATCCCATACGGGGTAGTGAATTCCATAGATTCACAACCCTTTGAGAAAAGTAATTTCTCCTTATCTCTATGTCGCTATTTGTGCATCTGCAAACAGATAAAGTAAGCTTTGGCCAGAACACTGGCTCTTCATAAATGCCACAGCTGCAATTTCAACAATATCAACAAAGGCAGATTCTTACCAATGGACACTTCAAAGGTGAGAGGGCGTGACCCTACGGAAGGGTCAACCATGGTTGCCTCAAAGAATGCAGCAAACAGCAGGAATTCTTCCTTTACACCTGCAATAGACTGAACAGAGAAAGACTTTGAATATTGGTGCTTTCATTACTTACATCCTGATCTCAGATTGTTGAAACTTTTCTGCTATTAGGAGTCGGTCCCACCTAGTCTAATAACATGGCAGTCACTTCCGCCAACGCTATCATCATCAATTAAATTAGTAATGATAAGTCACATAGGGTCAATTCCCCATGTAAGGGTTAGTCTGGCAGCAATGTCTATTGGTCAATGGCAATGATGGTCATTGAAGTTTGAAGCCAGAGGACATTTAGTTTTAATATGCTCCATTCGCAGCTGAAGCTGCCGTGTGAAATGGGGCAATCCAACATGCTCCCTTTGGGTTGCCCATTACTGCCTTCCCCAAGTCCACCTTCAGCGGTCAATATACAAGTTGAGATTTATATAGCTCCATGCACTATAAGATTCATTCTATCAGCAATCTTTTAAATAGAGTGCTGGCCATTTCCTCACATTGCAACCTTGCTGCAGAAACAGATCAATGCTGTGGGATTGTGACTGTCCTGATCACAGGATTGCTCACCATGAATCATCTGAACTCATAAATGAACCAAAGGATGTCACTTTTAGTTCTGAAAAGTGCCTGTATTAAATTAATATTTGTATCTGCCTTTATCAAGGAGGTAAATACCGTCCAATATTTATTAATGATCCAGATCTTGGCAAGCACCTTCAAAGATCCAGGTGGCTTATCCAGTCAATTCAAGAAATACTAAGAGCTGTTTTCAGATATGGACAGCATTTTCCCAGCATCCTTGTGGAGTCTGGAGTCAGCAGTCAGCACTTCCACCGCTAGCTGAGGGCTCCAAGAATCTTTTCTCACTGACCCAATGAATGAGCCACAAAAAGGGCAAGGGCACTGTTTTGCCCATAACCGTTTCTTTGGAGCGATTTCTCCTCAATGCACATCACTCTGGCAATGGTGGACCCTGAACTTTTCATTTTCAGCAGGTTTCTCTGAGCGCCTCTATTCTGAGACATCCTCGCAGTGGCTATTTCACTGCAGCACCATCACCTCTCTCATTGATGTTGTCAGCTGCACAATACTCAGGGTCCCCTCATTGGGCCTCCTGTCATAGGAACCTCTCGCCACCCTCAATTGGCCAATGCAGTTGTGGCCAATTTGGAGACTGCCATGACTAACATTGTACTGTTGAGGAGCTTTGATAACAAGTTTGAGTTTGGGGCTTGTGTATGGTCCCAACGCTGGGTCCTGACTCCCTGGCAAAATTGAATCCAACTTAAATTGAATCAAAGGGGAAACTTTTTCTTTATTTGTTCATAGGAAGTGGGTATCACTTGTAAGGCCAGCATTTATTGCCCATCCCTAATTTCTCTTCAGAGTAATTAAGAGTCCACGTTACTGTGGGTCTGAAGTCACATGTGGGCCAGACCGGATAAGGATGACACATTTCTTTCCCTAAAGGATATCAGTGAACCAGATGGGTTTTTACAACAATTAATAATGGTTATTGTGGTCACCATTACTGAGACTAGCTTTATATTCCAGATTTTTATTAATTCAGTTTAAATTCCATCAGCTGCCATGGTGAGATTTGAACCCGTGTGCAGGAATGGGACGGCCGTAGTTATGGGGGATTTCAATCTGCATATTGATTGGTCGACCCATGTTGGACGCGGTGGGCTGGAGGAGGAGTTCTTGGAATGCTGCCAGGATAATTTCCTTGAACAGTGTGTGCTGGAGCCGACGAGGGAGAGAGCTGTCTTGGATCTGGTGCTATGTAATGAGGCGGGTAGAATTAGGGACCTTGCAGTGAAGGATCCTCTTGGGGAGAGTGATCATTGTATGGTGGAGTTTCTGGTGCAGATGGAGGAGGAGAAAGTGGGTTCCCGGACACGCGTACTTTGTTTGAATAGAGGGGAGTACGGTAGGATGAGAGAAGAATTGGCGAATGTGGACTGGGGGAGCGCGTTGGAGGGAGGGTCTGCTGAGGAGCAGTGGCGGATCTTTAAGGAGATCTTTCTTGGTGCTCAGCAGAAATTTATTCCGATGGTCAAAAAGGACCGTAGGAGGAGAGGTAATAAGCCGTGGATAACGAATGAGGTGAAGGAAAGTGTTAAATTAAAAGCGGAGGAATTTAGAGTAGCTAAAGAGTAGTGGGCGAGAAGAGGATTGGGAGAGGTTTAAATGTCAACAAAGATTGACAAAGAAGTTGATAAAGGAGGGTGGGAGAAACTATGAAGCTGGGCTAGCACTTAATATAAAAAAGGATAGCAAGAGTTTTTATAAATATATAAAAAGGAAGAGGCTGGCTAGGGTGAACGTTGGTCCTTTAGAGGATGAGAAAGGGGACCTAGTGGTAGGGGATGGGGATATGGCTAAGGTATTGAATAACTTTTTTGTTTCTGTCTTCACGGAGGAGGATGTGAATAATTTGCCGGGTGTTAGCGATGGAAAGGTGGTAGGACTGGAGGGTCTTAATGACATTACTGTTACTAGAGAGGCTCGACAGACTGGAGGGGCTGTTTGTGGACAAGTCCCCAGGACCGGATGGAATGCATCCGAGGGTTCTGAAAGAAATGGCGGACGTTATAGTGGATGCCTTGGTGGTTACTTTCCAGACGTCGCTGGATTCCGGGGAAGTGCCGGAAGATTGGAAAACGGCTAATGTTACGCCGTTGTTTAAGAAGGGTGCCAGGCAAAAGGCGGGGAATTATAGGCCGGTTAGTTTAACGTCTGTGGTAGGTAAAATGTTAGAATCCGTCATTAAGGAGGAAATTGCGAGGCATCTTGAAGGGAATTGCTTGATAGAGCAGACGCAGCACGGTTTCATTAAAGGGAAGTCGTGTCTGACAAATTTACTGGAGTTCTATGAGGATGTGTCTAGGGCGGTGGATAGAGGAGAGCCGGTGGATGTGGTCTTTCTGGATTTTCAGAAGGCGTTTGACAAAGTACCTCATAAGAGGTTATTGCAGAAGGTAAGGGGACATGGAGTTGGGGATAGGGTGTTAGCGTGGATAGAGGATTGGTTGTCAAATAGGAGGCAGAGAGTGGGGGTCAACGGGTGCTATTCGGATTGGCGGATGGTGACTAGTGGAGTGCCCCAGGGGTCGGTGCTGGGGCCTCAGCTTTTTACCATTTATATAGATGATCTGGAGGAGGGAACCGAGTGTAGGGTGTCAAAATTTGCTGATGACACCAAGATTGGGGGAACGGCAAATTGTGCGGAGGGTGTGGAGAGTCTGCAGAAGGATCTAGATAGGCTGGGCGAATGGGCCAGGAACTGGCAAATGGAATTTAATGTTGGCAAGTGTGAGGTGGTCCACTTTGGTAGGAAGAATGGTAGGAAGGACTATTACTTACGTGGCGAAAAACTGCAGCAGGCGACGGTGCAGAGGGACCTCGGGGTCCTTGTGCATGAGTGGCAAAAACCCAGCTTGCAGGTGCAGCAGGTGGTCAGGAAGGCGAATGGGATGCTGGCCTTCATAGCGAGGGGGATTGAATATAAAAGTAGGGAGGTCTTGCTGCAGCTGTATAGGGCATTGGTGAGGCCGCAGCTGGAGTACTGTGTGCAGTTTTGGGCGCCGCACCTGCGCAAAGATATTTTGGCCTTGGAGGGAGTGCAGAGGAGGTTTACTAGGCTGATACCGGAGTTGAGGGGGTTGAGCTATGAGGAGAGGCTGAATAAACTAGGCTTGTACTCGTTAGAGTTTAGAAGAATGAGGGGAGATCTCATTGAGACGTATAAGATGATGAATGGGATGGATAGGGTAGAGGTGGAGAGACTCTTCCCACTCAAAAAAGACAGTAGGACTAGGGGGCACAGCCTCAAGATAAAGGGGGGGACAGTTTAGAACGGAGTTGAGGAGGAACTTCTTCACTCAAAGGGTGGTGAATCTCTGGAATTCTCTGCCCGTTGAAGTGGTGGAGTCTGCCTCGCTAAATATTTTTAAGAAGCAGGTTGATGGGTTTTTGATAAGAGAGGGGATTAAGGGTTATGGGGAGAGGGCAGGAAAGTGGAACTGAGCCACGACAGATCAGCCATGATCTTATTGAATGGCGGGGCAGGCTCGAAGGGCCAGATGGCCTACTCCTGCTCCTATTTCTTATGTTCTTATGTCCCCAGGGTAGGTTCCCAGCCTAGGCTATTAGTCTATCTCCTATTAACCAGATGGCTTTCTATAGAGAGGATTGAGGGTCATCTCCAGGAGTTGGGAGGCTGACTATTTTATGAAAAGGAAAGAAGATTAATGGGCCAAAGAATTATCAGAGTTCTACTGGATTACCCAACAAGAACTGGCAGAAAAAAAGCAGCCAATAGCAGATGTGAATGAAAGGCAGAGAACAGAAAGGTACCACAACAGATTTGTTATTAAACTGACCTCTGGGACTGGGTGGATTTCTTCCACTTCAACCTCTACTGCACTCGGCTGCTCTTGGGGAGTTGCCCCATCCTCATCTTCATTTTGGCCGCTGGTTTCCTCTTTAGCTTTAGACTTGGATTTTGATTTTTTGCTTTTTTTTTTCAGTTTGAGTTTGTTTAAGGCACTCTTCAGATTTTTGCCTTTGGCACCTTGAATAGCTGAGATTGAGCTGAATACTTCCACTGTCACCGCCATAAGTAATCGCCCTCTGTAAAATATCCCCTCTCTCAGACCCTCATTCAGGTTTTTGTGGGCATCCATTAGCACAGAGTTCTGAGGTGAGCCATAAAGATGAATCCAGGCAGGGCCGAAGGTGGGGTGAAATCCAGCTGCAAGATATAGACAAAGGTAACCTGGGAGGTGAGTTTGCAAGAAGGAAAGTGAAGTTTCAGTAAGGAGTTTTTCAAGGCAAGAATGGAAACAATGGCTGACAAGTTTCCTGGACCTGATGGCATGTGTCCTCAAGACTTTTAAGAAGTGGCTGAACAGGTAGTGAATGAACAAAACTTTCAAAATTCCCTCAATTCTCGATTCAACATTGGCAACAGTTCAAGGAAAGTTCATGAGGCTGATTCCTGAGATGAAGGAGTATGTCTTATGAGGCAAGGAGGAGCAGGTTGGGCCTTTACCCATTAGAGTTTAGAAAAATGAGAGGTGATCGTATTGAGACAAACAAGATTCAGACAAGGGTTGACAGGGTCGATATTGAGAGGCATTTCCTCTCTCGGGGGAATCTAGAGCTAATGCGCAGTTTCAAAATAAGAAGTCTCCCATTTAAGATGGAGATAAGGAGGGTTTTTTTTCCTCTCAGAGGGTCATTAATCTGTGGAAGCTCTTTCACAGAGAGCAATGGAGGCTGGATCATTGAATCTTTTCAAAGCTGAGGTAGACAGATCTCTGATCAATACAGGAGTCAAAGGCAAACAGGAAAGAAGAAGAATTAAGACCACAACTGAATTGGCCACTTGCTGAGGGACTCAAGAGGTCTTATGGCCTACTCCTGCTGCTATTAGCTATCATGGATCGAACACAGTGTCAGTGCAGTCGCCTGTGTTATGGTGTATATTTGGAAAAACTTAGAAAGAACAAGATATTTAGAGAAGAAATAAGCACAGTTCAGGTCAGTTTAACCTCATTCATCAGGGTAAACTCAATTACACTCATCTGTTTATACCTGCTGATTAATATTTACCTGTTATATCCTCTTCTGTTTAATCCTTGTCTATTTAACACTCACCCATTTTAAACCCGTCTGAATTCTGTCCACTGGGTCCAATGATAGGTGCGCTGATTGCATTAGTTATTTTACTGGACCAATGTTATTAATGAGTCCAGGATTATTCATAGAAACTCGGAGAATAGGTGCAAGAGGAGGTCATTCAGCCCTTTGAGCCTGTTCCACCATTCAGTATGATCATGGCTGATCATGCACTTTCAGCATCCCATTCCCACTTTCTCTCCATGCCCCTTGATCCCTTTAACCACAAGGGCCATGTCTAGCTCCCTCTTGAACATATCTAATGAACTGGCCCCTACAGCTTTCTGTGGTAGAGAATTCTACAGGTTCACAACTCTCTGAATGAAGAAGTTCTTCCTCATCTCAGTCCTGAATGGCTTACTCCTTTTTCTTAGACTGTGGCCCTGAGTCCTGCACTTCCCCAACATCGGGAACATTCTTCCTGCATCTAGCCATCCAGTCCCATCAGGATTTTATATGTTTCTATGAGATCCCCTCTCATTCTTTTAAATTCCAGTGAGTACAAGTCCAGTCAATCCAGTCTCTCTTCATATGTCAGTCCTGTCATTCCAGGAACCTGGAAGATGAACCTTCGCTGGATTCCCGCAGTAGCAAGGATGTCTTTCCTCAGACTAGGAGACCATAAAATAGAGAACACAAAAAAGCTTTGAAAGTTATAGAGTTTTATTCTCTAGAAATACGTTAAAGGTAATCCAAGATGTCGCACTTTCAGAAGTAGAAGAGATTTCACTCAGAAAAACAGAGGGAAGTGTGAACAATGAATTTCCTTTTGGACTCACCATTAATCCCAGCATCGGATATCTGCTGCAAATCGATGAAGTGAGTTGCAACAGCAACATCATTGATTTTAGCATCATCGATGACTTGAACCTTGATACGTCGAGCAAGTGAAGGAAACATCTCAACAAAAGTGATTTGTTCATTCCATTCCGGATTAGTTGTGTTGCTTTCCACTGATGTCTCTCCCTGTGGGAGAGAAGATTCTTCCATCAAGGAACTTGCTCTAGTGAATTTCCCACTGAGTGTCAGACAGCTAACAGGGTGAGAAAGCTATTCACTAAATAATACCAACATCATGCTCGCCTCCTTGTTTGTGCTGTGTCCCTGGATTGGAAATAGCTGGTTGTTAATGCAGATTATCTCTGCATAACTCAAAAATATAACAGCCAGGTGTGGTACTCCTGATCTGTTTTTCTGCTTTGATATCTTCCTAGTAATGTCATGGTTGCTGTGCATGGGAAGGGTTGAAGCAGCTTGATGAGCCAATAGGTCTTTCCCAGCCTTTTACTTTTCAATGTTTATATCTCGATGTGGCAACTAATCAGGCAGTAACATTAAAGTGCTCCAGTTAACAAAGGTTCAACTCTAACAAACTGACATCCCCTTTTTCAACAAGAATAGGTTTAATATCTTTACCTGCTGTCCTGCAAAGGTGACTTGAACATAAGGATCAATGAAAGCTTTATATTCTCCTAGAATTTTTGATAAACTCCCCATGAATCCTGAGTTCATACTGGGGAGATCTTGCGCCTTGTAAATCTTGATGTAGAACTTTGCCCAGGGCCTCTCAGCTGGAATTTGTTTTGGAAGCAAAAGATTCCTACAACACAACAAGAAGTTTCTCAATAGGAAAACAAAATGGAGAGTCGAGCACCATAATGTATGAACCTATCAAAGTTGAAAAGAATCACCTGGTCACCTGGTAGGCTTTAATTTCATTGCAGCACTCCATTCTGCAGCAGAGATTTCCCTTTCTCTGTCAGAAGCTGCAGGTGAGAGCAGACCTCTGTGAAGTCTTTATAAGACCCTTGTCAGGCCTCACTTGGAGTACTGTGCGCAGTTCTGGTCGCCTCACTATAGGAAGGACGTAGAAGCTATTGAAAGGGTACAGAGGAGATTTACAAGGATGTTGCCTGGATTGGGAGACATGCCTTTTGAAGACAGGTTGAGGGAGCTGGGACTCTTCTCCCTGGAGAGACGAAGGTTGAGAGGCAATCTGATAGAGGTTTATAAAATGTTGAGAGGAATAGATAGGGTGGATTCTCAGAGGCTATTTCCCCAGGTTGAAATGGTCGCTACAAGAGGACACAGATTTAAGGTGCGGGGAGGCAAGTACAGAAGTGATGTTAGGGGTAAGTTTTTCACTCAGAGGGTGGTGAGTGAATGGAATCGGCTGCCATCAGTGGTGGCGGAGGTGAACTCGCTGGGGTCTTTTAAAAGACTTCTGGATGAGCATATGGGATTTAATAGGATTGGGGGTTATAGATAGGTCTATGGATTGGTAGGAATTGATGTGATCGGCGGAACTCGTGGGCCGAAGGGCGTGTTTGTGCTGTAGTGTTCCATGTTCTAAGCCCTCTGACAGAAAGGAGATGTCAATTTCACTGGAGGTTCCTTCTCCACAGTTTTGCAGTCTGCCCCAGTGTATTCACTGTGTGAAGTGTAGACCAAGCACTGGGAATCTGACGCCCCCCTCACCACCCCCTCCCCTCCCCTCCCCCCTCCCCCCCACAGCCCCTGTTTGCCCTCCCAGTCCAGCGATCCCCAATTGCAGCGTACGCAGCTCTCCTCACACAACCTCCTCTTCAGTCCCCTCCCCTTAGGCCATGCCTTTTGGCACTGCCTGGTGTCCAGAGGGCCAGGGTCCCAATCCCAAAGGGCACTTCCCCCAAAGGGCACTTCCCCCAACCACCTGGATAGGCGTCAATGGCCTCTGCTCCCACCGAGGAGGCCGTCACATCTGGTCCCTGTTGCTGATCACTGTACGTGATCCTCACTGGTGAGGACCTCCACCAGCAAAGCTGTTAAGATAAGTGTACCCTATCGACAGGGTCCCAGAATCACTAATAATATTTAAATATTTAAATTAGCCTCTTGCCCTGAATAATCCACGGCCAGCAATGTCACAAGAGATGAGAAACTAGGCATGAGCCTATTTTTCGCCTCCCACGATCTCACAAGCTCACCACATCAATCAACCAACGTGACGAACCAATAAGATTACGTCCTCTGTGGATCCTTTCATTTGCCTCACAGGTATATCATCATTTCCTATAAGGTGCAAACTGTCCAAGAATACATAATACATAAAAACTCTCTCCTTTTGGAAGCCTAAAGCGATATTTTCAATTCTTGCCAACAACTCCACTCTCGCGACATTGACTACTTTCCTTTCCCTGTTCATTTTTCACACACAATTCCTGGCTCCCATTACCCAACCTCCAAAACCTCCTCAGAAACCCATACCCTCTCCATCAAAACACCCCGCCCATGTTCCGCTATCCCCTCCCTACCTACCCTCCAGACACCCTTACCCTATACCTCAACAGACCACGTTCGCCCATCATCCTGTTCTCATTGGAGTCATGTTGACCAACACATTAAAATTTTAAATTTAAATTCTTCCCTAGCCTCAGACTACCCTTTCTCTCATATTCCTCCAGCATAACATCTCCTCTGGCACCTTTTATGTTCCTCTCATTCTAGCGTTTGTGGTAAAGTTTACAACTGCGTTCTCCTTATCTCTGTAATCCTCTTCCCAATATTCTTTGATCTTTTCAAAAGTCATCTTTTTGACTCAGGTTTGAGCCAATCCTCTTGCTCACTCTCCGGTCCCCTAGTCATTTCTATTGGTGAAGAGTTTGAGTATTTGAGATGCTTTAATTATGTATCTTGTAATTGCAAATATAAAACAGCATTATTTAAAATGATTCACTCAAATTGCACACTGCACCAAAAGAATTATTTCATTGGTGCCACTCTTACTTTTCACAATGTTCCCAACACACAGCAGTCCAGGGAAAGACCTGATTTACCTCCAGCTTTTACTTACTTTTCAACATCTTCATCCTGATTACTGATGGCAGCTGGGAGCGAGCTCTGAGAATCTCCTTTCGCCATTACAGTGATTGAACACTTTACAAATCCTCTGATGCCACCTTTGGTGTCTTTAGGGTCAGTAAGAGTTGCCCATTTCTGTAAGAACTTATGATCTGACAAAACCAGAAGAATATTTAATAATTTTCTGATGGTATTTTATTAAGGGGAAATAGAATCATGATAGATATATGGACGTATTCTGGTTTTAACATTAATCATTTGCCCTTGAGGGGGTAGTGAGTGAGGAAGCAAAATCATTTCAAGAATTTAAGCAGAGAATCTTTACAAAAAAGAGACTCTGAAGTGAACTTGATAAAAGTTTGTAATTAGTGGAAAGGATTAACAAAATGTAAATGTTAATGTAAACTATTAATTCCTGTCAGCAGCTGGGGAATGAGTAAACTGGGATTTATAAACAGAACAATTATACAGTGAGGGGAAGGGGATCGATTGGAATAATGCAGTGTGCTGAAGGCTCATCGAGGCTAGCTGGGTAGTTCAGCATCATCTCATTCAGCAAAAAAAAAGGAATTATCCAACCCTTTGAATGAAACAATGTAAATGATACGACAAATTGCGAATTCAAAGCTCAGAATCTGTAGTCAGACCATTTCAATTAAACAACTTTAAACAAGAGAAACAGACAATACAATATCATTATACTGCAGTCTAGGTGTATATCTATATGTATTACACTATACAACATTATCGGAGTTAGACAGAGAACTGTAGCTGACAAGATATGAGTTATACTGCAGTTTGAGAGTTCCCCAGTTTGAATATGTCCTTTTACACATCTGCAAAGCTCTCCTTCCCAGCCAGTGTTGACAGCATTGTGAAACTTGCTATAAGTTGATGAAGTGTCAGGAAGTCCAGTTCCAGAATGGAGCGAAGAAAGGAAACACACTGGACAAAAGGTGATTTGTATCTCTCCCTGCACCCACCGTATTTCTGGATATCAGCTAGTTTGATGCAACTTGGTAAAGATGTGAGATCCTATCCTCAGCACGTTAGATGCAGGAAGTGGACTTAGCATTGATGTACGCAAAGTGAATCCGGTTACCTGGCTGTTGGTAAACTGTTCCTGCATCAATCTTAAACGTTCCCAGCTGAACTCCAGTGAATGGGATTCTTTTGGCATGAACAACCTAGAACACAAATAAAATCAGCCAGAAGCCAAAGTGTTGCCAGTGCTTCTATTAAAAGCAATCTTTCCATACATGGTGAAACTCTGAAGCACCCTCAAATTTCCCTTCCACCTGCAATCTAGGCTTTTAAAACACAAAATTGTTGGAATTGACTGGGGTTTAATTTAATCACCTTCACTGATTAGTTTAACCTCAATAATGGCCTATTCTTTGAAGAACTCAGATGAGTTTCTGAATCAACCTCCAGACTGTTGATTCACAACCACTGAGCAAGAAGTTAGCAGGTCTTGGTCTCGTTTGAGAATCTGTAGCAGCCTCACTTGTGCATATCTGCTTCCCAGAGGAGAAAAGTCCATCAGGATTCCTGCCCCCAATTGTTTGAGAATAGCCCTACTCAGAACAATAGTGTATGGATCCTGGATGATGATTACTTTGGAATTGTCAGACTCCAGAGTCTGGGGAGAACTCTGGGGAAATCAGAGCCATGTCCCAAGGTTGAAAACCTAAATAAAACAATCAACAATTCAATCAACTCATTTCCCCTGGAGACATCTCAAATCAAAACCAAGTTAAAGTTTATTAGTCACAAGTAAGCTTACATTAACACTGCAATGAGGTTACTGTGAAAATCCCCTAGTTGCCACATTCTGGGGCCTGTTCGGGTACACTGAGGCAGAATTTAGCATGGCCAATCCACCTAACCAGTTTGTTTTCAGAAGGGAGGAAATCGCAGCACCCGGAGGAAACCCATGTATGGGATCACGAGGAGAATGTGCAAGCTCCATTCAGTGACCCAAGCCAGGAATCAAACCCGCATTCCTGGCACAGTGAAGAAGTACCGCACTTCCCATATCTTGAGTTAGAACTTAAATAATTAAAAATTAAAATATTTCAAGTACTAGTCACAGTTCCATACTTACAATAATTTCAATAATTTTATCGAACAAGACAGCTGGTGGCTCTTGGAATTCAAAAACAAAGTACTAGGAAGAAAAGAGATGTGATTATTTATTGTCACAAAAACAGAAAAAAAGTGCTAGTTTGGCAGCAACTCCGGACAGAGAAATAGAGTTAAAGTAAGAAGACATGGTGAGCAGGCCCATGCAATGGTGGGAGAGGCCTTAGAAATCATAGAAACCCTACAGTACAGAAGAGGCCATTCAGCCCATCAATTGTGCACCGACCACAATCCCACCCAGGCCTTACCCTCATATCCCTACATATTTTACCCAATAATCCCTCTAATCTACACATCTCAGGACGCTAAGGGGCAATTTTAGCAAAGTCAATTAACCTAACCTGCACATCTTTGGACTGTGGGAGGAAACCAGAGCACCCAGAGAAAACCCACGGAGACATGAGGAGAATGTGCAAACTCCACACAGGCAGCGACCCAGGCCGGGAATCAAACCCACGTCCCTGGAGCTGTGAAGCAGCAGTGCTAATGACTGTGCTACAGTGCCTTGTGTCTGGGCTACTTCCCCTCACTGGCCACTTCCCCTCAATTCCTCCCTCATTAAGTCCTTCCTCTAATTAACATCTCCCTAATGAATGGGTAATTGACACTCATTGCATTGGGCATGATACAGTAGGTCCTTTGAGACTAAATAGGTGCTGAACTGGCCTCCCACACTTTCAGATGGCCATAGAGAGAGTGGGGCCCTCACTACCAGGCACTCAAATCGAGGGTCCTGGCATCGTAGCTATTGAAAACCATTCACTTGCTCTGGCTCTGATCTCCCTCTTCCATGACCCTCACCCCAATACCACGGTCACTAACCCCGTGACCCCAATACCATGGTCACTAACCCTCATTTGACAAAGGGACAGGATGGTGTATACTGGTTTAAGAAAGATCCAACTGATTGCTGTTTAGCTAATTACTGGATTTACCTCATTATAAAATGGGCAGTTGGTGGATTTCTGCGTCGCTGTGTGCTTCTTTTCATCTGCCACCTTCACGTAAACCACTGGGTCAATGTTCACTCCAATTAATTTTCGTGCCTCAAGTATGTTAACTGTTATCTACGGAATAATCAAGCAGTCAGTCAGAGAGAAGTGAAGCATGGGGGTGGTACCATTCGACTTGTGTCTTGCTTCTGTTTCACACGGGGTAATATGTCTAGCCTGTTTACACCTCCCCAATATCTATCAGCTGGACGGGAAACTGAGGCTAGTTCTCTCCTCACCCGACAAGCTACATGTGAACACAGTCACAATATCGAGGCAGCCTCTCACACATGGAGGAGAGGAAATCTTGGCAGTGGAATCCCCCATAAATTTCACTCCACGTTTTTCGACTTTGAGTTAGATCATTTATCCAAGATTGTGGAAAAGGTTCAACATTTTGCCCTGTGATTTTCAAACAGTAAACTTTGTAGTCAGATAAAAAAAGTAATCTCTGAGCTTTGATAAGATTTTCAGAAATGCCAATCAAATCAGCTGTCACTCAGAGTAGATCAAAGGGACCAGACTGCATCTGCTGCTCACTCAGCTTACAAAAGGAAAACCCCCTGCTGAATCTGACATCTCCTCCAAACTGAGGGCCCCATAAGGGTTTCCTCTCAGCTGGGGCTTCTGAGAGAAAGGGCAAGACCTTCTGTAGTATGGAGTGTGATTTTGAAGGCTCCCAGGTGTCCAAGGAACATAGATATTAAAGTGACGAGGGCCTAAAGATCCTAAAGGTCTCGCTTACGCATCTCTTTAGCTACGCTTAATGCTATCTCCACTCACATTGTCTGCACCTTTAAGACTTGAATAGCAGATTAGCTGTAAAGACTCACATTCTAATCAGTATTCTGTAAACTGTGTGTGCCTTTATATGCTCTGTTTCTGATCAGAACCCTCCACTCACCTGACAAAGGGACAGTGTTCTGAAAGTTCGTGGCATTTACTATCAAATAAACCTGTTGGACTTTAACCTGATGGTGTGAGACTTTTCACAGTACACAGACAGGAATGAAGATCTTAAACAGGGAGCTGCCTGAGATCACCATACTGAGTGACCTCCAGTTTTCCCAGGACTAGAAGGGACATCTGAGGGGAGAGTTCCCAGGTCAACCCCTTCCCCCCAGAACCCTTGGGGTACCCTTCCTCTGCAGCCTGCCAGTGGTAGGGGGCCATATGGGCACAGCACTTACCTCTTTGTCCCACCCCACCCACAGCATTCAAGGCAGAAGGTCCACATTTGTCCGCACCTGTCCCACATCCCTGGAGAGAGTCCGGCAGCCAACCAGCTGGGAGGCCTGAGCACTGAGCAGAGTGCCGGTAATGATGTGTAAATTCCATTTACAGCTTATTTTTGGCGCTGGGAGAATCACGATGGGTTTGACACCTGGTGTGATTCCCATTCTAGCTGTGATGCTTGATTCAATGGTCCGGTGGTGATCCTACCTCCAGCTACTTGGAGCAGAGAATCTCCATCATCATCCCTTTCACAGCAGCAACAATCCTCATAGATTACACAGGGATTTACGCTTCAATTATCAACTGGCCTTTAATTCATATTTGAAGCAGGAGGAGGCCATTCAACCCTCGAGCTTGCTTTACTGTTCAATACCATCATGGCTAATCTTCAGTCTCAACTTTGACCTACAGGTGTACTACAAACTTATGACAACATCTCATTTAATCACAGTTATATCATATCTCAGCGATGTGTTGATAACATGGATTTGCATCATCACACCATTTATTTTTAAATAATCAGTCTACAAATTGTCCAAAACATTTTCAAACTCTTTTTTCACTGCTTCCCTACACAGGAGGATTTGGCATCATAAACAGTAACAGAAGCACACAATGTGGGATCTTGTAGTGTCCTCAGTGTCTCACAACGTCCGTGTGTGACATCTCCCATGTGTGACACTCCCCGCGTATGACACCCCCCCATGTGTGACACCCCGTGTGTGACATCCTTCAATGTGGCACCCCCGTGTTTTACATCCCGTGTGACACCTCCCCGTGTGTGACAGCCTGTGTGTTACATCCCACCCCCCGTGCAACACCCCTCCATGTGTGACATCCCCATGTGTACACAGCCCCCGCACGTGTGACACCCCTCGTGGGTCATACCCTCAGTGTGTTACACCCGCTGTATGTGACACCCTCCATTGTGACACCCCATCTGCGACAGCCCCAGTGTGTGGCACCCTCCATGTGTGACACCCCCAGTGTGTTAACTCTACCTTGTGTGACACCTCCCCGTATGTGATACCCCCCCATGCGTGACACCCATCATATGTGAAACCTGCCCCCATGTGTGGCACCCCCCGTGTGTGACACCCCCCCCTCCATGTGTGACAGCCCCCCCGTGTGTTGTTCCTACAGTGTGTGACTCCCCCCTTGTGTGACACTCCCCCCAGTGTGATACTCCGTCCGTGACACCCCCACTGTCAGTGTGTGACACCCCCATGTGTTACAGCCTCCGTGTCTGGCACCACCGCCCCCCCCCCCCCCCCACCGTGTATGGCACCCTCAGTGTGTGTTACATCACCCCACCCCCCCATGTGTGACACTGCCTCGTGTTTGACACCCTCCGTGTGTGACACCACCCCCTCCCCCCATGTGTGACACTGCCCCCCCCCCCCCCACCCCCGTGTGTGACACCCCTTCTGTGATACCCCTGGTATGTGGCACCCTCAGTGTGTGACACCACCCCACCCCATGTGTGACACCCCCAGGTGTGATACCCCTCCTTGTGTGACAGACGTCCGTGTGTGACAACCTCAGCTAACATTTGCCCAGCATTCTAGCTCAAAATTCTGAGTTAGTCCCTATATCTCACTCATTACCTGGAAGTTCTGTATTCTGGGCACATCCAGTTCTGATTTGGTGAAAAACCTGCAGCGACTGTGAAGGGAAAGATGCTGAAGTTACTATTTCAGTAATTGAGTAAAATTTGTGTAAAAAACTAATGGAATTAACTCCTACCAACAAACATCACCAAATCCTGATTGGAGGGAAAGCTTCCAAATGAAATTTTAGTTGCTCCCAGGTCATGAAGAACAAAATAAAAGTGTTAATTTCAATTGGACAATCTCCTTTACAGCTGATCAGAAATGAACAAGATTTCACAACTTATCTCAATATGGTGAGCGAGATTCTCTGGCCTCCCTCAGCATCTTTCTCAGCAGTGGAAGGTGACGCGCTGTTCATTGGTGGCGGGATACTCTCATCCCACTGGTGTCAATGGGAGTTCCCACTCCACACTGCCAGGAAACTCAGGGGCTGCACTCTTGGCAGGATCAGGGAATCCCACCAGCATGAACAGCCTGAAAGTTCCAGCCGGAATCCATGATGATGCAGTTCCACACATGTTCACCTAATATCCTACAAACCAGGGGGCCCACTGGACAATTCCAAAAAATCAGTCATATTGGCCTGAAGGCAGCTTTGAACAGAGAGTGGAAGTTTGGTGAAAATAGGAAAATTTAAAATATCATTCTAAAAATCTAATATTGTTTATATTCTATATTTAATTAGTTGCATGATTGCTTTAAGAGCAGGTCATATGATTTGATGGCGATGTCATTGGGATGTACAGAAGTTCCTGCTTTTAGTTTCAGTTTGTACTCTGTACAGGCAGCAACTCCTCAATAAACCTTGTTGTCAGTTTGAATCTTCGTGTGCAAACCACAGCTTTCTCTTTTTGTTAAAAAAACCACAAACCACAAACATTAAAAGAAAATTGGCCATGAGTCAGGAGTTTGTTTTGTTAACATCAAGAAAAGATTCCAAATAGGAAAGAAAACATTCTAGGTCTCCAAACTTCAAATATTAGAATATGGGAAGTATCAACAACATGGCTAAAGATTAAAGTGCCAGTTAGGTGATTACCAAGAGGCCAATTATACCAGAATTTGGAAATGTGGTGGTATTGACAAGAAAAATGAAGTGAATCCTGTCGAAAGCTCTGTTGTAATTTCTGACTGAATCTTGAGCCTGGTAAACCAAAGTTTTTATGGCACAAGAATCACAACATGCTCACAGCAGACTGCCTCTGATTTGCCCATCCCAGATATACTTAATTGCACCTGTCACTGGGGAGTTCCATAGAAACGGCTTCCCAGAACCTTGTTCCACAGCGACTGCAGGTGATGGTAGCCAGGAAGCCCATACTGCATTTCTCTGAGTAAACGCTCACCAGACTGCTGGATGGACTGAAGCAGAAGTGGGAAGCACTATACCCACCCCCCACTCCAAGAGAAGGCCTCCCACCAAGGTCTCCATCCCTGACTGAATTCAGTGGCAATCCTGGTGAGAGCCAGCTCATTACAGAGGGCAACTGGGCAGCAGTGGCGCAAGAAGATGAATGACCTTCTTCGCTCAGCCAAGGTAAGTGAGCCTCATGCGGTCTTTTACTGGACCCCCACACACACACATCCTCCCAACCTTCATCTCTCACCCAGCCACTTCGGCCTTTGCCAACACCTGTAAGGAGGCCATCCTCCCCTCCAGCCCCAATTACCATGTTTCCCCGCTCTCTGCCATGCTCCTCACACTCCAGCCCCCACTCAAGACCCACGCCTGCCACACCTCATCACCATCTTAAATGTCAACAGTGCCACCTACCCTCTCCCTATCTGTGTCATTGCAAGACAAACTCAACTATACCAAGGATCAGCAAGCACGCTCAGCCAGAGTAATGCTGAACTTTAGAACCCACCATCCTGTGAGTGAAAAAGCAAAATCTTATATACCTCAATCACGTCCACCCTCAGCCTTCTCTGCTCTAGAATAAACAATTCAATCCTATTCAGTCTCCCCTTACAGCTCAAATGCTCCATCCCAGGAAACATCCTCGTCAATCTCCTCTATTCCCCCTCGAGTGTTAGCACATCCTTCCTGTATGGGGATGAACTGGGAAGTGGAGTGAGGATTATCATATCAGATCAGTCATGATCTCATTGAATGGTGGAGCAGACCCAATGGGCTGAATGCCTTACTTCTGTTCCTACGTCTCAGTCTTGTGGACTGGAAACATTAACTCTGTTTCCCTCGCCACAGGTGCTGCCACATCTGCTGACTTTTTCCAGCGTTTTCAATTTTAATTTAATGGGTGGGATTTTACGGCCTCACTGGAGCGAGACCAGAAATTCCTGCCCGAGGTCAATGGATATTTCCATTGTCCACCCCTTGCCTGCTTCAATTCCGTGGTGGGTGAGGTGGTAGAATTCCAGGGAATATCTCTACGATCTGCAATATTTAGCATTTATTTTGACCATGCTGTCTGCTACTCCCCAAGAATCACATGTCATTACAAATCATAAATCAACAGCCTGTAGTACTGAAGGAATGCTGCACTGTTGGAGGTCATGTCCTTTGAATTCCTGTTCTAGAGGGAATTGTGAATCTCAGAGCTGTAGCACTCCTGTGGTCCTGGCCAATGCTCCTCCCCTAACCAATCACATCAGAACTGATTGACTGGTCATTCATTATTGTGGGATCTTTCCAGGGCAAAAATGGTGGCCATGTTTGACTACATGAAAATTGCTGCATTACAGGAACAATATAAAAACAAGTCTTTGGCCTCATTATTCACCTCTTCTGTGGAGTGAATGACACAGAACTGATATCAACTTCTGAAATATCAACATCATCATCATCCTCAGTGCTATCATTGTTCACTAGCTTCCGTCCAAGAGCTCTCGTCTTTTTATCCAACTGGTCCTCTTTATCCAGTTCATTTGGGCTGCAAGAGAGTGAGAGGTAATTAGGAAGGCAAACAAAATGTTGGCCTAAGTTGTTCTTTGGAGCAAGCTGAGAGGAGGGTCGATTTGTGTTTGGAGTGAGAAGGTGAGCCATTGACTGCCTTTTTAGTTTCTCGCGGGTTTTTTCTTTTTTCAAGTTATTTTAATTGAAAAGTGGAAGTGGTGAACTGGGAAGTGTTTTTTTAAGCACGCTAGGTTTAAAAAGCAGGCCACACTATACAGCGGGCAGCATCGGTAGCGGGCAGCGGAGTGAGCAGGGAGCAGAGTGAGAGCTGAAGGGCTTTGGCTCAACAGGCTTAGGCAGAAATGGGCGACGCATGGTAGGTTTAGTTCTTAGTTACTTTTTCCGTGTTCCTTGAAGAAAAGGGTTTTGAGGAGTGTGAGGCCAGTCTGTTCTTCCCAGTGTCGGATGTGGGAGGTCCTGGAGTCTCCTGGCCTCCCGGGCATCCATATCTGTGCCGGGTGCGTTGAGCTGTGGTTCCTAAGGGACTGTGTTAGGGAACTGGAGCTGCAGCTCGATGACCTTCGTCTGGTTAGGGAAAATGAGGAGGTGATAGAGAGGAGCTACCGGCAGGTGTCACGGGAGACAGGCAAGTGGGTCACGGTCAGAAAGGGGAAAGCTCAGATGTTAGAGAGCACCTCGGTGGATGTGCCCCTTCACAATAAGTACTCCTGTTTGAGTACTGTTGGGGGGATAGCCCACCTGGTGGAAGCAGCAGTGGCCGTGCCTCCAGCGCAGAGTCTGACCCTGTAGCTCAGAAAGGAGGAGGAAGGCAGTATTAATTGGGGACTCTACAGTGAGTGGGACTGACAGGCGTTTTTTGCGGAGGCAGACGGGGGTCTCGGATGGTGGTTTGCCTCCCTGGTACCAGGATCCCGGATGTCTTTGGTTGTGTCCCAGAAATCCTGGAGTGGGAGGGAGAGGAGCCAGAGGTCATGGTACATATTGGTACTGCTGACATAGGTAGGGAAAGGGAAGGGGTCATGAAAAGAGAATATATGGAGTTAGGTAGACAGCTGAGAAGGAGGAACGCGAAAGGTAGTGATCTTGGGATTGCTGCCTGAGTCAAGAGAAAGAGAGAGCAGGAATGGAATGAGGTGGAGGATGAATGTATGGCTGAGGGATTGGAACAGGGGGCAGGGATTCAGGTTCCTGGATCATTGGGACCTCTTTAGGGGCAGGTGTGACCTGTACAATAAAACGTTTTGTCAAAGGCAGATCGTGCCTTACAAGCCTGGTTGAGTTTTTTGAAAATGTGACTAAACACATTGATGTAGGAAGAGCAGTAGATGTGGTTTATATGGACTTCAGCAAGGACCAATATCCTGGTGGGAAGTTGGCTAAGGCTACTGGGGAGACTGTAACTAGAATGGTTGGGGGGAGGGAATTGAGATGAAGTGACGGGGAGAGAGGAGGTTAGCTCGCGAATAGAGGGGGAGTGTAGACAAAGTGAGAGGGAGGATAGGCAGGTGATGGAGAAGGGGAGCGCTCAGACTGAAAGTTTGAGATGTGTCTATTTTAACGCCAGGAGTGAATAAAGTGGATGAGCTTAGACTGTGGATCGCTGCTTGGAAATGTGATGTGGTGGCCATTACAGAGACTTGGATGACTCAAGGACAGGACTGGATACGTCAAGTGCCGGGTTTCAGATGTTTCAGGAACATAGAACCTAGAACAATACAGCACAGAACAGGCCCTTCGGCCCACGATGTTGCGCTGACCAATTAAAAAGCAATGACCCTCTAACCTAAACCAATCCCTTTCCATCCATTAACCTATCCATGGATCTCTTAAACGCCCCCAAACTAGGCGCATTTACAACTGCAGCAGGCAGGGCATTCCAGTCCCTCACCACCCTCTGGGTAAAGAACCTACCTCTGACATCCATCCTATATCTACCACCCCTTAATTTAAAGCTACGCCGCCTCATGCTAGCTTTCTCCATCCGAGGAAAAAGGCTATCACTGTCCACCCTATCTAAACCTCTAATCATCTTATATGTTTCAATAAGGTCCCCTCTTAGCCGCCTTCTTTCTAACGAACACAACCTCAAATCCCTCAGTCTCTCCTCATAGGACCTCCCCTCCATACCAGGCAACATCCTGGTAAACCTCCTCTGCACCGTCTCCAATGCCTCCTCATCCTTCCTATAATGTGGGGACCAGAACTGTACACAATACTCCAAGTGCGGCCGCACCAAAGTTTTGTACAGTTGCAACATGACGCTGCGGCTCCTAAATTCAATCCCCCTACCAATAAACGCCAAGACACCGCATGCCTTCCTAACAACCTTATCTACTTGATTCCCAACTTTCAGGGATCTATGTACACATACACTTGGATCCCTCTGTTCATCAACACGATTCAGAGTCCTACCATTAGCCGTATACTCTACACATCTGTTATTCCTGCCAAAGTGAATTACCTCACACTTTTCCACATTAAACTCCATCCGCCACCTCTCGGCCCAGCTCTGCAACTTGTCCAAGTTTTTCTGTAAACTATGACACCCTTCCTCACAATCTACCACACCTCCGACCTTGGTGTCATCAGCAAATTTACTAATCCACCCAATTATATCCTCATCCAGATCATTTATAAAAATTACAGACAGCAGTGGCCCCAAAACAGATCCCTGAGGCACACCACTCGTAACCGAACTCCATGACGAATACTTACCATCAACCACCACCCTCTGTCTCCTAACTGCTAGCCAATTCCTGATCCAATTACCTAAATCACCCTCAATCCCATACATCTGCATTTTCTGCAGAAGCCTTCCATGGTGAACCTTATCAAACGCCTTACTAAAATCCATATATACCACGTCAACTGCCTTACCCCCATCCACCTCTTTGGTCACTTTCTCAAAAAACTCAATAAGGTTAGTAAGGCACGACCTACCCGCCACAAAACCATGCTGACTATCTCCAATCAATTCATTACTCTCTAAATAACTATAAATCCTATCCCTAATAATTTTTTCCAAAACCTTGCCCACAACAGAAGTAAGACTCACCGGTCTATAATTCCCGGGGAAGTCTCTGTTCCCCTTTTTAAACAATGGGACAACATTCGCTATCCTCCAATCTTCTGGCACTATACCTGTGACCAACGACGACCTGAAGATCAGAGCCAGAGGCTCTGCAATCGCCTCTCTTGCCTCCCAGAGAATCCTAGGGTAAATCCCGTCCGGCCCAGGGGACTTATCTATTTTCAAACCCTCAAGAATATCTAGCACATCCTCCTTATCAACTGCAATACTATCCAGTTTACAACCCTGTAACCCAGTGTTCTCCACAGCTACATTTATGTCTCCCTGCGTGAATACCGAAGAGAAGTATTGGTTCAATGCCTCTCCAATCTCTTCCGGTTCCACACATAACTTCCCACTGTTGTCTCTAACTGGCCCTAATCTTGCCCTAACCAATCTTCTGTTCTTAACATATCTATAGAACGCCTTAGGATTATCCTTAATCCTATCAGCCAAAGTCTTCTCATGTCCTCTTTTAGCCCTTCTTAACTCACTCTTTAACTCCCTCCTAGCCAATCTAAAGCTTTCCAGTGCACTACCTGAGCCCTCAAGTCTCATCCTGACATAAGCCTCCTTTTTCCTTTTAACCAGCGAATCTACTTTTTTAGTGCACCACGGTTCCCTAGCTCAACCATTTCCCCCTTGCCTGACAGGGACATACATATCAAGGACTCGCAGTAGCTGCTCCTTGAAAAAAACTCCACATTTCTGACGGGACAGGGAGCAAGGCAAAACAGGGGGCGGAGCAGCACTGTTGATCAGAGATAGTGTCATGGCTGTAGAGAAGGTGGACGCTGTGGAGGGATTGTCTACGGAGTCTCTGTGGGTGAAAGTTCGGAACAGGAAGGGGGCAATAACCTAACTGCGTGTTTTCTGTAGGCCACCCATTAGTAACAGGGTTGTTGAGGAGCAGATAGGGAAACAGATCCTGGAGAGATGTAGTAATAACAAAGTTGTCGTGATGGGAGACTTTAATTTCCCAAATATTGATTGGAATATCCCTAGGGTAAGGGGTTTGGATGGGGAAGAGTTTGTTAGGTGTGTTCAGGAGGGTTTCCTGACACAGTACATGGATAAGCCTACAAGAGGAAAGGCTGTACTTGATCTGGTATTGGATAATGAACCTAGACAGGTGTCAGATCTCTCAGTAGGAGAGTATTTTCCGGATAGTGATCATAACTCTACCTCCTTTACACTAGCATTGGAAAGCTAGGAAAGTGTTTATCTGGAGTAAGGAGAAACATGAAGCCATCAGGCAGGAAATTAGAGGCGTAAATTGGGAGGAGGTATTCTCAGGGAAATGTACTGAAGGAAGATGGCAGATTTTTGAGGAATGTTTGTCTGGAGTTCTACACGACAATGTTCCGATGAGACAGGGAGGTTTTGGTAGGTTACAGGAACCGTGGTGCACAAAAGTTGTAATGAACCTAGTCAAAAAGAAAAGGAAATCGTACAAAAGGTTCAGGGAACTAGGTAATCTTAGGGATCTAGAGGAGTATACGGCTTGTGGGAAGGAACTTAAGAAGGAAATTAGGAGAGCCAGAAGGGGTCATGAGAAGGCCTTGGCAGGTAAGATTAAGGAAAACCCTAAGGCGTTCTAGAAATATAAGAAGAGTAAAAGGATGAGATGTGAAGGAATAGGACCTATAAAATGTGATGGTGGGAAAATTTGTATAGAACCAATAGAAATAGCAGAGGTGCTTAATGAATACTTTACCTCGGTATTCACGGTGGAAAAGGATCTTGGTGGGTGTAGTGCAGGCTTGCGGCGGACTGAAAAGTTTGACTACGTGGACATTAAGAAAGAGGATGTGTTGGAGCTTTTGAATAGCATCAAGATAGACAAGGTCGCCAGGACCGGTTGGAATGTACCCCAGCTTACTGTGGGAGGTGAGGGAGGAGATTGAAGAGTCTCTGGTGATGATCCTTGCATCATCGATGGAGACGGGAGAGGTTCCGGAGGATTGGAGGATTACGGATGTGGTTCCTAAATTCAAGAAAGGGAATAGAGATAGCCCAGGAAATTACCAACCGATGAGTCTAACCTCAGTGGTTGGTAAGTTGTTGGAAAAGATCCTGAGAGACAGGATTTATGAATATTTAGAGAAGTACAGTATGATCAAAAGTAGTCAGCACGTTTTGTAAGGCAGATCGTGCCTTACGAGCCTGGTTGAGTTTTTTGAAAATGTGACTAAACACATTGATGTAGGAAGAGCAGTAGATGTGGTTTATATGGACTTCAGCAAGGCATTCGATAAGGTGCCCCATGCAAGGCTTATTGAGAAACTAAGGGGACATGGGATCCAAGGGGACATTGCTTTGTGGATTCAGAATTGGCTTGCCCACAGAAGGCAGAGAGTGGTTGTAGATGAGTCTTTTTCTGCATGGAGGTCAGTCACCAGTGGAGTGCCCCAGGGATCTGTTCTGGGACCCTTGATGTTTATGATTTTTATAAATGACCTGGATGAGGAAGTGGAGGGATGGGTTGATAAGTTTGCCGATGACACGAAGGTCAGAGGTGTTGTGGATAGTTTCGAGGGATGTCAGAAGTTGCAGCTTGACATTGAGAGGATGAAAGACTGGGCGGAGAAGTGGCAGATGGACTTCAACCTGGATAAATGTGCGGTGGTACATTTTGGCAGGTCAAATGGGATGAAGGAATACAATATTAAGGGTAAGACTCTTAGCAGTGTGGAAGATCAGAAGGATCTTGGGATCCGGGTTCATAGGACTCTCAAATCAGCTTCGCAGGTAGATGATGTGGTCAAGAAGGTATATGGTGTACTGGCCTTCATCAATTGAGGAATTGAGTTTAGGAATCGGGAGATAATGCTGCAGCTTTATAAAACGCTGATCAGACCCCACTTGGAGTACTGCGCTCAGTTCTGGTCGCCTCATTACAGGAAGGATGTGGAAGCCATTGAAAGGGTGCAGAGGAGATCTACAAGGATGTTGCCTGGATTGGGTGGCATGCCTTATGAGGATAGGTTGAGAGAGCTCGGCCTTTTCTCCTTGGAGAGATAAAGGATGAGAGGTGACCTGATAGAGGTGTATAAGATGTTGAGAGGTATTGATCGAGTGGATTCTCAGAGGCTTTTTTCCCTGAGCTGAAATGGCTGCCATAAGAGGACACAGGTTTAAGGTGCTGGGGAGTAGGTACAGAGGAGATGTCGGGGAAAGTTTTTCACTCAGAGGGTGGTGGGTGAGTGGAATCGGCTGCCAGCGGTGGTGGTGGATGCAAATTCGGTAGGATATTTTGAGAGACTTCTGGATGAGTACATGGGACTTAATAGATTGAGGGTTATAGGTAAGCCTAGTAGGTAGAGATATGATCGGTGCAACTTGTGGGCCAAAGGACCTGTTTGTGCTGTAGTTTTTCTATGTTCTATGTTCTATGTTGCAAGTGGGTGTTTTGTACAGGCATTTGGTTAAACACCTAGAATACTGTGTACAATTCTGGTCTCCTTACTTAAGGAGGAATATTCTTGCATTGGGAATCATTAGGCTGATTCTTGGGAAGAAAAGGTGACCTTATGAGGAAAGGTTGGGCCTGTATTCACTGGAGTTTAGAAGGATGAGAAGTAATCTTGTGAAAACATGGAAGATTCTGAGGGGACTTGACAGGGTGGACGCTGAGAGGATTTTTGCACTCTTGGGGAATGTAGAGGCAAACGGCACAGATTAAAAATAAAGGATCTTCTATTTAACACAAATGAGGAGGAATTTCTTCTCTCAGAAGGTCTGGAATTCTCTTCCTCAGAGAGCAGTGAGGACTGGGTTATTGAATATAATCAAGACCTAGATAGGCAGATTTTTGATCTCAAATGATGTCCAGGGTAATTGGGGATGGACAGGAAGTGGAGTTGGGACTAGATTAGCCATGGTCTTATTGAAAGGCAGATCAGGGTTGATGGGCTGGATATTCTCCTCAGCTTCTCTGTTTCTTGTGTTCTTACGATCTTAAAGGATTGTCTAGGAAATGTTATTTTCCTGTATTTAGATGATCACGTTTAAACTATTTCCTGAAAGAAGAACAACTTACTCGTAAGATTGGTATCCATCATTTTTGATAATAAGAGCTTCCCTGTGAAGAGAAAGAAATGGAAAAATTGTATCAAAAAGGGAGTACAGGAATGAAATAGTGTCCAGCATTGAATAATCTAATGCCTCTGAAAACTGACTGATGTACACACAATTCAAGTTGCCTTGATGTCAATGCTTATTACACATCCTATAAACGTTTCTATAGATAAAGAAAAAAAGATTGACAAAAACAAATGTAGGCCCCTTACAGTCACTGTTTAATGATAAGGAGTAAACCTTTTAGAAGAGGAGAAATTTCTTCACCCAGAGGGTGGTGAATATGTGGAATTCACTACCGCAGAATGTAGTTGAGGCTAAAATGTCTGATTTCAAGAAGAAATTAGATATAGCTCTTGAGGCTAAAGGGATAAAGGGTGAAGGAAGGATCAGGGTATTGAATTTGATGATCAGCCATCATCAAAATTAATGGTGGAGCAGGCTCAAAGGGCTGAATGACCTACTCCTGCTTCTAATTTCTATGTTTCTATGTTTACCCCTCATAATCTATCTCTATTATTATGTCACCCTCAGCTTTCTCTGTTCCAAGGAAAACAATTCCAACCTCTCCAATCGCTCTCCATAGCTACAATTCACCTCCTCCCCTATTTCTTCTGCTTGGAAATAATACCCATGGTGCTCAATGTATTATATCCAGTTCTCTGTGGAGGAGTTAAATGGGTCTATTCACCAAAGAGAGACATTTTGGTGACCACTTCTTTTTTCTGACTTCTATTAAAACAAGATACTCTCAGGTGTTGGGCCAAAGGCAGTGTCAGTATAATTTATCCTCATTACCAGATATAAAGATGTACTTTCACAAACTTCGTTAGTGAACACAAAAGGTATTTATGAATAATAATTGTGCCAGAACTAGTTCCCAAAAAATGTGTCTCTCCCTAGGAGCCTTCTCTCACCATGGAGTGATTCCACATTCCAGAGTTCTGGGGTGGATTGGAAGGTGCTTAGAGCCGGGGGTTCAGATGGGGAGGAATTCGTAAGATGTGTATTGGAAGGGTCCTTGGAGCAGTATGTAGATAGCCCGACTAGAGAGGGGGCTATACTGGATTTAGTTCTGCGCAATGAGCCGGGTCAGGTGGTTGAGGTTGCAGTAGGTGAACATGTGGCTAATAGTGACCATAACTCTGTCTACTTTAGGATACTAATGGAAAAAGATGAGTGCTGTCCTAAGGGGACGGTGCTAAATTGGGGGAAGGCTAGATATAGCCGGATTAGGCAGGACCTTAGGGATACAGACTGGGATAGGCTGTTGGAGGGCAAGTCCATGTTAGGTATGTGGGAGTCTTAAGGGAAAACTGAAATGGGTGCAGGAAAGGCATGTGCCGGTTAGGAGGAAGGATGGGAAAGGTAGGATTAGAGAGCCATGGATTACTAGAAATATTGAGGACCTGGTCAGGAAGAAACGAGAGGTGTATGTTAGGTCTAAGCAACTGGGAACGGAGAGAGTGTTGGAGGAGTACAGAGAGAGTAGGAGGGCAAAAAGGGGGCATGAAATGGCTTTGGCAGGTAGGATTAAGGAAAATCCAAAGGCGTTTTACTCCTATGTCAGGAACAAAAGGGTGGCTAGGGGAAAAAAAAAATCAGTCCCCTCAGGGCCAGAGGAGGGGAATTATGCTTAGAGTCTGAGGGAATGGGGGAGATCCTGAATGAATACTTTGCATCGGTATTCATGAAGGAGAGGGACTTGATGTCTGGTACAGTCTTCAAGGGAGCTTTAGACCAATTGAAGGAACTATCGATTACGAGGGAAGAAGTGTTAGGGCTTTTAGGTAGCATTAAAACTGATAAATCTTCAGGGCCTGATGGCATTTATCCTAGGCTGCTTAGGGAGGTGAGAGATGAAATTGCTGGGCCTCTGATGAGAATCTTTGTCTCTTCTTCAGACAGAGGTGAGGTCCCAGAGGACTGGAGGATAGCGAACATGGTACCGTTGTTTAAAAAGGGTAGGAGGGATAACCCGGGTTGATGGAGAGGATTCTTAGGGATAGGATGTATGAGCACTTAGAGCGTTGCGATCTGATTAAGGATATGCAGCATGGCTTTGTAAAGGGGAAGTCTTGCCTTACGAATCTGGTAGAATTTTTTGAGGAGGTGATAAAAACGGTCGACGAAGGACGAGCCGTTGATGTCGTCTATATGGATTTCAGTAAGGCGTTTGACAAAGTCCCTCACGATAGGTTGGTAGAAAAGATTAGGGCTCATGGGATACGTGGCCAGATATCTAGATGGGTTGAGAACTGGCTTGCTAAGAGGGGACAGAGAATAGTAGTGGAAGGGTCCTTTTCTAGCTGGAGGTCTGTCACTAGTGGTGCGCCGCAGGGCTCAGTACTGGGACCTCTTCTCTTTGTAGTGTATATAAATGACTTGGAAGAGGGAATAAGTGGTGTGATCAGCAAATTTGCAAATGACACTAAGATGGCTGGATTGGCAGGCAGTGAGGAGCAGTGTCTGGTAATACAACGGGATATTGATAGGCTGGTATATTGGGCAGATATATGGCAAATGGAATTTAATCCGGATAAATGTGAGGTGATGCATTTTGGCCGGAATAATGTAGCGGGGAGTTATATGATAAAGGGTAAGCCTATAAAGAGTATAGAAACGCAGCGGGACCTGGGGGTGCAAGTGCACAAGTCTTTGAAGGTGGCAGTACAAGTGGAGAAGGTTGCGAAGAAAGCCTATGGCATGTTAGCCTTTATAGGAAGGGGTATAGAATATAAGAGCTGGAGAAAATGTTGCAGTTGTATAGAACGTTGGTTAGGCCGCATTTAGAGTACTGCGTCCAGTTCTGGTCGCCTTACTATCGGAAGGACATGGACACTCTGGAGAGAGTGCAGAGGAGGTTTACCAGGATGTTGCCTGGTATGGAAGGACTGGGGTATGAGGAAAGATTGAGCAAATTGGGGCTATTTTCCCTTGAAAGACAGCGACTGAGGGGGGATCTAATAGAGGTATATAAGATTATGAAGGGTATAGATAGAGTAAACAGAGATAAGCTATTTCCTATGTTAGAGACATACAGTACGAGGGGCCACAGGCTTAGGGTGAGGGGGGAGAGGTATAACACGGATATTAGAGGGATGTTTTTCACACAGAGGGTAGTGGGGGTATGGAATGCTCTGCCAAGTAAGGTGGTGGAGGCAGGCACGCTGGAGTTGTTTAAGAGTTACTTAGACAGGCACATGAGTGAGTTGGAGATGGGAGAATATAGGAGATTGTTTTAAATAAGGTTCATTAGCATTGGGACGTCCCTGGTAATGTAAAAGGATGTGGTATGATAATAATGTTTTTCTTTTTTAATTCACAGGTTTTAAGTCGGTCCGCCTTGTTGTCCAACAAGGGGCGTACAAGCGATGGGTCGTACTCGGGCTGCTCTTGAATGTTCGAGAGTGGCCTAGTGCTTCATGTCGTTAGTGTGTGCTTAAACTGGACCTGCTGGGCAACACGACAGCTCAGTGACTATCACTGTTTGCTGTGCAGACACATGGATTTGGGCCGGTGTCTGTGGGAGTTTGCGCATTCTTCCCGTGCTTGTGTGGGTTTTCTCCGGGTGCTCCGGTTTCCTCCCACACCCCAAAGATGTGCTATTAGGCTGACTGGAGGTAATAAATTGTCCCTAAATTAGTCTCCCTCAATGTGGAATGCCATAAACAATAGATAAGGGTCATGGGTGGAGGGGGGGACTGGTAATGTTAAAATGGCGGCGCGGGCTCGTTGGGCCGAAGGGCCTGTTTCCCAGGCTGTTTTTGTTCTTTTGTTCTTTGTTCTGATCGGTTGCTCAAGCCAATTGGCCTGCTGTGTTTCCCTTAAAATGGACAGTCACGACAGATCCCTAGTTCTAGATTCTCCCACACGGGGAAACATTCGCTCCGCACCAACCTGTCAAGACCCCTCAAGATCTTATGTTTCTATCAAGTTGCCTCTTATTCTTCTAAACTCCAATCAATACAAACTTAACCAGTCCAACCTTTCCTCATTAAACAATATGCCCATTCATGGTGTAGTGTACCTCACCCTGGCACTGTATGTCCCACCCTGGCACACCATGGTGCAGTATCTTCCATTTGGATGTGATAAATGAAACATTTCTAGATTCGAGCTAAGGCAATTTGCTATGACAGATTAGAGGAATGTGGTTTTAATGACGTTCTTCCCTCTCCAGTTGTAGGATCTCCCTACTCCATGAAAACAGCTTCCACCGAAACCCCAAGCAGGAAGGAAGGATGAACAATATTGGAATGCAGCACAAGGCTGACTTTGTGAATGTGCTTCCAACAGTTCTGATTGGAAAGTTCACTGACCTGTCACTTATATCAACCACAAAGTCATTCTGTGTCCATGATCCCACAGCTCCCTCCACTGGCTGGTATCGAACCTCCAAATCCACCAGTATCTGAAACCAAAGAGCAATTACAGCATTCCTTTATTGTCTTCTACAAAGATCTGCTCAACTGACATATTTTTCACCCTAGAGACACAGTGCAAAGGTCACACCCCATAGCAGCATGACTCTGCAGTCCTGAGGAAATGCAACATTGCCGCTTTCTAATAAAGATTGCAGCATTGTTTTTACAGGGATAGAATTCTGGCCCAACAATATCCCCTTAACCTAAACATTCAGGTTCTGTTGGAAATACTTGATTCATCAGCGACCTTGACAGATATTCACGCAAGAACAAAATAGCAGAGAGAAAAAGCTTTGATCAAAGGAGGACCAAGGGATTAATTAAGAAGGGGAAAATAGAGCATGAAAATAAGCTAGCGGAGAACATAAACACTGACTGCAAAAGTTTCTATAGATACATAAAGAGAAAAAGATTGACAAAACGAATGTCGGCCCCTTACAGTCAGAAACAGGAGAATTCATAACAGGGAATAAAGAATTGACTGAAGAATTAAATTTGTACTTTGCCTCAGTCTCCACAAAGAATAACGAGCCAGAAGTTCTGAGAGAAACAGGTTTTAGAGAGGAGCTGAAGGAAATCAGTATTAGTAGAGAAATGGTTTTGTAAAATTGATGGGATTGAGGGTGTATAAATCTCCACATCCTGATAATCTTCATCCCAGAGTTCTTAAGGAAGTGGCCCTGGAAAGAGTAGATCCATTGGTGGTTATTTTCTATAATTCTTTGGACTCTGGACTGGATCCTACAGATTAGAGGGTAGCTAATGTAAACCGCTATTCAGACATCCTGAAAGGAGAGGGTGAGGAACCAGAGGTTGTAGTACATATAGGTACTACTGACGTAGGCAAGAAGAGGGAGGCACTCGTGAAAAGGGACTATAGAGAACTGGGTAGGCAGCTGAGGAAGAGAAAAGCGAAGGTAGTAATCTCAGGATTGCTGCCTGTGCCACGGGAGAATGAGGGAAGAAATGAAATGAGGTGGAGGCTGAATGCGTGGCTGAGGGACTGGTGTAGAGGGCAGGGATTTCAGTTCCTAGATCACTGGGACCTCTTTAGGGGTAGGTGGGACCTGTACAGCAAGGATGGGTGGCACTTAAATCCCAGGGGGACTAATATCTTGGCGGGAAGACTGGCTAAGGCTACCGGGGGGACTTTAAACTAGAAAGGATGGGGGGAGGGAATTGCGATGGGGAAACTGGGACGGAGGAGGTTAGCTCCCAGGTAGGGGAGGACCGCAGGCAGTATGGGAGGGAGGTTAGACAGGGGGTGGAGAAGGGAAATGCCCAGGCTGAGGGGCTGAAGTGTATATATTTTAATGCAAGGAGTGTAGTGAATAAGGTAGATGAGCTTAGGGCGTGGATTGCTGCTTGGGAATGTGATGTGGTGGCCATTACGGAGACTTGGATGTCTCAGGGACAGGACTGGGTACTTCAGGTGCCAGGTTTCAGATGCTTCAGGAAGGACAGGGAGGATGGCAGAAGAGGTGGTGGAGTGGCACTGTTGATCAGGGACAGTGTCATGGCTGCAGAGAAAGAGGATGCCGTGGAGGGACTATCTACAGAGTCTCTGTGGGTGGAAGTTACAAACAGCAAAGGGTCGAAAACTTTGCTGGGTGTATTCTATAGGCCGCCCAATAGTGACAGGGAAGTTGAGGTGCAGATAGGGAAACAGATTCTGGAGAGATGTATTAATAACAGAGTTGTCGTGATGGGAGATTTCGATTTCCCAAACATCGACTGGAATATCCCTGGGGTAAGGGGTTTGGATGGGGAGGAGTTTGTTAGGTGTGTTCAGGAAGGTTTCCTGACACAGTGTGTGGATAAGCCTACGAGGGGCGAGGCTGTACTTGACCTGGTACTGGCAAATGAACCAGGGCAGGTGATGGATCTCTCAGTAGGAGAGCATCTTGGGAATGGTGACCATAATTCTATCTCCTTCACAATTGCATTGGAACGAGATAGGATCAGGCAGGCTAGGAAGGTGTTTGTCTGGAGTAAGGGGAGATACGAAGAAGTCAGGAAGTTACTTGGACAAATAAAGTGGAAGGAGGCGTTCTTAGGGAAAAGTACCGAAGGAAGGTGGCGGATATTCAAGGAATGTTTGTCTGGAGCTATGCGTGACAACGTTCCGATGAGACAAGGGGGTTTTGGTAGGTCGCGGGAACCGTGGTGCACGAAGGCTGTGTTGAACCTAGTCAGGAGGAAAGGGAAGGTGTACAAAAGGTTCAGGGAACTAGGAGATGTTAAGGATCTTGAGGAGTATAAGGACTGTAGAAAGGAGCTTAAAAGGGAAATTAGGAGAGCCAGAAGGGGTCATGAGAAGACCTTGGCGGGTAAGATTAAGGAGAATCCCAAGGCCTTCTATAAATATGTGAAAAGTAAAAGGATGAGAAGAGAAGGGATAGGACCTATAAAAGGTGAAGGGGGAAAGGTCTGTGTGGAACCAGAAGAGATGGCAGAGGTGCTCAATGAGTACTTTGCCTCAGTATTCACGGTGGAAGCTGATCTGGGAGATTTTGCCACGGATTTGCAGCAGATGGAAAAGATTGAGTTTGTGGATATTAAGGTGGAGGATGTGTTAGAACTTTTGAATTATATCAAGATAGATAAGTCGCCGGGACCAGATGGGATATACCCCAGGATACTGTGGGAGGCGAGGGAAGTGATTGCAGAGCCCCTGGCGATGATCTTTGCATCGTCAATGGAGACGGGAGAGGTTCCGGAAGATTGGAGGATTGCGGATGTAGTCCCTATTTTCAAGAAAGGGAACAGAGATAGCCCGGGAAATTACCGACCGGTGAGTCTGACCTCAGTGGTTGGTAAGCTGATGGAGAGGCTTCTGAGGGACAAGATCTACGAGCATTTGGAGAGGTTTGACATGATCAGGAATAGTCAGCATGGATTTGTCAAGGGCAGGTCGTGCCTTACAAGCCTAGTTGAGTTCTTCGAAAATGTGACTGAACACATTGACAAAGGAAGTGCCGTGGACGTGGTGTACATGGACTTCAGCAAGGCGTTTGATAAGGTCCCCCATGCAAGACTTCTTGAGAAGGTGAGAGGGCATGGGATCCAAGGGCCTTTGGCCTTGTGGATCCAGAACTGGCTTGCCTGCAGAAGGCAGAGAGTGGTTGTGGATGGGTCTTTTTCTGAATGGAGGTCAGTCACCAGTGGAGTGCCCCAGGGATCTGTTCTAGGACCCTTGCTGTTTGTCATTTTCATAAATGACCTGGATGAGGAAGTGGAGGGATGGGTAAGTAAGTTCGCTGATGACACGAAGGTCGGTGGTGTTGTGGATGGTCTGGAAAGATGTCAAAAGTTGCACCAGGACATAAATAGGATGCAGGACTGGGCGGAGAAGTGGCAGATGGACTTCAACGCGGATAAATGTGTAGTCTTCCATTTTGGCAGAACCAACGAGATGAACGAGTACACTATCAAGGGCAGGAGTCTTAGTAGTGTTGAAGAGCAGAAGGATCTTGGGGTCCGGGTCCACAGGACTCTTAAATCGGCCTCGCAGGTGGAAGAGGTGGTCAAGAAGGCGTATGGTATACTGGCCTTCATTAATCGAGGGATTGAGTTTAGGAGTCGGGAGGTAATGCTGCAACTTTATAAGACCCTTGTCAGGCCTCATTTGGAGTACTGTGCGCAGTTCTGGTCGCCTCACTATAGGAAAGACGTAGAAGCTATTGAAAGGGTACAGAGGAGATTTACAAGGATGTCGCCTGGACTGGGAGGCATGCCTTATGAAGTTAGGTTGAGGGAGCTGGGTCTCTTTTCCCTGGAGAGACAAAGGTTGAGAGGCGACCTGATAGAGGTTTATAAAATGTTGAGAGGAATGTATAGGGTGGATTCTCAGAGGCTATTTCCCCGGGTTGAAATGGTCGCTACGAGAGGACACAGATTTAAGGTGCGGGGAGGAAAGTACAGAAGTGATGTTAGGGGTAAGTTTTTCACTCAGAGAGTGGTGAGTGAGTGGAATCGGCTGCCATCAGTGGTGGTGGAGGCGAACTCGCTGGGGTCTTTTAAAAGACTTCTGGATGAGTATATGGGGTTTTATGGGATTGGGGGTTATAGATAGGTGTTGATGTGATCGGCGCAACTCGTGGGCCGAAGGGCCTGTTTGTGCTGTAGTGTTCTATGTTCTATGTTCTAAAAAAGGAAGTAGAGAGAAAACAGGAAACTGTAGACCAGCGAGCCTAATGTCAGTACTGGGGAAGTTGCTAGAATCCATTATCAAGGATTTCATAACGCAGCATTTGGAAGGCAGTGGGATAATCAGACAAAATCAATATGGATTTACAAAAAGGAAATCGTGCTCAATGAATCTATTGGAATTCTTTGAGGACGTAACTGAGAGAATTAATCGAGGAGAACCAGTGGATGTGGTTTATTTAGACTTTCAGAAGATATTTGCCAAGGGCTCACATAACAGACTGCTATGTAAAGTTAAGCACATAGGATTGCAGGTAGTGTCTTGAGATGGATAGAAAGCTGGTCAGCAGATAGGAAGCAAAGAGTTGGCATAAAGGGTCTTTTTCTGATTGGCAGTGAGTGAGACCTTTTCCCTTTCGGGCGAAATGAATTTACTGTGAAAATCCCCCAGTCACCACACTCCAGTGCCTGCTCAGGTACACTGAGGGAGAATTTAGCACAGCCAATGGACTAACCAACACATCTTTTGAACCGTGGGAGGAAACCCACGCAGACATGGGGAAAACGTGCAAACTCCACACAGACAGTGACCCAAGCCGGGAATCGAACCCAGGATCCCTGGCGCTGTGAGACAGCGAATGCTAACCACTGTGTATGTGGTACATGGAATTTTACAGTATGTATGTGCAATATATACATGGTACATGTAGTATGTATGCAGCATGTACACAGTACATGCAATATGTGCAGTACATATGTGGTACGTGCAGTACGTATGCGGTACGTGTGCACAATATGTGAATAAGAACATAAGAACATAAGAAATAGGAGCAGGAGTAGGCCATCTGGCCCTTCGAGCCTGCCCCGCCATTCAATAAGATCATGGCTGATCTGTCGTGGCTCAGTTCCACATTCCCGCCCTCTCCCCATAACCCTTAATCCCCTCTCTTATCAAAAACCCATCAACCCGCTTCTTAAAAATATTTAGCGAGGCAGCCTCCACCACTTCAACAGGCAGAGAATTCCAGAGATTCACCACCCTTTGAGTGAAGAAGTTCTTCCTCAACTCCGTCCTAAACCGCCCCCCCTTTATCTTGAGGCTGTGCCCCCTAGTCCTACTGTCCTTTCTGAGCGGGAACAGTCTCTCCACCTCTATCCTATCCATCCCATTCATCATCTTATACGTCTCAATACAGTGGGAGTCCCTTCAAATCTATAAGTTTTGTTTTGTGAAAATTACAAAGCATTTTCTCTTTGAAGTGTGTTCCATGCGAAAAAAATGAGGAATAAAAACATTTATCGTAAGCTTAGCTCAATCAATCATTGTACTTTTTAAAAATACAGCCATAGCAACAGTTGATAAACTGAAACACTTACTCACTATTGGCTGACCTTTTGAGTTTTTGAGTCAAACAGGTTTTTCATGTTTCTGGCTGCGCTTGCTTTTTTAACCTGTTAATATGTTGTTTTCTTCAACCAAATGCAAAGTGATAGAATGTGCTGGCTGTGACCTTCACTCGAGTTTCCTGACTACTGGTGGAAATTTGTTGCAATGTTTGAGGAACTCTGCTGGTCCAGACATTACAGAATTGCGTCTGTACTTGTTGGAATTTAGAAAGATGAGGGAGGATCTTATTGAAACTTACAGGATACTGAGAGGCCTGGAGATAGTGGACGCGGAGAGAATTTTTCCACTAGTAGGAAAAACTAGAACCAAGAGGCACAACCTCAAGCTAAAGGGACAGTCCTTTAAAACAGAGATGAAGAAGAATTTCTTCAGCCAGAGAGTGGTGAATTTGTGGAACTTTGCCACAGAAGACTGTGGAGGCCAGGTCATTGGGTTTCTTTAAGACAGGGATAGATAGGTTCTTGATTAATAAGGGGATCGGGGTTTTGGGGAAAAGGCGGGAGAATGGGAATGAGAAAAATATCAACCATGTTTGAATGGCAGAGCAAACTTAATGGGCTGAGTGGGTAATTCTGCTCCTATGTCTTATGGCCTGAATTGAACAAGAACCCAAGCATTGTCCCTATCTCCAGTTTGACAGCATTCGTGAATCAGAGCTGTGAGTGAGCAGAACAGTTTCTGGATCATTTACAGGAAGTTCAAGTGGGCAAGATCTACTGTCAACAGAACCATGTTTGAGCAGTAAGAAAGGGGGAAAAAATGAAGGAGAAAGAAGAAGTGGCAGCATGAGAAACAGCAAATCATATTGCCAAGCTTTAACATAACAAAGCATTCCTATGTACTTCACTGGAGTATTATGAACCACAGTAGGAGCCACATTAGGAGACATTAGGACAAATGTTCAAAGGCTTCTTCAAAGAGATTTATTTTAAGGACCAACTTAAAGGAGGAAAGATGGATAAAGCGACAGAGGTTCAGGGAGGGAATTCCATAGTTTCAGGCCCAGACAGCTCACAATAATGGAGTTCCTAAAATCAGGCAAAGTGAATAAAACCTCCAAAAATGGCAACCATTCATATAAAATATTAACAACCAGCCAAAATTAATTTAAAATGTCCAGCTCAGTGGAAAAGTTTCCAGAGAAATTGTACTGTTCACCAACACCAATGACCCAAAATCAAATCAGGCTGTACATGCCAAATGCTGATAAGAACTAGGAGCAGGCGTAGGCCATTTGGCCCCTCAAGCCTGTTCCGCCATTCAATAAAATCACGGCTGATCCTTTTGTGGATTCAGCTTTATTGAACCAACCGCTCACCATAACCCTTAGTTCCTTTACTGCTCAAAGTCTATCTATCTTCACCTTAAAAACATTCAGTGAGGTAGCCTCAACTGCTTCACTGGGCAGGGAATTCCACAGATTCACAACCCTTTGTGTGAGGAAGTTCCTCCTCAAGTTAGTCCTAAATCTGCTCCCCCTTATTTTGAGGTTATGTCCCCTTGTTCTGGTTTCACCTGCCAATGGGGACAACTTCCCTGCTTCTATCATATCTATTCCTTTCATAATCTTATATCTTTCTATTATATCGTCCCTCATTCTTCTGAATCCCAGTCTACTCAGTCTCTTCTCATAAGCCAACCCTCTCAGCTCCGGAATCAACCTAGTGAATCTCCTCTGCACCCCCTCCAGTGCCAGTATATCCTTTCTCAAGTAAGGAGACCAAAACTGTACACAGTACTCTAGGTGTGGCTTCACCAGCACCTTATACAGCTGCAACATAATCTTGCTGTTTTTAAACTCCATCCCTCTCACAATGAAGGACAAAATTCCATTTGCCTTCTTGAATACCTGCTGCACCTGCAAACCAACTTTTTATGATTCCTGCATAAGGACACTTAGCTCCATCTGCACAGCAGCATGCTGCATTTTTTATCACTAAATAACAGTCCATTTTGCTATTATTCCTACCAAAATGGATGACCTCACATTTACCAACACTGTACTCCATCTGCCAGACCCTCACCCACTCACTTAAACTATCTACATCCCTTTGCAGACTCTCAGCGTCCTCTGCACACTTTCTTCTACCACTCATCTTAATCACATCTGTGAATTTTGGCACACTACACTTGTCCCCAACTCCAAATCATCCATATAAAATCGTAAACAATTGCAGTCCCAACATTGATCCCTTGGGCACACCACTAGTCACTGATTGCCAACCAGACAAACACCCATTTACCACCAATCTTTGCTTTCTGTTAGTTAACCAATTCTTCATCCATGCTAACACATTACCTGTAACACTGTGCACCTTTATCTTATGCAGCAGTCTTTGGTGCAGCACCTTGTCAAATGCCTTCTGGAAATCCAGATACACCACATCAACATTCCCCATTGTCCACTGTGCATGTAACGTTCTCAAAGAATTCCACCAAATTAGTCAAACATGACCTGCCCTTCATGAACTGATGCTGCGTCCTCCCAATGGGACAATTTATATCCGGATATCTCTATTTCTTCCTTGATGATGGATTCAAGCATTTTCCCTACTTCAGAAGTTAAGCTAACCATCTTATAATTACCCGCCTTTTGTCTATCTCCATTTTTAAACAGTGGCGGCACATTTGCTGTTTTCCAATCTGCGGGAACCACCCCAGAGTCCAGCGAACTTTGGTAAATTACTAGTACATTTGCTATTTCTCCCACCATGTCTTTTAGTACCCTGGGATTCATTCCATCAGAGCCAGGAGACTTGTCCACTTTAGCTCCATTAACTTGCCCAGTACTACTTCTTTTGTAATGATGATAGTTTTAGCCATAGCCTTCCTGTCATCAATTTTTGGCATATTATTTGAACATAAAACAGAACAGTACAGCAGAGTACAGGCCCTTCAGCCCTCAATGTTGTACCAAGCTGTGTCCAAACCCAAGATCAAGCTATCCCACTCCCTATCATTCTGGTGTGCTCCATGTGCCTATCCAATAACCGCTTAAAAGTTCCTAAAGTGTCCGACTCCACTATCACAGCAGGCAGTGCGTTCCACACCCCAACCACTCTCTGAGTAAAGGACCTACCTCAGACATCCCTCCAATATCTCCCACCATGAACCTTATAGTTATGCCCCCCTAGTAACAGCTACATCCACCCAAGGAAATAGTCTCTGCATGTCCACTCTATCTATCTCCCTCATAAGAACATAAGAACATAAGAAATAGGAGCAGGAGTAGGCCATCTAGCCCTTCGAGCCTGCCCTGCCATTCAATAAGATCATGGCTGATCTGTTGTGGCTCAGTTCCACTTTCCCGCCCTCTCCCCATAACCCTTAATCCCCTCTCTTATCAAGAACCCATCAACCCGCGTCTTAAAAATATTTAGCGAGGCAGCCTCCACCACTTCAACGGGCAGAGAATTCCAGAGATTCACCACCCTTATCATCTTATCACTCATCATCTTATAAACTTCTATTAAGTCACCTCTCATCCTTCTCCGCTCTAAAGAGAAAAGCCCCAGCTCCCTCAACCTTTCCTCATAAGACCTACCCTCCAAACCAGGCAGCATCCTGGTAAATCTCCTCTGCACTCTCTCCAATGCTTCCACATCCTTCTTATAGTGAGGTGACCAGAACTACACACAATATTCCAGATGTGGTCTCTCCAAGGTCCTGTATATTTGCGGCATAACCCCTCAGCTTTTAAACTCAAATCTCCTGTTAATAAATGCTAACACACTATAATCCTTCACGGCTCTATCCATTTGAGTGGCAACCTTCAGACATCTGTGGATATGAGCCCCAAGATCTCTCTGTTCCTCCACATTCCCCAGAACCCTGCCGTTGACCCTGTAATCCGCATTCAAGTTTGTCCTACCAAAATGAATCACCTCACACTTAACAGGGTTAAACTCCATCTGAAACTTTTTGGCCCAGTTCTGCATCCTATCAGTGTCTTTTTGCAGCCTATAAGAGCCCTCCACCTCATCCACTACTCCACCAATCTTGATGTCATCAGCAAATTTACCAACCCACCCTTCAGCCCCATCTTCCAAGTCATTGATAAAAATCACAAATAGCAGAAGACCCAGCACTGATCCCTGTGGTACACCGCTGGTAACTGGCCTCCAGTCTGAAAATTTTCACTCCACTACCACCCTCTGTCTTCTATGATACAGCCAGTTACTTACCCAATCGGCCAAATTTCCTTCTATCCCACATCTCCTTATTTTCTTCATGAGCCTACCAAGGGGAACCTCATCAAACGCCTCACTAAAATCCATGTATACGACATCAACTGCTCTACCTTCATCCACACAGTTATCTCCTCAAAGAATTCAATCAAATCTGTGAGGCAAGGCTTACCCCTCATGGAACCGTGCTGACTATCCTGGATTAAGCTGCATCTTTCCAAATGGTGATAAATCTTATCCCTCAGGACCCTTTCCACTAACTTACCAACCACCGATGTAAGACTAACTGGCCTATAATTACCAGAGTCATTCCTGTTTCCTTTCTTGAAGAGAGGAACAACATTTGCCACTTTCCAGTCCTCTGGCATAATCCCTGTGGACAGTGAGGACCCAAAAATCAAAGCTAAATTTGTGTCTTCCACTGTGAAGACCAAACAAAATACCTGTTCAATGCTTCAGCCATTTTCTCATTTGCAGTTATTGCAGCCCCCTTCTCAGCCTCTAAAGGATCAATGTTTACTTTAGCCACTCTTTCATTTTATATATATGTGGAAACTTTTGCTATCTGGTTTTATATTCTGAGCTAGTTTACTCTCATAATCCATCTTACTTTTCTTTATAGCTTATTTTGTGGCTTTCTGTTGATTGTTAAAGATTTCCTATTCCTCCTCTAGTTTCCCACTAATCTTTGCCACTTTGCATGTATTTTCTTTCAATTTGACACCCTGCCTCACACAGCGACAAATTATGAAAGAAACTTGGATTAGACTGCAAGTAGCTTTCCATCACACTGAAATCATCACTGGACACTGGCCAGGATTATCCAGTCTCGTCTTTACTGGGACCGGCTTGAGTGAGATTGGAGAATTTGGCATTCCAGCCAGAACTCCATTCAGTGTCAGAGGCTCCGGAGAATCTGGGCTGCGGGCGATGGTGGAAAAGTTTGGCCACAATGTCAGAAACACTCAGCGGTCATATCACCACAGGAATTCAATGAGTTTTGAGCTTTTCTAGTGTTCAGTGTGTGTGCACAGAATGAAAAAATTACAGCACAGGAATAGGCCCTTCGGCCCTCCAAGCCTGCACCGACCATGCTGCCTGACTGAATTAAAACTCCTTACTCTTCCAGGGACCATATAAAGGTAAGCTCTGTGAGCCTGACAGGATTTGAAGATGCAACCTTCTGATCTAGAGTTAGGCGCACTACCGTTGTGCCAGAAGCTCACAGTTATCTGAGTTCACAGACGAAGATTGCCCCCAAATTACTCTTTGTTAAGCTTGCTGATGGGTCTGTACCTTACTGCCATATTTCCCCAGAGAGGGGAAATTAGAGACGGTCTCTCCCTTCCACTCACCTTGCAATTGGCTCTACCCCACGGGAATACAGAACGTATCTCATTGATTGGATGAAGCTGTAGCCACCAGCTCTCACTCCCTGGCTCACTGCCATCTTAATCTCATCTCTTGCTCATTTCCTCAATTATTAATCTTCTAAATAAACAGACAGAATGTGCTACTTACATCTGTCAGAGAATTCTTCTTGTCAACTAGAGCTTCCTTTAGAACCAATCGGCCGGTTTTGGCCACTTGTTGAAGACTGATCTGTAGCTGTCCCAGCAACCTATCAGAAAGAAATAGTCTAATAATTAACATTGTTCTGCTCTAGTTTTTAAACACATTATTTGATGATTTTTATCACTGAATCTCCAGAGAGACATTCACAACAACTGATTGTCAGTTGTTCTGGAAGATTTGATAAGAGCAGAAACATTGATTTATTTTTCCTTAGGCCAGAATTTTACACTACCCACCACCACCCACACCCCCCCCACTTCAACAAACCCCCCACACACCACACCCCATAATCACCTCCCCATAAACCCCCCCCACACACTCCACCCATAACACCCTGCCCCATAAACACCTTCCCATTGAGCCCCCTCCTCCATAAACCCCTTCCCATTCCCACTCTCCTCCCCCATATACAACTCCTGCATGACTTCCCTGCTTTTGTAATCTATGCCTTGATTGATAAAGGCAAGTGTCTGATATGCTCTTTTCACCATCCTACTAACATGGATTCAAGGGGCAACTGGATGTAGCATTTGGGCGAATGGGATCAAAGGTTATGGGGAAAAGGCAGGATTAGGCTATTGAGTTGGATGATCAGCCATGATCGTAATGAATGGCTGAGCAGGCTCGAAGGGCCAAATGGCCTCCTCCTGCTCCTATCTTCTATGTTTCTATGCCCTTCTGCTTTTAGAGATCTGTGGACAAGCACGCCAAGGTCCCTTTGTTCCACAGAACTTCCTAGTGTCCAATGATTTACTGAATACTTCTTTGTTAAATTACACATTCCAAAATGTTTCATCTCTCACTTTTCAGGGTTAAATTCCACCTACCACTTATCTGTCCATTTGACCATTCTGTCTACATCTTCTCGTAACCCAAGACAGTCAACCTCACTGTTAAACACCCAGCCAAAATTTGTGTCCTGGGTTCTAGCAATATCCCTATGACAGACGTTCCCTGCTTTCTTGAATAAAGAAGTTTCTTTTGCTATTTTCCAATCTGATGGGACCCTTCCAGAATATAATGAATTTTGGAAGATTCTAATCAATGAAGATACTCTGTCTCCAGCTACTGAGGCCCCAGTACGTAGGCCAAGATCCTAAGGACTTGTCAGCCTTTTGTACAAAGTTTTCCCAGCATTGTTTGCCAGCTGATTGTTTTAAGTTCCTCAAGTGTCTTTGCGAAGTTTTCAAAGCCTTCTATAGTGAAAACATGATGTGGAGTTGCCAGCATTGGACTGGAGTAGGATGCTGAAAAACGCCCTTGTAAGGACAGGATATGGCATTCAACTCACTGATCAACAGTTACAATGCGCCACAGTGAAAAACCACGCCGACCTCCTCAGAAGAGAAACACGGGACATGGCGGACAGAGTACCCTTTGTTGTCCAGTACTTCCCTGAAGCAGAGAAGCTATGACATCTTCTCTGAAGCCTTCAACATGTCATTGATGAAGACCAACATCTTGCCAAGGCCATCCCCACACTTCCACTACTTGCCTTCAAACAACTGCGCAACTTCAAAAATTGTCTGCAGCAAACTACCCAAACTTCAGAGAACAGTGACCACAACATCACAGAACCCTGCCATAGCAACCTTTTTAAGACATGCCGGATCATCGACACAGATGCCATCATCTCACATGAGAACACCATCCACCAGGTACACGGTACATACTCTTGTGACTTGGCCAACATTGTCTACCTGATACGCTGCAGGAAAGGACACCTCAAGGCATGGTGCACTGGGGAGACCATGCTGAAGCTACAACAACAGATGAATGGACACGGCTCGACAATCACCACGTAGGAGTGTTCCCTTCCTGTCAGGGAGCACTTCAGCAGTCAAGGGCATTCGGTCTCTGATCTTCAGGTAAGACTGCCTTCACAACACACGACAGTGCAGGGTCGCTGAGCAGAGACTGATAGACAAGTTCCGCATACATGAAGACGGCCTCAACTGGGATCTTAGGTTCATATCACACTATCTGTAACCACCACAACTTACCTGGGCTTGCAAAATCTCACTAACTGTCCTGGCTGGAGATAATTCACACCTCTTTAACATTGTCTGTACCTGTAAAGACTTGATTACCTGTTAAGACTCACATTCCAAACATTATCTTGTAGATTGAGTATATATGCCCTGTTTGTGAACAGAACTCTTCACTCACCTGATGAAGGGGCAATGCTCCAAAAGCTCGTGCTACCAAATAGACCTAGAACATAGAACATAGAACACTACAGCACAAACAGGCCCTTCGGCCCACGAGTTGCGCCGATCACATCAACACCTATCTATAACCCCCAATCCCATAAAACCCCATATACTCATCCAGAAGTCTTTTAAAAGACCCCAGTGAGTTCGCCTCCACCACCACTGACGGCAGCCGATTCCATTCACTCACCACCCTCTGAGTGAAAAACTTAGCCCTAACATCACTTCTGTACTTTCCTCCCCGCACCTTAAACCTGTGTCCTCTCGTAGCGACCATTTCAACCCGGGGAAATAGCCTCTGAGAATCCACCCTATCCATTCCTCTCAACATTTTATAAACCTCTATCAGGTCGCCTCTCAACCCACGTCTCTCCAGGGAAAAGAGACCCAGCTCCCTCAACCTAACTTCATAAGGCATGCCTCCCAGTCCAGGCAACATCCTTGTAAATCTCCTCTGTACCCTTTCAATAGCTTCTACGTCTTTCCTATAGTGAGGCGACCAGAACAGCGCACAGTACTCCAAATGAGGCCTGACAAGGGTCTTATAAAGTTGCAGACCTGTTGGACTTCAACTTGGTGTAGTGAGACTACTCACGGTGAAAACAAATACAAAATATCTGCTCAATGCCTCTGCCATTTCCTTGTTTTCCATTATCAATTCGCTACGAGAGGACACAGGTTTAAGGTGCTGGGGAGCTGGAGGTGTCAGGGGAAAGTTTTTCACTCAGAGGGTGGTGAGGGAGTGGAATCGGCTGCCGTCGGTGGTGGTGGAGGCAAACACGTTGGGGTCTTTTAAAAGACTTCTGGATGAGTACATGGGATTTAATGGGATTGAGGATTATAGCTAGGCCTGGTAAGTAGGGATATGATTGGTGCAACTTGTGGGCCAAAGGGCCTGTTTGTGCTGTAGTGTTCTATGTTCTAATTCCCCACACTCATTCACTAGGGGCCAACACCTTCCCTATTTAAATCTTAATCTGTTTTTATATTACTATCTTTCCCTCATCTTCTACGTTCTCCTTTTTTTCAGTCAATTCTGCTACTTTTGTAAATGTGGCCAATCCTCTGATCTGTCACGTTCTTTGCCATTCGTACAACTTTTTTTCCCCAGTTGACCCGAACAATCCTGCCATCTCTCCCCTACACCTCTAAAAGGTAGCAATCCCACTTTCCAAAACCCCAGACAGGAGCATACTCACCCTCCTCTCTTCCAAACTGAAGCAATCTGAAATCTACAAGCTCCCAACTCCCGCTGATCCAACTGAACAGCCTCTGTTAACTGGAGACTGACAGCAACCTCTGAACACTCACCGGTTACTGAAGAGTTTGCTGTGGTTATAAACCCGAATCTCCAGCATCTCTTCAATGATTTCCCTTCCATAATGAGGCCAATGGAATTCCTACAACACAAACAAACTCAGTCAGGTTCAACTTAAACTAGTTTCAATGCAGTATTTCAAAACATCACCAATGTAAATATAACTATATCACTATTTCAACAGATTTAGTATCAGTTGTTTTCATTTTTTCTCATACATGGAATACAGATTCTGGCTGGAATCGTACAGCCAACCTCTCTTGTGGCATATATGAAGATGGGAAGGTATTTAATTAGGGGCCTGACAGTGTGCCTGAATGCCATCTCCATCAGGATTCAGTCAGGGGCAGGAAGGCACATTGTGCGCGCCAGAGGGCATGCGTCCGTGGGCACACCAAAGGGTGCGCGTCCGTGTGCGTGCCAAAGGGTGCGTGTCCGTGTGCACGCCAGAGGGTGTGAGAGTGCGAGTTTGTCTGCATGTGTGAGTGCACATGTGTGCATGTGTTGTTACTCATGCACGGTAGCACAGTGGTTAGCGCTGCTGCTTCACAGCTTCAGGGACCTAGGTTCGATTCCCGGCTTGGGTCACTGTCTGTGTGGAGTTTGCACATTCTCCTCGTGTCTGTATGGGTTTCCTCCGGGTGCTCCGGTTTCCTCCCACAGTCTGAAAGATGTGCGGGTTAGGTTGACTGGCCATGCTAAAAATTGCCCCTTAGCGTCCTAAGATGCTTAGGTTAGAGGGATTAGTGGGTAATAATATGTAAGGGTATGGGGATAGGGCCTAGGTGGGATTGTGGTCGGTGCAGACTCGATGGGCTGAAGGGCCTCTTTCTGCACTGTAGGGTTCTATGATTCTATGTGTGTGTGTATGTGTACGTGTGTGTGTGTGTGTGTGCATGTGCATGTGTGTGTAGACTGGGGAGATGGGTGGTTTCAGCAGATGGGGAGCCTCAGAGTGGTGAACTGAGGTGGGCTGGAGGAGCTGGCTGGGTGTTCTGGGTGGTGGCATTCTGGGAGGGGATGGTCCTGTGAGGTTGGGCAGTTCCAGGGGCTGGGTGTTCTGGGGTGGACAATCTCAGGGGTGGGCAGTCTGGAATACCATTACTGGATTATGTGCATGTGATAGGAAAGTGTCAGTTTGTTCAGCTGGAGGAAACAGAAACAGGGGGAGTAGGACCCCCCCCAAACTGCCCCCACCACACACTGACCCTCACCCTAGACCGCCCACACCCACCCAGAGTCTCCAAGGCTGTCCCTCACAAATCACCCAACCCTCCCCACCCCAGTCTGTTCAGACTCTCTCTCACTACACTTATCCTTTCTCAGCCTGGCGTATTATGGTTTCTGTTGTAATGTAGAGAAAGGCACAGCTTATTTGTCTGCTCCTGCACTGATCTCCCAAACAGCAACTTAAACACAAATCAGGTTCTCTCTGCTGGGATATTGGTCGAAGGATAGATTTTAGCCAAAAATTCAGAGAATTCCTTTTCTGATTCAAATCTTTTACATTTAATCATTCAGACATGGCTTTGAGTTTATTTCCTCATAGTTTCAGTCTGACTCAAAGCTATTGCCAGCTTTTAGATTTGTAACTTGTTTCCCTGCCAATAGATTCTGAGGTCCCCACCCCACTTTGCTTAAGGTGGAGCAGATTCTACATAACACAAACATCACAGCAAAACTCTCCAAAGCCTTGGGTTGGTTCTACTCTGGAAATTACTGCTAATGTACACAATGACTGCTAGGGCACATTCTCTGTTATGACTCATTAACTGAGCCCTCCCTCACAATTTCTGCATCAACTTCCAAACACCTCTCCATGTTAGGGCTGTCGACTTCTAAGTTTGTACAATTTACCAATCCAAAATTCTAAGAGAAAAATAAATCTGAGATTGTTTTGGAGATGTTGACACTGGGAAGTAGACCACCATGGGGGAGGCAGTGGCATACTGGTATTGTGACTGGACTAGTAATCCAGAGACCCAGGATAATGCTCTGGGGACCTGGGTTCAAACTCCACCATGGAACCTGAATTCAATAAAAACCTGGAATTAAAAATCTAACGACGACCGTTAAACCATTATCGATTGCTGTACAAACTCATCTCGTTCACTAACATCCTTTAGGGAAGGAAATCTTTCATCTTACCTGGTCTGGCCTACATGTGACTCCAGGCCCAAAACAATATAGGATCATAGAATACAGCGCAGAAGAGGCACTTTGGCCCATCGAGTCCACACCAATACTTGAGAAATGCCTGAACTCCCACCTCATCTAATCTGCCAGCCCATAGCCCTGAATGTTGTGATGTGCCAAGTGCTGACCCAAATACTTTTTAAAGGATGTGAAGCAACCTGTCTCTACCACCATCCCTGGCAGTGCATTCCAGACCGTCACCACCCTCTGGGTAAAAAGGTTTTTCCTCACATCCCCCAAACCTTTACTTATGTCCAGTCATGACTAACCCTTCAATTAAAGGGAAAAGCTGCTCCTTATCTACTCTGTCCATGTCTCAATCTTGTACACCTCGATCAGGTTGCCCCTCAGCCTTCTCTGCTCCAACAAAAACAATCCAACTCTACCCAACCTCTCTTCATAACTTAAAATTTCCACACCAGTCAGCATCCTAGTGAATCTCCCCTACACCCCATCCAGTCCAATCACATTCTTTCTATAATGTGGCGACCAGAACTGCACATGGGTAAAAGGTCTGTTTCTATGTTGGAAAATTGTGATTTTTCTAGGAAGCAATGGATAGGAAGTAAAGAGTTGGCATAAGTGGGTCTTTTTCTGATTGGCTATCAGTGACTAGTGGAGTTCTGTAGGGATCTGTGCTAAGACCCATTTTGAGTATAAAAGTTGGAGTGTTATGGTAAGATTATATAACAGTAAAAAGTCTGACAACACCAGGTTTTAGTCCAACCTATTTATTTGATAATATACTCACAAGCTTTCGAGGGACACCCTCTTCATCAGGTGAATGGAGAGTTCTGGCCTCAGACAGAGCATATAAAGCACAGACAGTTTAGAGATTACTGATTAGAATGCGAATCTTTACACCTAACCTGCTGTTCAAGACCTGAAGTGGCTGATAATGTGAGTGGAAGGAACACTGATCACAGTTTAAAGAGATGTGTATTGTCTCCAGACAGTACAGTAAGTGAGGTTTTGCAAACCCAGGCAAGTCACGGGGGTTACAGATAGTGCGACATGAGCCCAAGATCCCTGTTGAGACCGTCCTCATGTGTGCGGAACTTGGCTATCAGTCTCTGTTCAGCGACTCTGCGCTGTCGTGTGTCATGAAGGCCGCCTTGGAGAATGCTGTGTGAGGGGGAATGGCAGATGCAGTATCCAGATGCAGATGTGGATAAATGTGAGGTTATCCATTTTGGTAGCAATAATCGGAAGACATTATTCCTTAAAAGGGCATAAATTGAGAGAAGTGGATGCTCAACAAGACCTTGGCATCTTCGTGCATCAGTCGCTGAGAGTAAGCATGCAGATACAGCAGGAGGTAAAGAAGGCAAATGGAATGTTGGCCTTCACAGCAAGAGGATTTTAGTATGGGGATAGGGATGTTTTGCTGCAGTTGTATACGATGTTGGTGAGTCCACACCTGGAATATTTTGTGCAGTCTTGGTGTCCTAATCTGAGGAAGAATGCCCTTGCTATAGAGAGTACAGCGAATGGTTACTGGGCTGATTCCTGGGATGGCAGGTCTGTCATACGAGGAGAGACTAATTTGGTAAGGATTATATTCACTGGAGGTTAGAAGAGTGAGAGGGGGTCACCTAGAAACTTATAAAATTCTAACAGGGTTTGACAGAGTAGATTCAGAAAGAATGTTCCTGATGGTGGGGGAGTCCAGAACTAGAGGTCATAGTTTGAGGATAAGGGGTAAACCTTTTAGAATTGAGGTGAGGAGAAATTTCTTCACCCAGAGGGCGGGAAATGTGTGGAATTCACTCCCACAGAATGTAGTTGGGGCCAAACGTTGTGTGATTTCAAGATGAAATTAGGTATAGCTCTTGGGTCTATGGGGACAAAGGGGGCATCAGGATATTGAAATGAATGGTGAAGCAGGCTTGAAGGGCCAAGTGGCTTATTCCTGCTTCTAGTTTCTGTGTTTCTATGAGATTATCAGTTTAAAGCTGACTAGCACTAAGATAAAGGCAAAATACTGCAGATGCTGGAATCTAAACAAAAACAGAAAATGCTGGAAAATCTCAACATCTGACAGCATCTGTGGAGAGAGAATAGAGGCAACCTTTTGAGTCTGGATGACCCTTCTTCAGAGCTGTGAGCAAAGAAAATCAGATGAGACTTATATTATGAGGGTGGAGGGCACTGTAACTGGATAAAGGAAATATAAATGGTGATATGAAGGCTGAGAAAGGTGCTAAAATTGTCCATTAAGTGATCGGAATGTGTGAATGGCCAAATAGAGGTACAGGTTGTTATGGGATTACCTGAGGAATGTAGCAGTTGCCCTGAAGTGGGGGTGGAAGGTGGGGTGTGGGTGTTTGGGAGACAAGATGGAGAGCAAGCTAGCACCAAACTGGGGGATAGGTTTGGACCTGCCAAAGACCAGGATAAAATGGCTCACACACAGTTCACATTGGACACAAGCAATACAATTTAGGGGCTGTTGCCCACTTACTACCCAGTACCAAGAGGAACATACATGTTCTGATAACTCTACTGATCTTGACAGTATCTTTATCCAATTGTCAAACTGAAGCTATATTGAGAACCTGTACTGCAAAATGCAAACATGTTTCAGCATAAACACACCTAGTTTCACAATGACGCCAGGTAATCACTGAATTCCTGTCACTGCTATACTGTCAATAGTGGTGCACCAAATGAAAGATTGGACCTAATTCTAAACAAGCCATTGAAATGTCACTGGAGCATCACACTCATCGACAATGATTCTCAGGTGTGTTGTGGGAAGGGAGGAGAAAGGAGAATTCAGCTGCTTTTGCCTGAGAAATGGTTAAGGCAATTTCTCTGTTGGGTGGGGTTACCACTGAATCCTCCCCTTCCCCATACAATCCATGATGCATAGCTATATTCATCTTTCCTTTGAAGAGCTGCCTCAGATATTTGACTGATATTTCATAATCCCAGTTCCAGTCCCAGTAAGTTCTGCACTATCCAATCATAAACTGCTCTGAAACACCATGAACTCTGTCCTGATTTTGCGCAGCTGACTTTTACTGGGAAATGAGCAGTGGTGTATTTGCTGGTGAAATATCCTAACAATCTAGATTTACATTGTCAGAGTGTAAGCCGGTTCCTGTCTGTGGAAGGATACATTGACATGTTTTGTAACCATGCCCTCCAGCCACAGAGTTTACCATCATGGGAATGGAGGGATACAAATGAATAGTCTAGCTGGAAGCATGAGTGGCGCAGGCTTGGAGGGCCAAAGGGCCTGTTTCCTGTGCTGTTCTTTGTTTTATAAGAACATAAGAACATAAGAAATAGGAGCAGGAGTAGGCCATCCAGCCCTTCGAGCCTGCCCCGCCATTCAATAAGATCATGGCTGATCTGTCGCGGCTCAGTTCCACATTCCCGCCCTCTCCCCATAACCCTTAATCCCCTCTCTTATCAAAAACCCATCAACCCGCGTCTTAAAAATATTTAGCGAGGCAGCCTCCACCACTTCAATGGGCAGACAATTCCAGAGATTCACCAGCCTTTGAGTGAAGTTCTTCCTCAACTCCGTTCTAAACCGCCCCCCCTTTATTTTGAGGCTGTGCCCCCTAGTCCTACTGTCCTTTCTGAGCGGGAAGAGTCTCTCCACCTCTATCCTATCCATCCCATTCATCATCTTATACGTCTCAATGAGATCTCCCCTCATTCTTCTAAACTCTAATGAGTACAAGCCTAGTTTATTCCCCCTCAACTCCGGCATCAGCCTAGTAAACCTCCTCTGCACTCCCTCCAACGCCAAAATATCCTTGCGCAGGTGCGACGCCCAAAACTGCACACAGTACTTCAGCTGCGGCCTCACCAATGCCCTATACAGCCGCAGCAAGACCTCCCTACTTTTATATTCAATCCCCCTCGCTATGAAGGCCAGCATCCCATTAGCCTTCCTGACCACCTGCTGCACCTGCAAGCTGGGTTTTTGCAACTCATGCACAAGGACCCCGAGGTCCCTCTGCACCATCGCCTGCTGCAGTTTTTCTCCACGCAAGTAATAATCCTTCCTACTATTATTCCTACCAAAGTGGACCACCTCGCACTTGCTAACATTAAATTCCATTTGCCAGTTCCTGGCCCATTCGCCCAGCCTATCTAGATCCTTCTGCAGACTCTCCACACCCTCCGCACAATTTGCCTTTCCACCAATCTTGGTGTCATCAGCAAATTTCGACACCATACACTCGGTTCCCTCCTCCAGATCATCTATATAAATGGTAAATAGCTGAGGCCCCAGCACCGACCCCTGAGGCACTCCACTAGTCACCAACCGCCAATCCGAATAGCACCCATTGACCCCCACTCTCTGCCTCCTATTTGACAACCAGTCCTCTATCCACGCTAACACCCTACCCCCAACTCCATGTCCCCTGACCTTCTGCAATAACCTCTTGTGAGGTACCTTGTCAAACGCCTTCTGAAAATCCAGAAAGACCACATCCACCGGCTCTCCTCTATCCACCGCCCTAGACACATCCTCATAGAACTCAAGTAAATTTGTCAGACACGACTTCCCCTTAACGAAACCGTGCTGCGTCTGCTCTATCAAGCAATTCCCCTCAAGATGCCTCGCTATTTCCTCCTTGATAACGGATTCTAACATTTTACCTACAACAGACGTTAAACTAACCAGCCTATAATTCCCCGCCTTTTGCCTGGCACCCTTCTTAAACAACGGCGTAACATTAGCCGCTTTCCAATCTTCCGGCACTTCCCCGGAATCCAGCGACGTCTGGAAAATAACCACCAAGGCATCCACTATCACCTCCGCCATTTCTTTCAGAACCCTCAGATGCATTCCATCTGGTCCTGGGGACTTGTCCACAATCAGCCCCTCCAGTCTGTCGAGCACCGCCTCTCTAGTAACAGTAATGTCTTTTGTATCACCTGTTGATTTATCGGCTATGAGTTTTGGTATTTTCCAGCAGGAGAGAGTGTTAGAACCACATGTTCCATGTTGGGTTAATGAAATTGGCAGTCAGTAGTTGGATGGGATGGATGTTTCTTTATTGGGATTTGTGGCTGACATCATCGATAAATGATAAAGCTTTTACCACTACACTTACCTCATTGAAAACAGCTTCATATTCACATTTCACTTTTCTGGTCAAGTGTGTGTAACCTGGGAACAGATGAAGAAATACATTGTTACTCTGCACAATCGTAATGACAAGTTTCTTCAGCCCATCTAGGAATTGAATGTCTAATTTATCTTCCTGCAATATAGGATGAGAGGAACAGTTACTGCAAAATGGCCCAGCTTCATCCCGTTCACCTTCTACCATCTTGGTAACAACAGTAAAGGAGTTATCAACTAATCATCATTAGGGGCTGTTCACAATCCAGTGAAATATCTGAGGCATTGCAGCAGCTCCTTGAAGGAAAGATGAATTCAACCAGCCCATCATGGATTGTGTTGATTGACAAGGAAGTCACAGGGAGCCAAGAAAGTGGAGATAAAGGACAATCAGATCAGTCATGATCTGACTGAATGATTGAGCAGAAGAGATGGGCTGAATGGCCTGCCTCTACTCTTACCTCTTATGATCAATAGGGTTGTAATTGAACAGACAATGGATAAGGAAACCCCCCACCATGGTGGGGTTTGGGAACCCCCAAGTCCAAGTTCACCTGTCCATCTCCCATACTGTATTCAGCGCACCTCCTGTCTGAAATTACTCCTGGACTTTCACGATAGAAATCTATCTATTTTAAACATGAATGAATTGGTGCCACTGGCATCCATTGTGTCTGTAGAATGTCTATCCATAGACTGTCCCTTCACTCACTGAAATATCCCTGTGAATTTAATCCTTTTGAGTACAGCTCACAGAGTGAGACACCAGTTCATGGCCAAACTTATCCACTTTCTTCAGAATCCAAGATATCAGCGATCAGAGGAAGCTGGGAAATTTTCAGACTTCCACTATCTGCTTCCAAAGGGAAAATCCAGCCGATTGAGCTGGAGGGACATGGGTACAGAGAGAATATTCAGTTCTAGGAATACAGAGAGAAGGGGCTTTGGGGGATCACAGTGTGGGTGGAGTTGGGGATCATAGTGAAAAGTCTTTAAATGACCTAATGAGATGAGATTTCTGGACAATTTTGTGTTTCCCTGTCTCATGTATTCATGCTTATAAATCAATGGAAAATGAAGCTAACATAAAGCTGATTCAGAGTTTTATTAATTAGATTTGCTAAATGTTTAGAATAATCTGTTGGACTAAAATACCCAAGGTAAATATCTCTGTTTCATTGAAAATAATTTCAATGCTGGAAGAAGAAAGTTAGTGTTTGAATACTAACTAGCAAAGTGGCCTTGATGGGCTGAATGGTCATCTCCTCTTATTCTCTTTGATTCTTCTAGCTGTTTTATGGTCTTCTTAAGTGAAAAATAAAAATCACAAACGATAAACTGACTGAGACTTTGGTAACTATAGATCCATAGAAAAGTTACAGCACAGAAGGAGGCCATTTGGTCCACCTTGTCCATGCTAGTCTGAGACACTCAGGTGGCCTTTTTAATCCCATCTTCCTGCATCTGGCTCATAGCCCTGCAATTTACAGCATTTAAGGTGCTGATTCAGATACTTATTAAGAGTTTAGAGTCTTTACCTTCACCACCATCTCGGGCAGCGAATTCCAGACACCCACTACTTCTGGGTAAAATTATTCTTCCTCAAGTCTCCTCCACACTTTCTGCCACTCATCTTCAATCTTTGTCCCCTGGTTCTAGAATTCTCCATCAAGGGAAACAATTTTATCCTGTCCATTCTTTCACTCCCCCCTCATAATTTTGTACACCTCAATCAAGTCACCGCTCAGCCTCCAAGGAAAATAATCCCAACATATTCAATCTCTCCTCATAGCTACGCTTTTCTAGCCCTGGTAATATTCTTGTAAAGCTAAAATGTTAGAACCATGGGCATTAATTACTATTAGTTATCACTAATAGGGAACTTTGATCCGATCCATGACTTTTCAGATCTATTGAAGGTCACAATTCTAAAACGTTCACTCTGTTTTTCTCTCCACAGAGGCTGCCAGACTTGCTGAGTATTTCCAACACTCTTAATTTATATTTCAGATTTCCAACAAACACCATATTTCGTCTTTCTAATCTCATTTTCCTGCACCCGGCCAAAGCCCTGCAATTTACAGCATTTAAGGTGTGGATCCAGATACTTTTGAAAGATTTTAGGGTTTCTGTCTCCACCACCAACCCAATTCCAATTCCAGCGAATTCCAAACACCCATCACCCTCTGAGTATGTTTTTCTTCATGTCCCCTCTAATCCTTCTGCCACTTGAATCTATGACCTGGATTTTGAACTCTCTGCCAAGGGACACAGGTTTTTCCTGTCCACGCTATCTCTGCTCCTCTAAATTTATCACAATCATGTCACCCCTCAGCCTCTCTCTTCCAAAGAAAACAACTTCAACCTCTCCCCATAGCTACAATTCTTCAGCCCTGGCAATATTCTAGTGAATCTTCTCTGTACTTTCTCCAGAGCAACTACATCCTTCCTGTAATCATAGAATCCTACAGAGCAGGGAGCTATTTGGCCCATCGAGTCAGCATTGACCACAATCTCACACAGGACCCATCTCCATAACCCCATATACTTACACTAGCTAGTCCCCCTGGGGCATTTTGGCATAGCCAATCCACCTAACCCACATACCTTTGGACTGTGGCAGGAAACCGGAACACCCAGAGGGAACCGACGCAGACATGAGGAGAATGTGCAAACTCCACGCAGTGACCCAAGCCAAGAATTGAGCCCAGGCCCCTGGCGCTGTGAGGCCATGATGTGGAAATGCTGGCATTGGACTGGGGTAAACATAGTAAGAAGTCTTACTGTGAGGCAGCAGTGCTAACCACTGTGCCACCCACATGTAATGTGGTGACCAGAACTTCACACAATATTCCAATAGTGGCCTCACTTGTGTTTTATACAATTCCAACATTATATCCTTACTTCTAAGAACATAAGAAATAGGAGCAGGAGTAGGCCATCTAGCCCCTCAAGCCTGCCCCACCATTCAATAAGATCATGGCTGATCTGAAGTGGCTCAGTTCCACTTTCCCGCTTTCTCCCCATAACCCTTAATCCCCTTGCCTACCAAAAACCTATCTACCCACGTCTTAAATATATTTAGCGAGGTAGCCTCCACCACTTCAACGGGCAGAGAATTCCAGAGATTCACCACCCTTTGAGTGAAGAAGTTCCTCCTCAACTCCGTTCTAAACTGCCCCCCCCCCTTATCTTGAGGCTGTGCCCTCTAGTCCTGTTGTCCTTTCTGAGCGGGAAGAACCTCTCAACCTCTACCATATCCATCCCTTTCATCATCTTATACATCTCAATAAGATCCCCCCTCATCCTTCTAAACTCCAATGAGTACAAGCCCAGTCTATTCAGCCTCTCTTCATAGTTTGATCCCCTCAACTCCGGTATCAGCCTAGTGAACCTCCTCTGCACTCCCTCCAAGGCCAAAATATCCTTGCGCAAGTGCGGCAACCAAAACTGCACACAGTACTCCAGCTGCGGCCTCACCAATGCCCTGTACAGTTGCAGCAAGACCTCCCAACTTTTATATTCAATCCCCCTCGCTATGAAGGCCAGCATCCCATTTGCCTTTCTGATCACCTGCTGCACCTGTAGGCTGGGTTTTTGCGACTCATGCACAAGGACCCCCAGGTCCCTCTGCACCGTAGCATGCTGCAGCTTTTCGCCCTTTAAATAGTAGTCCCTCCTACTATTATTCCTGCCAAAGTGGATAACCTCACACTTGCCAACATTGTATTCCATCTGCCAGGTCCTCGCCCACTCACTCAGCCTATCTAGATCCCTCTGCAGACTTTCTACACCCTCCGCACAATTTGCTTTTCCACTTATCTTTGTGTCATCAAGAAATTTCGACACCCTACACTCAGCTCCCTCCTCCAGATCATCTATATAAATGGTAAATAGCTGAGGCCCCAGCACCGACCCCTGGGGCACTCCACTAGTCACCAACCGCCAATCCGAATAGCACCCATTGACACCTACTCTCTGCCTATTTGACAGCCAATCCTCTATCCACGCTAACACCTTACCCCCAACTCCATGCCCCCTAACCTTCTGTAACAACCTTCTGTGCGACACCTTATCAAACGCCTTCTGAAAAATCGAGAAACACCACATCCACCGGTTCCCCTCCATCCACTGCACTAGACACATCCTCATAGAATTCCAATAAATTCGTCAGACATGACTTCCCCTTAACGAATCCGTGCTGCGTCTGCTCTATCAAACAATTCTTCTCAAGATGCCTCACTATTTCTTCTTTGATGACAGATTCAAGCATTTTTCCTACAACAGACGTTAAACTAACCGGCCTATAATTCCCTGCCTTTTGCCTGCTACCCTTTTTAAACAGCGGCATAACATTAGCCGTTTTCCAATCTATATTAGAATATATTCTATACTCTAAACCTCTCCAGTGAAGAAAAGCATTCCATATACCTTTATTACAACCCTGTCTACTTCAACTGCTGCCTTAGAAGGAGCTGTGTACTTGTACGCCAAGATCTTTCACTTCACTTACTCCCCCTTAGTATATTCCCATTTATTGGTATTGTGTTAGAATAACTCAGGACCCCTGCTGTGATCAGGGTCAGCCCGGGGGCGGGGGGGTTGTGCTTTTTGTATTCACTCATGGGCTGTGGGCATATTTCCCAACCCTAATTGCCCCTGAGGTGATGGTGAGCGGGGCGCTGCTGTCTCTAGGGTGTAGGTACACCTACTGTGCTATTAGGGAGGGAGTTCCAAAATTTTGACCCAGGGAGCCAGTAGTGTATTTACAAGTCTGGGTGCTGAGTGATGATGGTCGCTGCTGTCCTTGGACAGACTACTACATATAAAGTTGCACATGCAGAATGTTTTGGCAGAGTTACCAGGGCAGGAAAAGCCTCACATATTAATTTAGCTTCACCCTCACACTGAGACCGGAAATAGCTGTCCCACAACGAAGAACCACAGTCTGAGTGCGGACAGAGAGAGAGCAGCAACTGCGGATCCTTACCTCGGAATGTAATGTGAACCTGTCTGTCATACTTTCCACTCAGGTTCGAGATCCTCTTCAGAATTAGAGTGAGAGACATGGTGACGTTTCAACTCCGCCGCCAGACGTTTAAAAGTTGTTATTTCCCCGCCGAGAGTTGGTATCTGTCCCCATTCTGGGGGAGCGCAGAATGCTGCCTGCTCCTGGATCTATCTCACTCGCTGCTGCTGCTGCAATTACCTGCAAGGATTCTGCCTCGGACAAATTGCTCAATCGGATTCCAAATTTATCAGTCAAAACACCCACACCCAAATCACCTTCACAATTAAAATTGTGGTGTTTCCGCCCTCCAGCCACAATGGAGAAATGTTAAGATCAATTATCGAAAACAAATAAAACAATTTCTCAAACTATTACTTCTTCCAACAAAAAACACAAATTTACACCAATTATGAAGGATAATTTCCATCTTTCAGCTCCTACACATCACTCATTTTTCATTCAAACTCCTTGCTGCTGTTTGTTTTTGGATCTCTTTGACAGAATCTTTATTTCCTTGTTCTACAAAGATCTCCTGAATGTGGCCCAGCCCATCAAACTCTACAGGCACTCCATTGTCCCAAATGCCACCTGTGACTAAATAAATGTATTACACTCAGTAATGGTTATCACATTCCACACATAATTGTTACAGAAATAACACAGAACTAACAACAGAGTATTCTTTCTGTAAGTTAATAACTGCCATTTAGGAAAGGATGGCAATGACAGAATGGGCCGAATGGCCTTGTTCAGAGCTGTAAACTTTGTTCCTAGGAGGGGGAAGCTGTGACTTTCCATTCCACAGCGACAGGAAGATTAAACTTTAACCAGGGTGATAGGACTGGTTTGCTGGGCCAGTCTCTCCTCAGTGGCAACTGCTGTATCTTTGATACAAGCTGGTACATCCAATCAGAGCTCAATGAAAAATAGCAGGCATTGGAATCTGAGGCAATGTATTGGCATGGATAGGAAATTAATCTCCAAATGGGGCAGGCAAATAGATAAAGTGGTCAAGAAAGCACACAAGCACTTCCTTATATTGGCCAATGGTCATGTGAAAGTTAGACCATAGCCAGTGATTTAGAAACATAGAAACAAGAAGCAGGAGTAGGCCATTGAATCCTTCGAGCCTACTCTGCCATTCATTTTCATCAAATCCAATATTCAATCCCCCCTTCTTCCCAAATCCCTCGATCCCTTTAGCCCCAAGAGCTATATCTAATTTCTCCTTGAAATCAGACAATGTTTTTGCCTCAATTACTTTCTGTGGGATTGAATTCCACACATTCGCCACCCACTGGGTGAAGAAATTTCCCCTCATCTGAGTTCTAAAAAGTTTACCCCTTATCTTCAAATAAATGTGCGGTGATGCATTTTGGTAGATTGAATGAGGGCAGGGCTTACTCAGTCAATGGCAGGGCGTTGGGGAGAGTTGCAGAACAAAGAGAGAGGTATAGGTTCATAGCTCCTTGAAAGTGGAATAACAGGTCAGAGTGGTGAAGAAGGTATTCAGCATGCTCGGTTTCATTGATCAGAACACTGAATACAGGAGTTGGGACGTCCTGTTGAAATTGTACAAGACATTGGTAAGGCCACATTGGAATACTGCGTACAGTTCTGGTCGCCCTATTATAGAAAGAATATTATTAAACTAGAAAGCATGCACAAGTGATTTACGAGAATGCTACTGAGACTTGATAGTTTGAGTTATAAGGGGAGGCTGGATAGACTGGGACTTTTTTCTCTGGAGCGTAGAAGACTAAGGGGTGATCTTATAGAGGTCTATAAAATAATGAGGGGCATAGATCAGCTAGATAATCAATATTTTTTCCCAAAGGTAGGGGAGTCTAAAACTGGAGGGCATAGGTTTAACATAGAAACATAGAATATTACAGCACAGTACAGGCCCTTTGGCCCTCAATGTTGTGCCGAGCTATGTCCAATCCTAAGATCAAGCTATCCCCTCCCTATAATTCTGGAGTACTCCATGTGCCTATCCAATAACCGCTTGAAAGTTACTAAAGTTTAAGGTGAGAGGGAAGAGATACAAAAATGTCTAGGGGTAACTTTTTCACACAAAAGGGGTGAGTGTCTGGAACAAGCTGCTAGAGGTAGTAGTAGAGTCGGATACAATTTTGTCTTTTAAAAACCATTTAGACGGTTACATAGGTAAAAAGGTGAGTTATGGGCCAAATGCAGGCAATTGGGGCTAGCTTTGGGGTTTAAAAAAAGGGTGGCATGGACAAGCTGGGCTGAAGGGCCTGTTTCCATGCTGTAAACATCTATGACTCTATGACCCCTAGTTCTGGACTCCTCCACCATTTAACAAAGAACAAAGAACAACACAGCATGGGAAACAGGCCCTTCGGCCCAACGAGCCCACGTCGCCATCTTAACAATGTGTTTTTCCTCCTCCACTCTTGACCCATGTCTATGCTTATGGTACCCCCATTGGAAACCAGATTAAGGGGAGAATAATTTAGGGACAATTTGTTACACCAATCAGCCTAACAGCACATCTTTGGGGTGTGGAAGGAAACTGGAGCACCCGAGGAAACCCACGCAACCACAGGGAGAATGCGCAAACTCCCACAGACACTGGCCCAAATCCATGTATCTGCACAGTTAACAGTGATAGTCACTGAGCTGTTGTGGTGCCCATCTGCTGGTCCAGTTTTAAGCATACACAAACAACGCGAAGTACTAGGCTACTCGCGAAACATCCAAGAGCAGCCCACGCACGACCCACCGTGTGCATGCCCCTCGTTAAACAACAAGGTGGACCGATGCACCTGTGGAGTAAAAGAGAAAACATTCTTTCTGAATCTATTCTGTCTAACCCTGTTAGAATGTTATAAGTTTCTATGACATCCCTTCTCACTCTTCTAAACTCCAGTGAATATAATCCTAACTGACTTAGTCTCTCCTTATATGACAGACCTGCCATCCCAGGAATCAGCCTGGTAAACTTTCACTGCACTCCCTCTATAGCAAGGACATTCCTCCTCAGATAAGGACACCAAAACTGCACATAATACTCAAGGTGTGGTCTCACCAAGCCCTATACAATTGCAGCAAAATAACCTTATTCTTGTAAGAACATAAGAAATAGGAGCAGGAGTAGGCCATCTAGCCCTTCGAGCCTGCCCCGCCATTCAATAAGATCATGGCTGATCTGAAGTGGATCAGTTCCACTTTCCCGCTTTCTCCCCATAACCCTTAATTCCCCTGTCTATCAGAAACCTATCCACCCGTGACTTAAATATATTCAGTGAGGTAGCCTTCACCACTTCAATAGGCAGAGAATTCCAGAGATTCACCACTCTTTGAGTGAAGAAGTTCCTCCTCAACTCTGATCTAAACTGCCCCCCCTCCTTATTTTGAGGCTGTGCCCTCTAGTCCTGCTATCCTTTCTAAGCAAGAAGAATCTCTCTACCTCTACCCTATTTATCCCCTTCATTATCTTATACGTCTCTATAAGATCCCCCCTCAGCCTTCTAAACTCCAACGAGTGCAGACCCAGTCTATTTAGTCTCTCTTCATAGGTTAACCCCCTCATCTCCGGTATCAGCCTAGTGAACCTTTATACTCAAATCCTCCCACTATGAAGCCAACATACCATTTGCCTTCTTCACTGCCTGCTGTACCCATGTGCTTACTTTTAGCGACTGATGCACGAGGACACTAAGGTCTCGCTGAGTATCCACCTCTCTCAATTTACACCCATTCAAGTTATAATCCGTCTTTCTATAATTGCTACCAAAGTGGACAACCTCACATTTATCCACATTATACTACATCTGCCATACAGATGTCCACACACTCAGCCTGTCTAAGTCATGCTGAAGCATCTCCACATCCTCCTCACAGCTCACCCTCCTACCCAACTTTTTATCATCTGCAAATTTGGAGATAGTACAAACAGATCCCTTTTTCAAATCATTAACATATAATGTGAACAGTTGGGGTCCTAGCACAGATCCCTGCAGAACCCCACCAGTCACTGACTGCCAATTAGAAAAAGACCCATTTATGCCACCTGCACGATGCATTGCTGAGGTGCAACCACTCCAGACTCTCCAACTGCAGAGAACAAAGAACAAAGAAAATTACAGCACAGGAACAGGCCCTTCAGCCCTCCAAGCTGCCCGACTGAATTAAAACCTCCTATCCTTCCGGGGACCATATCCCTCTACTCCCATCCTATTCATGTACTTGTCCAGACGACCCCTGCCCCAGCAGCAAGTTCCAGGCACCATCACCTGTGTAAAAAACTTACCTCGTACATCTTCTTTAAACCTTGCATCTCACATCTTAAACCTGTTTCCCCTAGTAACTGACACTTCCACCCTAGAAAAAAGCTTCTGACTATCCACTCTGTCCATGCCCATAATAATCTTGTAGACTTCTATCAGGTCACCCCTCAACCTCTGTCATTCCAGTGAGAACAAACCAAGTTTTTCCAACCTCTCCTCATAGCTAATGCTTTCCATACCAGGCAACATCCTCGTAAGTTTTATCTATATCCTTGCCAAAGCCTCCATATCTTTCTGGTGGTGTGGTGACCAAAATTGAACACTATATTCCAAGTGCGGCCTAACTAAGGTTGTATAAAGCTGCAACATGACTTGCCAATTTTTAAACTTAATACCCTGGCCATTGAAGGCAAGCGTGCTGTATGCCTTCTTGACTACCTTCTCCACCTGCGTTGCCACTTTCAACAACCTGTGTACCTGTAAACCCAGATCCTCTGCCCATCAATAGTCCTAAGGGTTCTGCCATTTACTGTATATTTCCTATCCTTATTAGACCTTCCAAAATGGATTACCTTACATTTGTCCAGATTAAACTCCATCTGCCATCTCTCCGTTCAAGCCTCCAACCAATCTGTATCCCGCTATATCCTCTGATGGTCCCCATCGCTATCTGCAATCTACAAACCTTTATGTTGTCCACAAACCTACTAATCAAGCCAGTTATATTTTCCTCCAATTCATGTATATATATTAGGAACAACAAAGGTCCCAGCACTGATCTCTGAGGAACGCCACTTGTCACAGCCCTCCATTCAGAAACACACCCTTCCACTGCTACCCTCTGACTTCTATGACCGAGCCAGTTCAGTATCCACCTTGCCAACTCACCTCTGATCCCATGCGACTTCACCTTCTGCACCAGTCTGCTGCGAGGGACCTTGTCAAAGACTTTACTGAAGTCCACGTAGACCAGATCCACTGCTCTACCCTCATCAATCATCTTTGTCACTTCTTCGAAAACCCGATCAAATTAGTGAGAAATGACCCCCCTTTCATAAAATCATGTTGCCTCTTGCTAATATGTCCACTTATTTCCAAGTGGGAGTAAATCCTGTCTCGAAGAATCCTCTCCAATAATTTCCTTAACACTGACATAAGGTTCACCAGCCTTTAATCACCTGGATTATTCTTGCTACCCTTCTTAAACAAAGGAACAACATTGGCTATTCTCCAATCCTCTGGGACTTCCCCTGTAGCCAGTGAGGATACAAAGAGGATTTCAATTTCCTCAATTTGCCATCAATTTCCTCTTTTGCTTCTCTTAGCATTTTGGGTTATATTCCATCAGAACCTGGGGATTTGTCTATTTTAATGTTTCTCAAGAACCCCAATACCTCCTCCTTTTTGATCTCAACATGACTTAAACTATCTATACACCCTTTCCCAGATTCATCATCCACCAAGTGCTTCTCTTGGTGAATACTGACGTAAGGTACTCATTTAATACCTCGCCCATTTCCTCTGGCTCCATGCATAGGTCCTTCAGTGGGCCAACCCTCTCCCTGGCTCTCTGGCCACCCTCTTGCTCTTTACATAAGTATAAAAAGCCTTAATCCCACTGATCAATGCTTTTTCATGACCCCTTTTAGCGCTCCTTACTCAAGCTTCTTTCTACTTTCTTTGTAGTCCACACTTACTTCACCTGTTCCCAGCCACTTAGCCTTGACAAATGCTTCTTTTTTCTCTTTGACTAGGCTCATAATATCTCTCATTATTCAAGGTTCCCATACTTACCCTTCATCCTTACAGGGATGTGCTGGTCCTGAATCCCTATCAACTTATACTTGAATGTTGGACCCTTAGAAGATGAGAGGGGGGATTTAGTGGTGGCGGATGAGGAAATGGCTGAGGCCTTGAAAAAGTTTTTTGCTTCGTTCTTCACGGAGGAGGACGCAAATAGTTTGCCGGGTGTTAACAATGGAAAGATGGTAGGAGTTGAGGGCCTGAATGAGATCATTGTTACTAGAGAGGTAGTGCTCGACAGACTAGTGGGAGTGATGGTGGACAAGTCCCCAGGACCGGATGGAATGCATCCCAGGGTTCTGAAGGAATTGGCGGAGGTGATAGTGGATGCCTTAGTGATTATATTCCAAACCTCGCAGGATTCCGGGGAAGTGCCGGAAGATTGGAAAACGGCTAATGTTACACCGCTGTTTAAAAAGGGTAGCAGGCAAAAGGCAGGGAATTATAGGCCAGTTAGTTTAACGTCTGTTGTAGGAAAAATGCTTGAATCCGTCATCAAAAAGGAAATAGCGAGGCACCTTGAGAAGAATTGTTTGATAGAGCAGGCGCAGCATGGATTCGTTCAGGGGAAGTCATGTCTGACGAATTTATTGGAATTCTATGAGGATGTGTCTAGTGCAGTGGATGGAGGGGAACCGGTGGATGTGGTGTTTCTCGATTTTCAGAAGACGTTTGATAAGGTGTCGCACAAAAGGTTGTTACAGAAGGTTAGGGGGCATGGAGTTGGGGGTAAGGTGTTAGCGTGGATAGGGGATTGGCTGTCAAATAGGAGGCAGAGAGTGGGTGTCAATAGGTGCTATTCGGATTGGCGGTTGGTGACTAGTGGAGTGCCCCAGGGGTCGGTGCTATATACCATTTATATAGATGATCTGGAGGAGGGAGCCGAGTGTAAGGTGTCGAAATTTGCTGATGACACAAAGATAAGTGGAACAGCAAATTGTGCGGAGGGTGTAGAAAGTCTGCAGAGGGATCTAGATAGGCTGAGGGAGTGGGCGAGGACCTGGCAGATGGAATACAACGTTGGCAAGTGTGAGGTTATCCACTTTGACAGGAATAATGGTAGGAAGGACTATTACTTACAGGGCGAAAAGCTGCAGCATGCTACGGTGCAGAGGGACCTGGGGGTCCTTGTGCATGAGTCGCTAAAACCCAGTCTGCAGGTGCAGCAGGTGGTCATGAAGGCAAATGGGATGCTGGCCTTCATAGCGAGGGGGATTGAATATAAAAGTAGGGAGGTCTTGCTGCAACTGTACAGGGCACTGGTGAGGCCGCAGCTGGAGTACTGCGTGCAGTTTTGGTCGCCGCACTTGCGCAAGGATATTTTGGCCTTGGAGGGAGTGCAGAGGAGGTTCACTAGGCTGATACCGAAGTTGAGGGGGTTGAACTAAGAAGAGAGGCTGAATAGACTGGGCTTGTACTCGTTAGAGTTTAGAAGGATGAGGGAGGATCTTATTGAGACGTATAAGATGATGAAAGGGATGGAAGGGTAGAGGTGGAGAGGTTCTTCCCGCTCAGAAAGGACAGCAGGACTAGAGGGCACAGCCTCAAGATAAGGGGGGGGGGGCAGTTTAGAACGGAGTTGAGGAGGAACTTCTTCACTCAAAGGGTGGTGAATCTCTGGAATTCTCTGCCCGTTGAAGTGGTGGAGGCTACCTCACTAAATATATTTAAGATGCAGGTAGATAGGTTTTTGGTAGGCAAGGGAATTAAGGGTTATGGGGAGAAAGCGGGAAAGTGGAACTGAGCCACTTCAGATCAGCCATGATCTTATTGAATGGCGAGGCAGGCTCGAAGGGCTAGATGGCCTACTCCTGCTCCTATTTCTTATGTTCTTATGAAAGCCTCCCACATGCCAGATGCCCCCAATCTACATTCTTCAGTTCCTGCCTAATATTTTTGTAATTAGCCTTTCCCCAGTTTATCACCTTAACTTGAGGACTACATTTTTCTTTATCAATCAGTATCTTAAAGCTTACTGAATTATGGTCACTGTTCCTGAACTGCTCCCCTATTGAAACATTGAACTCCTGGCATGGCTCATTCTCCAATTACAGGTCCAGTATGGCCCCTTCTCTAGTTGGACTATCTACATACTATTTCAAGAAGCCCTCCTGGATGCTCCTTACAAACTCTGCCCCATCCACGACCCTAGCACTAAGTGAGTCCCAGTCAATAAAGGGGAAGTTAAAATCTCCTACCACGACAACCCTAATACTTTTATACCTTGCCAAAATCTGCCCACATATCTGTTTCTTTATCTCCCACTGGCTGTTGGGCGGTCTATAGTAAACCCCCAACACTGTGACTACATCTTCCTATTCCTGAGCTCTATTTATATTGCCTCGCTGTATGAGCCCTCCGAGGTGTCCTCCCGCAGTACAGCTGTGATATTCTCCTTAAACAGTAGTGTAACTCCCCCACCCCTTTTATATCTCCCTCTATCCTGCGTGAAACATCTATATCGTGGAACGTTAAGCAGCCAATCCTGTCCTTCCCTTAACCAGGTCTCTGTAATAGCAACAACATCATCGTTCCAAGTAATAATGAAAGCTCTAAGTTCATCTGCCATGCCTGTTACACTCCTTGCATTGAAAAAAATGCACTTCAGTCCACCAGACCCTCTTTGATTTGCAACCCCACCTACCTGCTGTTTCTCTGAGTCTTACTGGCCCTACTCTCTGCTTCCCCTTCAGTTAATTCACCTTTGCTTTGGTTCCCACCTCCTGCCAAACTAGTTTAAATCCACCCGTGTGACACCAGCAAACCTCCAGCCCAGAATACTTATGCCTTTCTAACAACCCGTCCTTCTTGTACAGGTCCAATCTGCCCTGGAAAAGACCCCAATGGTCCAGATATTTGAAACCCTCCCTCTTACACCAGCTGTTTGTATTGAGCTGCACTGCCTCACTGGCATGTGGCAGGGAGTAATCCTGAGATTACAACCCGAGAGGTCCTACTTTTTAATTTTCTACCTAACTCCCTAAACTGCTGCTGCAGGACCTCATCATTCTTCCTGAGTAGTACCAATACATACCAGAGACCCCAATGAGTCTCAATCATAAGAACATAAGAACATAAGAAATAGGAGCAGGAGTAGGCCAACTAGCCCTACAAGCCTGCCCCGCCATTCAATAAGATCATGGCTGATCTGTCGTGGCTCAGTTCCACATTCCCGCCCTCTCCCCATAACCCTTAATCCCCTCTCTTATCAAAAACCCATCAACCCGCGTCTTAAAAATATTTAGTGAGGCAGCCTCCACCACTTCAACGGGCAGAGAATTCCAGAGATTCACCACCCTTTGAGTGAAGAAGTTCCTCCTCAACTCCGTTCTAAACCGCCCCCCCTTTATCTTGAGGCTGTGCCCCCTAGTCCTACTATCCTTTCTGCCAGATCCTTTATCCCAGATGTCCTTAGCTTAAGTCTGAGAATATGATCTGCCATTTTGTCCTTATTTGGGTAAGGAGTCTAAAACTGAATGCAATACTTCAGGTGTGGTCTCACCAAGGCCCTGGATGGCTGCAATGTGGAGATACCAGCGTTGGACTGGGTAAGGACAGTAATAAATCTCACAACACCAGGTTCAACTTCTACCAAATAAACCTACTGGACTTTACCCGGGTGTTGTGAGACTTCTTACTGTACAGCTGCAGTATGACATCATTGCTCCTGTACTCAAACCCCCCGCCAATAAACACAAACAACCATTTGCCTGAACAATAGAAAATGATGGATAATTTCAGCAGGTTTGACAGCATCTGGGGAGAGAGAATCGAGGCTTCCTATCTGCTAACCAGCTTTTTATCCATCTTAAAACATTACCTGCAATCCGACGTGCTTTAACTTTACATAGTAGTCAATAATGTGAGACCCGTATCGAAAGCCTTCCGAATGTCTAAATAAATCACATCCACTGGCTCTCCTCCTCCTAGTTATACCTTAAACAAAATTCCTGTAGATTTGTCAAGCATGATTTCCCCTTTGTAAATCCATGCTGACTTTGAGACATGAGTCTGATTATACCACTGCCTTTCAAATGCTGAGTTATGAAATCCTTGATAATGGATTCTATGGATTTGCTGTGGTCACAATGGAGTGAGTGCACGGAAGTTTCACAGAGGAGGTAGCCCAGGAATGGAGAATTCTGGTCATGAGGGGAAGTTGGAGAGGCTGGGACAGAATGAAGCTGAGAGAAGATTGAACTGAAGTGTATGAAAAGCCTAGGGAGATTGGATGGGATGAACCTATTTGTATTAGCAGAGAGGACATAACCAATGAATATAAATTTGGTAATTAATGATAATTGTTAATCAGAAGTAGTTGGGGAAAGGATTAGAGGGGAGTTGAAGGATAATTCTTTTGCACGTAGAGGGCTCTGGAATTCACTGCCTGAGAGGCAAAAACCTTCATTAACACCTTAATCAATATTAAGTGAACTGCCCCACAGACTAGTCAGGCACCAAGCTGACATTCATATACAACGATTCAAAGAGCTATCATGCAGCGCTTACTCAGCAATAATCCGCTCACTGACACTCAGTTTAGGTTCCACCAAAGATAACTGGAGTCAGACATCACTACGGCCATTGTCCAAACATGGATAAAAGAGCTAATTCCAGAGGTGAGGTCAAGTTAGCAAGGACTGTCTTTGATACCAATCCTGTGGTGAGTAATTCCCCCTCTGATTCTCCAAGTTTGGGGAATCATCTACAAGGCACAAGTCAGGAGTGTGATGGAATGCTGTCACCACCAGGAAGCTGCCCGTCCCCTCAAGCCATTATCATTCTGACTTGGGGGATGGGTTGGTTTAATTTTACAAAACTCCCAGGATTTGGGGAGGTTCCATAGATTGGAAGATTGCAAACGTAACTCCTTTATTGACAAAGGGAGGAAAATAGAAAGCAGGAAACTACAGGCCAGTTAGCCTAACATCAGTCACAGGGAAAATGTCAGAAGTTATTATTAAACAAGTTATAGCAGGGCGTTTGAACCAGCTCAAGGGAATCGGGCAGAGTTAATGTGGTTTTGTGAAAGGGAAATTATATTTAACCAGCTTATTGGATTTCTTTGAGGAAGTAACCTGCGTTAGGGATAAAGGGGAATTTACATTTCTGGAAATCATCCATTTTGGCAGAAAGAATAAAAAGGCATATGATCTAAATGGTGAGAAATTCAGAGCTCTGAGGTGCAGAGGAATCTGAGTGTCCTAACGCATGAATTACAAAACGCTAGTATATGGGCACAGCAAATGACTAGAGAAAGTATCATTTATTGCAAGGGGAAATTGAATAAAAAAGTCAGGAGGTTATGTTTCAATTATACAAAGCATTTGTGAGATCATATCTGGAGTATTGTGAACCCTATTCGTCTCCTCATTGAAGGAAGGATGTAAATACATTGGAAGCAGTTCAGGGGAGGTTTACTAAATTAATACCAGGAATGGGCAGGTTGTTTTCTGAGAAAACACTGGACAGGCTAGGCTTGGAGGTGCTGGAGTTTAGAAGAATAAGGGATGACTTGATTGAAATATAGAGGGGACAATTATACTACTTTCTCCGCCCATTGATGATAAAATTGGGTGAGGGCCTAGAAACCAGGTTCATACCTGATTTCTTGCCTTTTGCGATCGGCCTTGAGCCCTCAGGATCGCTGGGGTGAGCGTGCTTTGTTGAGGCCGGCTGCAGCAGCAGAGGGCTGACAGATCTCTCAGATCTGTCAGCTCTTTGCTGTTTGTCATTATGCATGTGCAGCCAAAAGTCTGCACATGTGCAATGACACCCTCTGCTGCTGCAGCAACTTTCCTGGTGGCTAACCCATTTTTTCCTTCTCCTAGTGCAGATACCAAATTTGGCGTCATCCGATAAATGAATCTGAAACTTTCCCATTTTAGTGCCAGCTAGGCACTTGGAATTTTTCTCATAAAATCACCCCCATAATATCGTGAGGGGTCTTGACAGGGCGGATACCAACACTGGTATTTTCAAGATCAGAATTTTGTTGTGTGAGAGTTAAAGAAACCAGGCAGAAAGACAGAGCTTATGATGCAGATCAGCTATGATCTAACTAAATGGCAGAACAGACTTAAGGGGCTGAATGGCCTCCTTCTCTTCCTAAGGCACAGACTCCTACAAGGCTAACCTAACGCAGAGTGGATAACCACAGGGTTAAACCTGCCCTACCAGTAATGGGGGAGTGATGTAATATTCTTTTCATAAACCACACAAATATCATTAATAGTGGTGGGTGAAAGAATTTAATCAGCATGGGTGGATTCTTCAGCTTAACTGTCTGGAGCAACACTAGTGAATAAGTATGTCTGCGTATGCACGCATGTGTGTGAGTATTTGCGTTTCTATGTGCCTTTGTGTTTGTGCGCCCATGTGTGTCTGTATGTATGTGAGGGGTGGTAGGAAGGCTGATCTAGCTTGGGAGGGTGGTATATCAGGAGGTCCTGGGATAGGTGTGGGTGTGTTTAGGCAGCGGGGTACATTTGGGTTAGGTAGTGCTTCGGTGGGGGGATGCTAGTCAGCGGTTGGGGATAGTCAAGGGTCCTGTGGGTGCTTGGGGTCATTGTTGTGTTCTTACGTTGTTCTTAAATGGAACAAGAGCATGTTAAGGGATGTCCTAATGACATCATCAGCTGTTCGCAAGAGCAAACGGGCAGGCTATCCTAACAGCTTGTTGGGTAAACTCCTTTGCAATAAAACTTTTGTTTGTACTGGAGCAGACGAGTGAAGGAGCAGAGAGAGAGCTAAGATTTTACCTGTTAAAAACCTGTTTAAAATAAGTTTAAAGCACTTGGTTCTTTGTAGAACTGTTTAAAGCATTTATTTATTGTATTTACTGCTTTAAGAATTCTGAGGGAGTGGTTAGCAGGCAGTTGTGGGACATCAGCTTTAAATCAGCGCCAGGTTTAAAAGGAGGCCTGGTGTAGACAGCGGGCAGCGTCTGAGCGGGCAGTGGAGTGAGTGGGAAGCAGAGTGAGCTACTAGGGCTTAATATCAAAAAGGGCTTGAGAGAAAAAAGGCCAGGTGAGTTCGTTTGAAAAACAAAAAAAACAAAAAAAAATTTTTTTCAAAACTACTACAGTGAATAATGGAGGGGCATGTGATGTGTGGTTTCTGTATGATGTGGGAACTGGTGGACCCCAGGGTCCATCCCAGTGGCCATGTCTGCAGTAAGTGCAGGTTGCTGGAGGAGCTCCAGCTCAAGGTGGATGAGCTGGCCTCTGAGCTACAGACACTGAGGCTCATCAAGGGGAGAGAGGGTGCCATTGTCAATGGGGTGCAAGTGACATCCACCCCTCCTAGACTGGCTAACTCTAAGGGTCAGGGACAAGAGGGGGCTGCTGGGAGGAGGAAGGGGGGTGAGGAGCGGAGGCCTCAGCCTCTTAATCTGCATAACAGGTTTGAGGTTCTTGCTTCCAGGCTGGACGAGGACGAGGCAGGTGAGGTTGGTGAGCAAACTGCACACGGTACAGTGCTGCAGCAGGACATAGGCAAAGAGAAGGGGAAAAGGAACGTAGTAGTGATTGGGGATAGTGGGGTGAAGGGTATTGACACTGTCCTTTGTCACAATGACAAAGTGCACAGAAGGGTGTGTTGTCTGCCTGGTGCTCGGGTACGGGATGTCGCAGCTGGGCTGCAGAGGAACCTGGAGTGGGAGGGTGAGAATCCGGTCGTTGTGGTACATGTGGGTGCCGGCGACGTAAGCAAAATGCAGACTGAGGATCTGGGGAGGGAGTATGAAAAGCTGGGAATGGAATTAAAAAGTAAAACCGACAAGGTGGTTACCTCTGGGCTACTGCCTGAACCGAGTGCAGACGGGCGTAGGGTTGACAGGATTAAGGAAGTGAATGGGTGGCTCAGGGATTGGTGTGGGAGGAATGGGTTTGAATTTATGGGGCATTGGCACCAGTATTGAGGTAGGTGGGACCTGTTCGGGCGGGATGGGGTTGGTCTGAACTGTGCTGGGACCAGAGTGCTGGCGAATTGAGTAAAGAGGACTGTAGACAGGGCTTTAAACTAATTGGGGGGGGGGGGGAGGGTGTGAGGGTAGGTGATGTTACGAGGCCTAAAGTTAAGGAGAGGGTACAGGTAAGGGAAGAGGCCGAGGATGTCCCAATAATAGAGGGAGTAGGGGGCGTGAGTATGGTTGGTGGCGTTGCGGCAAATAGGGTCCAGGTGAAGGCTGGGATGAAAGCGCTTTATCTGAATGCACGAAGCATTCGGAATAAAGTGGATGAGCTGGTGGTGCAGATCGACACAAATGGATACGATCTGGTGGCCATTACAGAGACGTGGCTGCAGGGTGACAGGGACTGGGAGCTGAATGTACAGGGCTATCAAGTGTTCAGGAAGGATAGGCAGGAGGGAAAAGTGGGGGGCGTGGCTCTGCTGATTAAGGATAGCATCACGGTGGTAGCAAGGGATGATATTGGAGCCAAGGAGCAGAGGGTGGAATCGTTGTGGGTGGAGATTAGGAACAGCAAAGGGTGGAAGACACTGGTGGGTGTCGTCTATAGGCCCCCAAATAATGATCTGGAGGTGGGGCGGGCTGTTAACGCGCAAATAAGTGCGGCGTGCAGGAATGGGACGGCCGTAGTTATGGGGGATTTCAATCTGCATATTGATTGGTCGACCCATGTTGGACGCAGGGGGCTCGAGGAGGAGTTCTTGGAATGCTGCCGGGATAGTTTCCTCGAACAGTGTGTGTTGGAGCCGACGAGGGAGCGAGCTATCTTGGATCTGGTGCTATGTAATGAGGCGGGTAGAATTAGGGACCTTGTGGTGAAGGATCCTCTTGGGGAGAGTGATCATTGTATGGTGGAGTTTCTGGTGCAGATGGAGGAGGAGAAAGTGGGTTCCCGGACACGCGTCCTTTGTTTGAATAGAGGGGAGTACGGTAGGATGAGAGAAGAATTGGCGAATGTGGACTGGGAGAGCGCGTTGGAGGGAGGGTCTGTTGAGGAGCAGTGGAGGATCTTTAAGGAGATCTTTCTTGGTGCTCAGCGGAAATTTATTCCGATGGTCAAAAAGGACCGTAGGAGGAGAGGTAATAAGCCGTGGGTAATGAAGGAGGTGAAGGAAAGTGTTAAACTAAAAGCGGAGGAATTTAGAGTAGCTAAGAGTAGTGGGCGAGAAGAGGATTGGGAGAGGTTTAAATGTCAACAAAGATTGACAAAGAAGTTGATGAAGAAGGGTAGGAGAAACTATGAAGCTGGGCTAGCGCTTAATATAAAAAAGGATAGCAAGAGTTTTTATAAATATATAAAAAGGAAGAGGCTGGCTAGGGTGAATGTTGGTCCTTTAGAGGATGAGAAAGGGGACCTAGTGGTAGGGGATGGGGATATGGCTAAGGTATTGAATAACTTTTTTGTTTCTGTCTTCATGGAGGAGGACGTGAATAATTTGCCGGGTGTTAGCAATGGAAAGGTGGTAGGACTGGAGGGTCTTAATGACATTACTGTTACTAGAGAGGCGGTGCTTGACAGACTGGAGGGGCTGATTGTGGACAAGTCCCCAGGACCGGATGGAATGCATCCGAGGGTTCTAAAAGAAATGGCAGAGGTGATAGTGGATGCCTTGGTGGTTATTTTCCAGACGTCGCTGGATTCCGGAGAAGTGCCGGATGATTGGAAAACGGCTAATGTTACGCCGTTGTTTAAGAAGGGTGCCAGGCAAAAGGCGGGGAATTATAGGCTGGTTAGTTTAACGTCTGTGGTAGGTAAAATGTTAGAATCTGTCATTAAGGAGGAAATTGCGAGGCATCTTGAAGGGAATTGCTTGATAGAGCAGACGCAGCACGGTTTCGTTAAAGGGAAGTCGTGTCTGACAAATTTACTGGAGTTCTATGAGGATGTGTCTAGGGCGGTGGATAGAGGAGAGCCGGTGGATGTGGTCTTTCTAGATTTTCAGAAGGCGTTTGACAAAGTACCTCATAAGAGGTTATTGCAGAAGGTAAGGGGACATGGAGTTGGGGGTAGGGTGTTAGCGTGGATAGAGGATTGGTTGTCAAATAGGAGGCAGAGAGTGGGGGTCAACGGGTGCTATTCGGATTGGCGGATGGTGACTAGTGGAGTGCCCCAGGGGTCGGTGCTGGGGCCTCAGCTTTTTACCATTTATATAGATGATCTGGAGGAGGGAACCGAGTGTAGGGTGTCGAAATTTGCTGATGACACCAAGATTGGGGGAACGGCAAATTGTGCGGAGGGTGTGGAGAGTCTGCAGAAGGATCTAGATAGGCTGGGCGAATGGGCCAGGAAATGGCAAATGGAATTTAATGTTGGCAAGTGTGAGGTGGTCCACTTTGGTAGGAAGAATGGTAGGAAGGACTATTACTTACGGGGCGAAAAACTGCAGCAGGCGACGGTGCAGAGGGACCTCGGGGTCCTTGTGCATGAGTCGCAAAAACCCAGCTTGCAGGTGCAGCAGGTGGTCAGGAAGGCGAATGGGATGCTGGCCTTCATAGCGAGGGGGATTGAATATAAAAGTAGAGGTCTTGCTGCAGCTGTATAGGGCATTGGTGAGGCCGCAGCTGGAGTACTGTGTGCAGTTTTGGGCGCCGCACCTGCGCAAAGATATTTTGGCCTTGGAGGGAGTGCAGAGGAGGTTTACTAGGCTGATACCGGAGTTGAGGGGGTTGAGCTATGAGGAGAGGCTGAATAAACTGGGCTTGTACTCGTTAGAGTTTAGAAGAATGAGGGGAGATCTCATTGAGACGTATAAGATGACGAATGGGGTGGATAGGATAGAGGTGGAAAGACTCTTCCCGCTCAAAAAAGACAGTAGGACTAGGGGGCACAGCCTCAAGATAAAAGGGGGGCGGTTTAGAACGGAGTTGAGGAGGAACTTCTTCACTCAAAGGGTGGTGAATCTCTGGAATTCTCTGCCCATTGAAGTGGTGGAGGCTGCCTCGCTAAATATTTTTAAGACACGGGTTGATGGGTTTTTGATAAGAGAGGGGATTAAGGGTTATGGGGAGAGGGCTGGAAAGTGGAACTGAGCAGCGACAGATCAGCCATGATCTTATTGAATGGCGGGGCAGGCTCGAAGGGCTGGATGACCTACTCCTGCTCCTATTTCTTATGTTCTTATGTTCATAGTCTGTAAGTCTATCCTTTAAAAATACAACAAAGAAAACTGGCAACGAGGAGGTCAGAATCGCACTGACAGACTCCCTGGAGAACTAAAAAAAGTTGAAAAATCATTGATCCGTGCTGGAGACATCCAGAAAAGGATTAAAAAGATAAAAACATCATTATACCAGAGCTGGTGACGGAAGGGGGCCAAATATAGGTAGCAGCCATCGAAAGAACCAAAAATTAAACAAAGATTTCAAAGAAAACAACATGGGAAAGAAACTTGACTTGACAGAAAGATCTGGAACAGTGCAGGGAGCACTGTGAGAAAAAAAATCCTGAAGCTGGAGATATTGCAAAAGTCAGGCAGAAACAGGCTGAACTCAGCGTTATCTGAAAGAAAAAGAAGCAAGGCCGCGTTAAAAACTTTGTGGCATGTTTTGCTTATGGAAGCCCTTTCCATAGTAAAAATGGCAGGTGTGTGTCACCATGGGACCACACAATGAGAACACTGAGCAGTGGAGCTCACGCACTGAAAGATTCAAATACTTTATCCAAGCTAACAAAACTGTAGCAGACATGGGGGAGGAGAGACGACAGGGGGAACCATTTAAGTTCCTGCAGAGTCTGGTGCAGCAGAGAAACCAAGCACAAAAGCCTACAATGAGATTGTAGCGATATTGCCAAACCACTTCTCACCTAAACGTTTGGCCATTACCAAGAGGTTCAGCTTCCATTAACGTAGCCGACAGGAAAGTGAATCAATCACACCATTTGTAGCTACTTACATAAGAACGTAAGAAGTAGGAGCAGGAGTAGGCCATCTAGCCCTTCGAGCCTGCCCCGCCATTCAATAAGATCATGGCTGATCTGTCGTGGCTCAGTTCCACTTTCCCGCCCTCTCCCCACAATCCTTAATCCCCTTGCCTATCAAAAACCCATCAACCCGCGTCTTAAAAATATTTAGCGAGGTAGCCTCCACCACTTCAACGGGCAGAGAATTCCAGAGATTCACCACCCTTTGAGTGAAGAAGTTCCTCCTCAACTCCATTCTAAACCGCACCCCCTTTATCTTGAGGCTGTGCCCCCTAGTCCTACTGTCCTTTCTGAGCGGGAAGAGCCTCTCCACCTCTATCCTATCCATCCCATTCATCATCTTATACGTCTCAATGAGATCTCCCCTCATTCTTCTAAACTCTAACGAGTACAAGCCCAGTTTATTCAGCCTCTCCTCATAGCTCAACCCCCTCAACTCCGGTATCAGCCTAGTAAACCTCCTCTGCACTCCCTCCAAGGCCAAAATATCCTTGCGTCAGTGCAGCGACCAAAACTGTACACAGTACTCCAGCTGCGGCCTCACCAGTGCCCTATACAGCTGCAGCAAGACCTCCCTACTTTTATATTCAATCTCCCTCGCTATGAAGGCCAGCATCCCATTTGCCTTCCTGACCACCTGCTGCACCTGCAGGCTGGGCTTTTGCGACTCATGCACAAGGACCCCAAGGTCCCTCTGCACCGTTGCATGCTGCAGTTTTTCGCCATGTAAGTAATAGTCCTTCCTACCATTATTCCTACCAAAGTGGACAACTTCACACTTGCCAACATTAAATTCCATTTGCCAGTTCCTGGCCCATTCGCCCAGCCCATCTAGATCTTCTGCAGACTTTCCACGCCCTCCGCACAATTTGCTGTTCCACCAATCTTGGTGTCATCAGCAAATTTCGACACCATACACTCGGTTCCCTCCTCCAGATCATCTATATAAATGGTAAATAGCTGAGGCCCCAGCACTGACCCCTGGGGCACTCCACTAGTTACCAAATTTATTTACTTTAAATAAATTAGCTGAATACTGTACATCTGGAGATGTCTTGAACACCATTATAGAGATACTAGCATTTGAGTTAAGAAGAAAAGCTACCCAGAAAAGGCTGTTATGAGAAATCAACCTAGACCTTAGAAATTGTGATCTCTATGGAGCCAACAGCTAAGGAAGCCCAACTATTAAACTCAAGCACTAAACTCCAGAAGGTATTGGCTGAAACCCAAACACAGATGCAGGCTCAGAATTGCCACTGATGTGTAAAAAACTGGGCACGCAGCGACTGGAGGGCAGCATGGTGACACAGTGGTTAGCACTGCTGCCTCACAGTGCCAGAGACGTGTTCAATTCCCGGCTTGGGTCACAGTCTGTGTGGAGCCTGCATGTTCTCCCCCGTGTCTCCATGGGTTTCCTCCAGGTGCTCCGGTTTCCTCCCACAGTCTGAAAGACATGCTGGTTAGGTGCAGTGACCATGCTAAATTCTCCCTCCGTGTACCCAAACAGGTGCCGGAGTGTAGCAAGTGTAGGGAGTTTCACAATAACTTTATTTCAGTATGAATGTAAGCCTATTTGTGGCACTAATAGAGCATCTTTAACTTTTAACTGTAAAATGGGTGTGAAAAAGGATCAAAGTCATAGACAGCTAATGAACTGTCATTGAGCATACTGGACTTTGCAGGTACAACAAATTAATACGGGGTCATTTCCTTACTGGACAGACAACTGATGACAGTGGAGGTGGATACTGGAGCAGCAGTTTCATCAGTATCTGAAACCGTTTACCAAGAAAAACTACAACATATTGCCGTGAAACCCTCAAATACTAAAAACCTACACTGGGAATGTGGTTCCATTGAGGGGCTGTATCGATGTAAATGTACAGTGAAATGCACAGATTGCAAGCTTGTTCCTGCAATCATTAAGGGTAACTGCCCAGTCCTGGCTGGAGAGAATCAAGCTCAACTGGGCTGAAATAAATTTCATGTTGCAGTCTATTGAAGGTTTTAAAGAAACTTGCTGCTGATATTAATGGGGAGCTGGGAAGCATGAAGGAGATCTCAGTCAAACTAAAGACTAAGGATGAAAGCCAAGCAGAATGCTTAAAGGTTAGGTCAGTACCATGTGCCATCAGGCCAAAGATCAAAGGTTAGGTTAGTACCATGTGCCACCAGGCCGAAGGTCAAAGCAGAATAGAGAGGCTGGTCAAGTTGGCAGTCCTTAAAATCTTACAATTAATGTCAGTGACTGGTGTGGCCCAGTCACTGACATTAAAGATTTTAATGATTGGTGATACGATTGGTGTGGCCCAATCTGTGATGAAGGCAGATGGTTCCCTATTCATATGTGGCAGTTTTAAAGTCATTATCAATCCGGTACTGTGTGCAGAGCAGGACGCTCTGTCTTTAATTGATTATTTCCTGGGTTGCCTGGAGGCCAGAATTTCAGTAAAGTTTACTTTATTCAAGCTTATCTGCAAATAAATGTGGATCCAGATTCGCAACAATATTTGAAAATTGTGACACACAAAGGGCTATTCAAATATACGAGACTTCCATTTGGCATTACGTCCACACCTGTATTATTCTAACGTGTAATAGATCAAATTCTAAGCAGAGTAGAAGGAGTTTAGTGTTACTTGGACAATATCTTAATTACAGGAAAGAATGAAGAAGAGCATTTTGAACAGAGGGGAGTACGGTAGGATGAGAGAAGAATTGGCGAATGTGGACTGGGGGAGCGCGTTGGAAGGTAGGTCTGCTGAGGAGCAGTGGAGGATCTTTAAGGAGATCTTTCTTGGTGCTCAGCAGAAATTTATTCCGATGGTCAAAAAGGACCGTAGGAGGAGAGGTAATAAGCCGTGGATAACGAAGGAGGTGAAGGAAAGTGTTAAATTAAAAGCGGAGGCGTTTAGAGTAGCTAAGAGTAGTGGGCGAGAAGAGGATTGAGGAGGTTTAAATGTCAACAAAGATTGACAAAGAAGTTGATAAAGAAGGGTAGGAGAAACTATGAAGCTGGGCTAGCACTTAATATAAAAGAGATAGCAAGAGTTTTTATAAATACATAAGAAGGAAGAGGCTGGCTAGGGTGAACGTTGGTCCCTTAGAGGATGAGAAGGGGGACTTAGTGGTAGGGGATGGGGATATGGCTGAGGTCTTAAATAACTTTTTTGTTTCTGTCTTCACGGAGGAAGACGTGAATAATTTGCCGGATGTTTGAGATGGAAAGGTGGTAGGACTGGAGGGTCTTAATGACATTACTGTTACTAGAGAGGTGGTGCTCGACAGACTGGAGGGGCTGATTGTGGACAAGTCGCCAGGACCGGATGGAATGCATTCGAGGGTTCTGAAAGAAATGGCGGAGGTTATAGTGGATGCCTTGGTGGTTATTTTCCAGACGTCGCTGGATTCCGGGGAAGTGCCGGAAGATTGGAAAGTGGCTAATGTTACGCCGTTGTTTAAGAAGGGTGGCAGGCAAAAGGCAGGGAATTATAGGCCGGTTAGTTTAACGTCGGTTGTAGGTAAAATGTTAGAATCCGTCATCAAGGAGGAAATAGCGAGGCATCTTGAGAGAAAGTGCTTGATAGAGCAGACGCAGCACGGTTTCGTTAAAGGGAAGTCGTGTCTGACAAATTTACTGGAGTTCTATGAGGATGTGTCTAGGGCGGTGGATAGAGGAGAGCCGGTGGATGTGGTCTTTCTGGATTTTCAGAAGGCGTTTGACAAGGTACCTCATAAGAGGTTATTGCAGAAGGTCAGGGGACATGGAGTTGGGGGTAGGGTGTTAGCGTGGATAGAGGATTGGTTGTCAAATAGGAGGCAGAGAGTGGGGTCAATGGGTGCTATTCGGATTGGCGGATGGTGACTAGTGGAGTGCCCCAGGGGTCGGTGCTGGGGCCTCAGCTATTTACCATTTATATAGATGATCTGGAGGAGGGAACCGAGTGTAGGGTGTCAAAATTTGCTGATGACACCAAGATTGGTGGAACGGCAAATTGTGCGGAGGGTGTGGAGAGTCTGCAGAAGGATCTAGATAGGCTGGGCGAATGGGCCAGGAAATGGCAAATGGAATTTAATGTTGGCAAGTGCGAGGTGGTCCACTTTGGTAAGAATAATGGTAGGAAGGACTATTACTTACGTGGAGAAAAACTGCAGCAGGCGACGGTGCAGAGGGACCTCGGGGTCCTTGTGCATGAGTCGCAAAAACCCAGCTTGCAGGTGCAGCAGGTGGTCAGGAAGGCGAATGGGATGCTGGCCTTCATAGCGAGGGGGATTGAATATGAAAGTAGGGAGGTCTTGCTGCAGCTGTATAGGGCATTGGTGAGGCCGCAGCTGGAGTACTGTGTGCAGTTTTGGGCGCCGTACTTACGCAAGGATATTTTGGCCTTGGAGGGAGTGCAGAGGAGGTTTACTAGGCTGATGCCGGAGTTGAGGGGGTTGAGCTATGAGGAGAGGCTGAATAAACTGGGCTTGTACTCGTTAGAGTTTAGAAGAATGAGGGGAGATCTCATTGAGACATATAAGATGATGAATGGGATGGATAGGATAGAGGTGGAGAGACTCTTCCCGCTCAGAAAGGATAGTAGGACTAGGGGGCACAGCCTCAAGATAAAGGGGGGGCGGTTTAGAACGGAGTTGAGGAGGAACTTGTTCACTCAAAGGGTGGTGAATCTCTGGAATTCTCTGCCCGTTGAAGTGGTGGAGGCTACCTCGCTAAATATTTTTAAGACGCGGGTTGATGGGTTTTTGATAAGAGAGGAGATTAAGGGTTATGGGGAGAGGGCGGGAAAGTGGAACTGAGCCACAACAGATCAGCCATGATCTTATTGAATGGCGGGGCAGGCTCGAAGGGCTAGATGGCCTACTCCTGCTCCTATTTCTTATGTTCTTATGTTTATCTTCAAAATGCTCTTTTTAGGGGGTGGCACAGTGTTGAGCACCATTGCCTCACATGCCAGGGACCTAGGTTCAATTCCTGCCTCCACTGTCCATATGGAGTTTGCATGTTATTCCCGTGACGACTTGGGTTTCCTCTGGGTGCTCTGGTTTCTTCCCAAAGATGTGCGGGTTAGGTGAATTGGCTATGCTAAACTGCACTTTATGTCAGGGGAATTAGCAAGTAAATACATGGGATTATGGGGATGGGCCTGGGTAGGATTGTTGTCAGTGCAGGCTCACTGGTCCCAATGGCCAGTTTCTGCACCGTAGGGATTTTATAATTCTATGAAAATTTAGATTCTACGCTCTAGAAACTAGAAAATTACGGACAACGAGTATGGAAGGATAAATATGAATTCTTCAAATCTTCTATTGAATACCTGGAGCATAATATAGATGCAAAGAGTCTACACAAATTGCCTTTAAAACTAAAAACCATAACGGAGGCACCTGCACCTCAAAATCTAAATCAGTTTGATTGTTTTGGGGTTATTATAGTGCCTGGAAGGTTTGTCCCTAATCTAACAAGTATTCTCAAGGCTTAACGCAACTTTAAACTAGATCTGCAGGGGAATGGGAACCAGAGTGCCAGAGAGCAGATAATGGAATGGGGGTGAAAACATAAACACACTTTACCTGAATGCACATAGTATAAGAAACAAAGTGAATGAGCTGATGGCACAAATCAGCACAAATGTTTATGATCTAGTGGCCATTACAGAAATGTGGCTGCAGGGTGACCGGGACTGGGAACTGAATATCGAGGTGTATCATACAATTCAGAAGGATAGTCAGGAAGGAAAAGGAGGTGGGATAGCTCTGTTAATTAAGGATAATATCAGGGCGGTAGTGAGAGACGATATAGGCTCTAAGGAGCAAAATGTGGAATCAATGTGGGTGGCGATAAGGAATAGTAAGGGGAAAAAGTCACTGGTGAGCGTGGTCTATAGGCCCCCAAATAATAACTTTGAGGTGGGGCAGGCTATAAACAAACAAATAACAGATGCGTGTAAAAACAGAACAGCAATAATCATGGGGGATTTTAACCTCCATATTGATTGGTCAACTCAAGTCAGACGTGGTGGACTTGAGGAAGAGTTCTTAGAATGCTGTTGAAATAGTATCCTCAAACAGTATGTTACAGAACCTACAAGGGAGCGAGCTATCTTGGATCTGGTCCTGTGTAATGAGACAGGTAAAATTAATGATCTCCTTGTGAGGGATCCTCTTGGAATGAGTGATCACAATATGGTTGAATTTCTAATACAGATGGAGGATGAGAAAGTAGGGTCCCAACCCAGTGTCCTCTGCTTGAACTAGGGGGAGTACAATAGGATGAGGGTAGAGTTGGCTAATGTAGACTGGGAACGCAGACTAGTTGGTGGGACAGTTGAGGAACAGTGGAGGATTTTTAAGGAGACTTTTCTCAGTACTCAGCAAAAATATATTCCAATGAAAAAAAAGGAATATAAGAAAAGGGATAACCAGCCGTGGATAACTAAGGAAATAAAGGACAGTATCAAATTAAAAACCAATGCATACAGAGTGGCCAAAATTAGGGGGGAACTAGAAGATTGGGAAAGCTTTAAAAAACAACAAAGAACTATTAAGAAAGCAATAAAGAAAGGAAAGATAGATTATGAAAGTAAACTAGCACAAAATATAAAAACCGATAGTAAAAGTTTTTACAAATATATAAAACAGAAAACAGTGGTTAAAGTAAATGTTGGACCATTAGAAGATGAGAAGGGGGATTTAATAATGGCAAACGAGGAAATGGCTGAGGCCTTAAACAAGTTTTTTGTGTCAGTCTTCACAGTGGAGAACACAAATAGCATACCGACAATTGATGGTCATGGGACTGTAAGGGGTGAGGACCTTAAAACGATCACTATTACTAAAGAGGTAGTGCTGGGTAGGCTAATGGGACTGAAGGTAGACAAGTCCTCGAGTCCGGATGGAATGCATCCCAGGGTACTAAAAGAAATGGAAGTAATAGCAGTTTGATTCCGGAGATGAGGGTGTTAGCTTCTGAGAAGAGATTGAGTAGACTGGGCCTGTACTCGTTGGAGTTTAGAAGGCTGAGGGGAGATCTTATAGAGACATATAAGATAATGAAGGGGCTAGACAGGATAGAAGCAGCGAGATTATTTCCACTTAGAATGGAAACAAGAACTAGAGGGCTATCAGATCAGCCATGATCTTATTGAATGGTGGGCAGGCTTGAGGGGCTGGATGGCCCACTCCTGCTCCTGTTTCTTATGTTCTTATGAAAATAAATGATGTTAATAGTTCATGCAAAATCACAAATAGAAGGGTTGTGTGTGGTGGTAATAATCTTCTGAGGTGTGTCTATTTAAATGCCAGGAGTGTTGTGGGGAAGGCAGATGAGTTGAGGGTGTGGATTGACACATGGAATTATGACATTATAGCCATTAGTGAAACTTGGCTACCGGAGGGGCAGGACTGGCAGCTCAATGTTTCATTGTTCCGATGTTTCAGACGTGATAGAGGCAGAGGGATAAAGGGTGGGGAGGGTGGCATTGCTAGTCAGGGAAAACATTGCAGCAGTGCTCAGGCAGGATAGATTAGAAAGCTTGTCTGCCAAGGCCATTTGGGTGGAGCTGAGAAACAGGAAAGGTATGACCACATTAATGGGGTTGTATTATAGACTATCCAATAGTCAGCCTAGAATTGGAGGAAACAGGAAGTTGTAATTTTAATTTTCCACATATAGATTGGGACACCAATACTGTTAAAGGTCTAGATGGGTTGGAGTTTGTAAAATGTGTTCAGAAAAATGTTCTAAATCAATATATAGAGGTACCAACTAGAGAGAATGCAATATTAGATCTCCTATTAGGAAATGAGTTAGGATAAGTGATGGAAGTGTGAGTAGGGGAACACTTGGTTCCAGTGATCATATCGCCATTAGTTTCAACTTGATCATGGATAAAGACAGATCTGGTCCTCGGGTTGATGTTCTAAACTGGAAAAAGGCCAAATTTGAAGAAATGAGAAAGAATCTAAAAAGCCTGGATTGGGGCAGGCTGTTCTCTGGCAAGGATGTGATTGGTAAGTGGGAGGCCTTCAAAGGAGAAATTTTGAGAGTGCAGAGTTTGTATGTTCCTGTCAGGATTAAAGGCAAAGTGAATAAGAATAAGGAACCTTGGTTCTCGAGGGATATTGGAACTCTGATAAAGTGCTGGGTCCATTGTTGTTTGTCAATGATCTGGATGATAATGTGGTAAATTGAATCAGCAAATTTGCTGATCATACAAAGATTGGAGGTGTTGTGGACAGCGAGGAAGGTTTTCAAAGCTTGCACAGGGATTTGGAACAGCTAGAAAAATGGGCTGAAAAATGGCAGATGGAGTTTAATGCAGACAAGTGTGAGGTATTGCACTTTGGAAGGCCAAACCAAGGTAGAATATACAATGTAAATGTTAGGACACTGAGGAACATAGAACATTACAGCACAGTACAGGCCCTCCGGCCCTCAATGTTGTGCTGAACTATGTCCAATCCCAAGATCAAGCTATCCCCTCCATGTGCCTCTCCAATAACCGCTTGAAAGTTCCTAAAGTAAGAGTGTAGTAGAGCAGGGGGATCTGGGAATACAGATACATAATTCCCTAAAAGTGGCATCACATGTAGATAGGGTCGTAAAGAGTGCTTTTAGTACATTGGACTTTATAAATCAAAGTATTGAGTATAAGAGTTGGAATGTTATGGTGAGGTTGTATAAGACATTGGTGAGGCCGAATTTAGAGTACTGTGCACCTAGAGTTTTGGTCACCTAATTACAGGAAGGATAGTAATAAGGTTGAAAGAGTGCAGAGAAGGTTTACAAGGATGCTGAGTTACACGAAAGGTTGAAAACAGTAGGATTTTATTCCCTGGAGAGTAGAAGAATGAATGGAGATTTGATAGAGGTGTATAAAATTATGATGGGTATAGAGTGAATGCAAGAAGGTTTTTCCTACTGAGGCTAGGAGAGGAAAAAACTAGAGGACATGGGTTAAGGGTGAAAAGTTTAAAGGGAATATTAGAGGGGGGCTTCTTCACACAGAGTGGTGGGAGTGTGGAATGAGTTGCCAGATGAAGTGATAAATGCGGACTCACTTTTAACATTTAAGAAAAATTTGGACAGGTACATGGATGAGAGGAGTGTGGAGGGATATGGTCCAGTTGCAGGTCAGTGGGACTAGGCAGAAAGATGGTTCGGCACAGCCAAGAAAGGCCAGAAGGCCTATTCCTGTGCTGTAGTGTTCTATGGTTCTACTGTGTCAAAACAGGGTATAGAAATGGGTGGGTCAGTGCAAGAAGACCTTATGTCATGGCAAAACTATTCTTACGCTCTACCCAATCTATACCTTTCATAATTTTGTACACCTCTACCAGATACCCACCTCAGCCTCCTCTGCTCCAAGGAAAACAAACCCAGCCTACCCAGCATAGCTGAAACTTTCCATCCCAAGCAACATCCTCGTGAATCTCCATCGCATCCTCCCCAATGCAATCACATCCTTTCAATAGCGTGGCAACCAGAAATGCGCACAATATTCCATCTGTGGCCTAACTAATGTTTTAGAAAGTTGTATCAAGACCTCCCTGTTCCTATATTCTATGCTTCAGCTACTACAGTCAAGAAATCTAAATGCCTTCTTCATCACCCTACCTGTGCTGTCACTTCTAGGGATCTATGGACTTATACACCAAGGCCCTTTTGCTCTTCAGTACTCCCTAGGGACCAACCATTCATTGTGTATCTCCTATCTCCAAAGGAACATTGATGAACTCTCTAGATTACCATCATCTATCGAGTCATCAATGACTAGTTTGAGTGGTAATATTTTCTAATTCAAAGAAGTTGATAACACTCCTGTAACTGCAAGACAAGTTAACAGAAATAATACACAGCTGTCAGAAGTTATGAATATGGTGCTTTGAGACAAGACCACAGGAACAAACATGGCCTTGGACAAGGTTCACTGTTGTGATGACTGTCCCTTTAAGGATCAAGCTACAGAGTAAGGGTCACATGATCTAAGGAGCCAATCAGGCAACAGAGTGAGGGATCTCCCTGTAAGTGTGGGCCTCTGTACTCAGAATCCTCTCGGGAGCTGATTGCATCCACTAGGGTGCAAGTCTCTGAAATGTTTTAATCTGTAAATAAACGAGTTTGATTTGATTTATTATTGTCACATATATTAACATACAGTGGAAAGTATTGTTTTTTGTGCACTATACAGACAAACATACTGTTCATAAAGAAAGAAATGAGGAAGTGCAGAATGTAATGTTGCAGTCATAGCTAGGGTGTAGAGAAAGATCAACTCAATGCAAGGTAAGTCCATTCAAAAAATCTGACAGCAGCAGGGAAGAAGCTGATCTTGAGTCAGTTAGTACATGGCCTCAGACTTTTGTATCTTTTTCCCGAAGGAAGAAGGTGGAAGAGAGGATGTCCAGGGTGCGTGGGGTCCTTAGTTATGCCGGCTGCTTTGCCAAGGCAGCAGGAAGTGTAGACAAAGTCAATGGATGGGAGGCTGGTTTGTGTGATGGATTGGGCTACATTCATCACCTTTTGTTGTTCCTTGCGGTCTTGGGCAGATCATACCAAGCTGTGATGCAACCAGAAAGAATGCTTTCTATGGTGCGTCTGTAAAAATTGGTGAGAGCCATAGCTCACATGCCAAATTTCTTTAGTCTTCTGAGAAAGTAGAGGCGTTGCTCGGTTTTCTTAACTATAGCGTCAGCATGGGAGGTCCAGGACAGGTTGTTGGTGATCTGGACAACTAAAAACTCGAAGCTCTTGACCCTTCCTAATTCATCCCCATTTATGTAGACAGGGACATGTTCTCCTTTACACTTCTTGAAGTCAATGACAATCTCCTTCGTTTTGTTGACATTGAGGGAGAGATTATTGTTGCTGCACCAGTTCACCAGATTCTCTATCTCATTCCTGTACTCTGCCTTGTCATTGTTTGAGATCTGACCCACTATGGTGGTGTCGTCAGCAAGCCTGAAAATCAAATTGGAGGGGAATTTGTCCACACAATCATAGGTGTATAAGGAGTATAGTAGAGGACTGAGAAGACAGGCTTGTGGGGCACTGATATTCAGGATGATTGTGGAGGAACGTTGTTGCCTATTCTTACTGATTGTGGTCTGTGAGTTACGAAGTTCAGGATCCAGTCGCAGAGGTACGTGCTGAGGCCCTGGCCACGGAGTTTGGAGATAAGTTTCATGCAGATAATAGTGTTAAAGCTGAGTTGTAATCAATAGATAGGAGTCTGACATAGGTATCTTTGTTATCTAGGTGTTCCAGGGTTGAGTGCAGGGCTAGAGAGATGGCATCTGCTCTGGGTTTGTTGCAGCGATAGCAAACTGTAGTGAATCCAGGTAGTCCGGGTAGCTGGAATTGGTTCAAAGAACAAAGAAAATTACAGCACAGGAACAGGCCCTTCAACCCTCCAAGCCTGCACTGACCATGCTGCCCGACTGAACTACCCTTCCGGGGACCATATCCCCCTATTCCCATCCTGTTCATGTATTTGACCAGATGCCCCTTAAAAGTCACTACCGTATCTGCTTCCACCAACTCCCCTGACAGCGAGTTCCAGGCACCCACCACCCTCTGTGTAAAAAAATTGCCTTGTACATTTATTTAAACCTTGCCCCTCGCACCTTAAACTTGTGCCCCCTAGTAATTGACACTTCCACCCTGGGAAAAAGCTTTTGACTATCCATTCTGTCCATGTCTGTCATAATCTTGTAGACTTCTTCCAGGATGCCTTTCAACCTCCGTCGCTCCAGTGAGAACAAACCAAGTTTCTCCAACCTCTCCTCATAGTTAATGCCCTCCATACCAGGCAACATCCTGGTAAGTTTTTCCTATATCCTCTCCAAAGCCTCCACATCTTTCTGATAGTGTGGTGACCAGAATTGAACACTATATTCCAAGTGCGGCCTAACTAAGATTCTATAAAGCTGCAACACGACTTGCCAATTTTTAAACTTAATGCCCCGGCCGATGAAGGCAAGCATGCCATATGCCTTCTTGACTGCCTTCTCCACCTGCATTGCCACTTTCAGTGACCTGTGTACCTGTACACCCAGATCCCTTTGCCTATCAATATTCTTAACAGTTCTCCCATTTACTGTGGGTTAAACTCCACCTGCCATTTGTCCACCCAAGTCTCCAATTGATCTATATCCTGCTGTATCCTCTGATGATCCTCAGCGCTATCCACAAATCCAACGTTTGTGTCATCACAAACTTATTAATCAATCCAGTTACATTTTCCTCCAAATCATTTATATAGGTTATAAACAGCAAAGGTCCCAGCACTGATCCCTGAGGAACACCATTTGTCATAGCTCTCCATTCAGAAACGCATCCTTCCAAAGCTACCCTCTGTTTTCTATGACCAAGATGTGGATGTGCCAGCGTTGGACTGGGGTAAACACAGTAAAAAGTCTGACAACACCAGGTTTTAGTCCAACCGATTTATTTGATAGTAAAGCCACAAGCTTTCGAGGGGACTGCCTCTTCGTCAGGTGAATGGAGAGTTCTGGCCTCGGACAGAGCATATGCTCTGTCCGAGGCCAGAACTCTCCATTCACCTGACAAAGAGGCAGTCCCCTCGAAAGCTTGTGAGTTTACTATCAAATAAATCAGTTGGACTAAAACCTGGTGTTGTCAGACCTTTTTCTATGACCAAGCCAGTTCTGTATCCACCTTGCCAGCATACATCTGATCCCATGTGACTTCATCTTCTACACCAGTCTGCCAATGAGGGACCTTGTCAAAGGCCTTACTGAAGTCCATGTAAACAACATCTACTGCCCTACCCTCTATCATCTTCGTCACTCCCTCGAGGTCATGAGACATGATCTCCCCTTCACAAAACCATGTTGCCTCTCGCCACTACGTCCACTTATTTCCAAGTGGGAATAAATCCTGTCTCAAAGAATCCTCTCCAATAATTTCCCTAATAATGTCCATAAGGCTCACCGGCCTGTAATTACTTGGATTATTCTTGCTACCCTTCTTAAACAAAGGAACAACATTTCCTATTCTCCAATCCTCTGGGACCTTCCCTGTAAAAAGTCTGACAACACCAGGTTTTAGTCCAACCGATTTATTTGATAGTAAACTCACAAGCTTTCAAGGGGACTCCCTCTTCGTGACGAAGAGGCGAAGAGGGAGTCCCCTCGAAAGCTTGTGAGTTTACTATCAAATAAATCAGTTGGACTAAAACCTGGTGTTGTCAGACTTTTTACTGTGTTTACCCCAGTCCAACGCCAGCACATCCACATCATGACCTTCCCTGTAGCCAGAGACGATACAAAGATTTCTGTCAAGGCCCCAGCAATTTCCTCCCTTGTCTCTCTCAGTATTTTGGGGCATATCCCACCAGGCCCTGAGGACTTGTCTACCTTAATGTTTCTCATGAACCCTAATACCTCCTCCTTTTTGATCTCAACATGACTCAAACTATCTATACACCATTTCCCAGATTCATCATCCACCAAGTTCTTCTCTCTGGTGAATACTGACACAAAGCACTCATTTGATACCTTGCCAATTTCCTCTGGCTCCATGCGTAGATTCCCTCCCCTGTCCTTGAGTGGGCCAATCCTCTCCCTGGTTACCCTCTTGCTCTTTATATATGTATACTAAGCCTTGGGATTTTCCTTAATCCTGCTAGTCAATGATTTCATGCCATGACTAGCCTTTTGAAGCGCTTCATAATGAGGGATGTCAGAGCCATCGGACAAGGCATTAAGGCACACTGCTTGGTTTTTCTTTGGTACTGGGATGATGATCCTCTTCTTGAAGCAGATAGGGACCTCCAATTGTAAAAGAGATTTCTGTGAATACTCCCGCCAGCTGATCTGCACAGGATCTGAGTGCTCGTCCGGGTACCCCATCCGGGTCAGTTGCTTTCCTCGGGTTGATCTTCAAGAAAGTTGCCCTAACATCTACAATGGCGACCCCAGATACAGGTTCACCCACAGCTTCTGGGGTGGAGGGCATGTTCTTACTGACCTCTTGCTCAAAGCTGGCATAGAATGCATTGACCTCATCAAGGAGGGTGCGTTGGAGCCAGTGATTTTACACGCTTTCATCTTGTAGCCTATATCTTGCAGACCTTGCCATAGTCAGCAGGGATCATTGTGGCTAGCCTGGGACTCAAGCTCAGTCTGGTACTGCCTTTTGGCATCTTTGATGGATCTCCTTAGATTGTATCTTGCTTTTTTGTATAGATAAGGGTCACCTGACTTGAACGCCTCAGACATGGACTTCAGCAAGCAGAGGATATCCCTGTTCATGCAAGATTTCTGGTTGGGAAACACATCGATTTGCTTCTTTGGCACTCAGTCTTCTATGCACTTACTGATGAAGTCAGTTACTGTAGTGGCGTGCTACTGACCAGTCCACGGACTCCAAGCAGCCCGTAGGAATCATCTGATTCCTCAGAGCAACATTGCACAACTCTCTTTGATAGATTCTCCCACTTCAGTTTTTGCTTATAAGCCTGGAGCAGGAGCACAACCTTGTGGTCTGATTTGCTAAAGTGTGGGCTGGTGATAGAGCGTCAGGCATGTTTGATATTTGTGTAGCAGGGGTCTAGGACGTTTGGGCCTCTGGTGGAACAGGAGACATGTTGGTGGTAATTTGGTAGTACGCTCTTCAGCTTGGCCTGATTGAAGTCCCTGGCCACAATGAACAAGGCTATTTGTAATGGTGTATATTTTGTCCAGCACGATCTTCACATCTGCATGGGGTGGAATGAAAACAGCCATCAGGATAATGGAGGTGAACTCCCACAGAAGGTAGTAGAGGCAGCATTTTAGCGTCAGGTATTCTAGGTCTGGGGAGCAGAAAGTTGCCAGTGTTCCTATGTCTAGGCACCAAGAAGTGTTAATTAAGAGACACTCATGGGTTCTTCAGAAAGGGAGAAAAGACCCTTGTGCCTACCCCACCCTTAGAATCTTGTGTGTTTCAATGAGATTATCTCTCATTCTTGTCTTCTCCATAGAACAAAGGTCCTTTTACTCAGCCTCTCATCCCAAGGACTAACATAGTGAACCTTTGCTATACTTGTATCCAATGCAAGTATATCCTTAAATGTGGAAACCAGAGTTCCACACAGTATTCCAGGTCTGGAGTCAAAACTTGTACAATTGTAGCAAGACTTCCATATTGTTGCATTTCAGTTGCCTTGTAATAAAGAATAATATCCCATTGCTTTCCTAATTGCTTGCTGCATCTGCATGCTAACTTCATGTTCCTTGTACAAGTACAAAAGAACATCAATATTTCCATGATTTTGCCTCCCCTAAATATTAGATCACATTCTGCTAATGTTCACATAACTGCAATAACATGTTCAAGTACAGGTCTCCAGTGCTCTTGTTCCTTTCCAATCTCTTCCTTCAGATGTGAACCCAAGATTAACCCATGTTGCCTCATCAGATATGTAAGCAAAGCTTTTCTATGATCCTTTGCCAGTCATTAGAACCATCACTAGGCAGTGCTGTCAATGATATTGTGCCTGCAAACTGTTCTCAACAAGTTGCTGGTGCTTACTAGCCATGCTCAGTTATATTTTTCACTAACTTTAATTGAGTGAACTAGATCCTTTGAAAGATATCTAATTTGCTTTTGAATGACAGCTTTGATTTAACAAATGGGCCATTCCAATGTTGACACTGAGGGACCTTTATGTCCAGGATGAAATATCATCCTCAGTCAAGACACCACAGAGACCAAGGTCATTGGACTTTGTGTATTTCATTTCTTCAGCTGAGATTTCAGACTCTGCAATATTCTCAGTGACATTAATATATCATTAGAGGTGGTTGTTGTGGACCCAGCTGAAACTCAAGTACAAGGTGCTCCTTTTTTGCAGTAAAATAACTGCCAACATTTGGTACTTGTTTTAGCAGCTGTTCAAGCTGCTGCTACTTTCTCTTCTGACAACCAAAGATTTTCATTTTTTAACATCTCAAAAATCATACAATTAAACCTAAGACAATTTTTTTGAACTCAATCTTTATGTTTACAAGTACAAAACAATATATACATTTCAATCACATCTAAATACACAATTAAATTACATTTGTATTTATCGTCTTGGAAAAGCAACATAAGGCACTTTGATGATCAGGCATCTCAATGGAACACGAGACTGCTGGAGGTCAGGGCCACAGATATGAATGAGTTATTTCTGCCTAGATTTATAAACTCAATAAGACAAATAATTGTATAGCCGGACAAGTATATTTCTGTTACATCAGAACCAAAATTTCTGTTTTCTCCATCTCTTTTATTTCTCAGCCAACGATATAAAACTTAAAACTTGGTCTTTTTTGATTTTTGGAGGCCTCTCATTGAGCCCCTAAACTGTAGTTTACTGAGCTTGTGTAAATCCTGCACTGTTCTGAGAATAGAACAGAGACTGTGTTGCTACAGATGTTATACAGTTGTGAAGAGCGGAGTGCCAAAGACAGGAACAGCTCGGTATTATGAATTTGACAAGACCAATTGCTGTTCTATACATCATTGCCAGAGCCCAGCAGATCATTTAAAGGAGTGGGAGAACAGAGTCTCCAGGAATTCTGTGCCTGAGTGAGTGTGTTTGTAGTCATGTGCTTTGTCAATAGTGACTGTGGAGATTGGATCCAACACGACTGGTGACGAATGCAACTCAAGAGCTGAAACAATTGTGTGGGAAGTGGATGATCCTCCATAATGGAAACAACACTGGAAAGACTTCAAAATTGTACATGGTTCCACATTTGTGCAGGGGGTAACGTAAGTGTTTTAATTACCTGAGGTATAAATTTTTATCAACTAAAAAATTTAAAAGTAAATTACCTGTTTGAAGTGTCCTTCATCTGTTACCTAATGTTTGAAATATGTTGATTTTAGTTAATCCTGGCATTTAAAGTTTTAAAAGGTAATATCTTGTTCAGCGGTTTACGTTTCATTGGTGCATGGAGATTCCTTTCTTTTTAACAGTTATTAATCTCAATAGCGACCGTAACATCGCTTACAACAGGAATGCACTGGAAAAACAAACAAAGGTTGAAATTATTTAGATTACAATATGTCATAAGAACATAAGAACATAAGAAATAGGAGCAGGAGTAGGCCATCTAGCCCTTCGAGCCTTTATAAGTTGAGTACAACATTTAATTACAAATAAAGGTCAACTCAAAAGCTACAGGGTTTTTTTTAACTATTGGGAACTGAAGCAAGAATGAGTTTGAAGTGAGTCAAACTATTCTGGAATCCTCTATTTCGTCACTAGGAACAGTCAAATGCACAGACAAAAGCAGTCACATAATTTACATATTATACGCATTTTACACCAAGGATTGAGAGCCTGTAAGGTCTCTTTTATATTCCAAGGTTAGAATAACTTGCAATGATTTGTTCAATGGTTGTAAAACAGTCCAGAAAGTCCTCTTCTGAGATTCCATGCTTCACATACTGATGCACGTATGCCCTAAAAAACAATGTCACAGTCAACACAACATGAATAAATGAAAGCAAAGATCTGCAAAATAAAAATGTTATTTTGGCTAAAACTTCTTCGAAGACCAGAATGTTATGCTCCATCCCAGCAGGTTTTTAGTTGAGGGGGTGGGAAGGAGCCAGAATTGCAGGGGCAGGACACCCTTGAATTTGCAGCAATTTACAGTGGGCAGGAAAGGCCTCAGTTGGAAAGCCCTGGTCAATTAAAAGCTACTTAAGGGCCACGTCTCACCAGCTTTGAGACAGGGTGAGGGGTGAGCTGAATTTCGGTGGGGGTAGGTTGGAAATAATACAAGTTAGATCTGGGGGTGGAAAGAATTGCCATGCAGAAAATTGTAAACCAGAGATTGAGTTAACCTTAATTTGTAACAGTGTACTAATCTATTTAATCTATAGATACAATTGTATATTTTCAGGCCAATTGTGATAATAAATAACATAGAACACTACAGCACAAACAGGCCCTTTGGCCCACAAGTTGCGCCGATTTTGCGGCGTTTATTGGTAGGGGGACTGAATTTAGGAGTCGCAGCGTCATGTTGCAACTGTACACAACTCTGGTGCGGCCGCACTTGGAGTACTGTGTGCAGTTCTGGTCCCCACATTACAGGAAGGATGTGGAGGCTTTGGAGAGGGTGCAGAGGAGGTTTACCAGGATGTTGCCTGGTATGCAGGGGAGGTCCTATGAGGAGAGACTGAGGGATTTGGGGTTGTTTTCACTGGAAAGAAGGCGGCTAAGAGGGGATCTTATAGAAACATATAAGATGATTAGAGGTTTAGATAGGGTGGATGGTGATAGCCTGTTTCCTCGGATGGGGAAATCTAGCACGAGGGGGCATAGCTTTAAATTAAGGGGGGGTAGTTATAGGACGGATGTCAGGGGCAGGTTCTTTACCCAGAGGGTGGTGAGGGACTGGAATGCCCTGCCTGCTGCAGTTGTAAATGCGCCTAGTTTGGGGGCGTTTAAGAGATTGGTGGATAGGTTTATGGACGAAAAGGGATTGGTTTAGATTAGTGGGTCAATGTTTTTTTTTAAAAATAAGACTGGTCGGCGCAACATTGTGGGCCGAAGGGCCTGTTCCGCGCTGTAATGTTCTATGTTCTATGTTCTATGATCATATCCATACCTACCAAGCCTATCTATAAATCTCAATCCAATTAAGTCCCATGTACTCATCAAACCTTTATGTGAAAGCACAAAATCTTACTGAAATTAATTGGGATCCACACTCAAAAAAACACATACTGCTTGCATACAAAACATACTGATAACAGGCAGTAAAGGGAACACAAATTCTATCCTTGACAAAACGAAGGGAAAAAGAGAGTAGAAAATAAACATTTTCAAATCAAAAAGAAAGATACTGCAGCAGAAATGTGGACAATACAGGTTCACACATTCCATCCATTGAGTGTGTGCAGAGCCTGCAAATTAACCAAGGATGAGATATAGCTGAACTGTAGTCTCTGGTTACATGGGGTAGGATCATAGAAAAACTACAGCATAAACAGGCCCTTCAGCTCACAAGTTGCGCCAATCATATCGCTATTTACTAAGCTTACCTATAAGCCTCAATCCTATCAAGTCCCATGTACTCATCCAGAAGTCTCTTAAAAGACCCTATCAAATTTGCCTCCATCACCACCGATGGCAGCCGATTCCATTCATCCACCACCCTCTGAGTGAAAAACTTACCCCTGACATCTGCTCTGTACCTACTCCCCAGCACCTTAAACCTGTGACCTCTCGTGGCACCCATTTCAGCTCTGGGAAAAAGCCTCTGAGTCCACCTGATCAATACCTCTCATCACCTTATACACCTCTATCAGGTCCCCTCTCATCCTTCATCTCTCCAAGGGAAAAAGACTGAGCTCTCTCAACCTATCCTCATAAGGCATGCCATCCAATCCAGGTAATATCCTTATAGATTTGCAACAACCTAGTGTTTGCGGTGAAGTGATTGAGTCAGAGGACTGACAGGCCAAGTGGATGCTGGAAATAAAGTTACAAGAATAAATTAGCTATTTAAAATATAAATAAAAATCATTCCAAAGTAATCAAACCCTATTCTGAGAACATGACATCTTAAATCGATACTAACCGGGAGGCAAACATATCCCAAGCTTTTGTCACAGTGCTGTCCAGGGGGTTCAGGAGGCACTGGCTGTTGCTGACAACAGTGGCTGATTTTTCATACTTGTTGAAGGTTGTGGAGGTGCTCCATATGCTGAGGGCAGAATCTGCAGGCATCCAGCTGGTGTACAATGCCTGCTCTTTAAAACCACCTGATAAAGAATATCATAGAAGCATGTTAATATTAAGTGCTAGACTGGAGCCAGGAGAAGATTGTTTCAGTAGACTAGGTCACAAATTTAAACTGGAAGCAAAAGCTTAGAACTAGAGCCCCAGGCTTTTGTTTTCTCTGGAGGACAAGTTTAAATTCTGACATTCCAACTGTCCAAAATACATAAAAATGTACTCCACGATTGGAGGAGAGCAGGAGTTGCCATGTTGCTTGTAACTATAGGCAAGAGGAGGAAGGAGAAAGAGGAAAAGGGGAATTTATAGATCACAGTTTGAATTACTTTTTAAACATAGACACTGAGTAAATGCAGTAGCCAACATGCTCTTTCCGAGCTCTCAATAGCAGATGAAAGGAATGAGCAGTTCTCGGTATGTCTGTAAAACTTTATGCCATGAGTTCTTCAACATTCAGAGGAACCACCAAAGTAAGCACAGGGGAGTTCAATTTCACGTTGCAGCTGGAATTTAGCACTGACAATGATGGTGCACTCTCTCTGCCCTGCACTGTGGTATCAACCTGGATTTCATACCCATAGCTACCTGACTTGGGAGAGAAGGTAAACCATTACTCACAAATAAATCTATATAAATGTTGTACTCACCTACATCAGCTTTCGATACCTCCTTCCCTCGCAACACAAGTAGATTAGCCACAGAGGTATTGAAATGCAGCTCCCTGCTTGAGGAAGGTTTAGCAGCTGAAGGGAGGCCTGTTGGGGGCAGCTTTACTCGCCAGTCAATACCTGACAACAGAAGGCAATTCCTGCATTTTCTTCATAACATTTTCATAAGAACATTGAAACAATTTGCCAGTTTGGGCATTAACACTTCCAGATAGAAACATAGAAAACAGCAGTAGGCCATTCGGTCCTTCCAGCCTGCTCAGCCATTCATTTTGATATCATAGTTGAACATCAAATTGAGTATCCTGATCCCCCTTCCTTGCCCCAATTTCCCTTGAGCCCTCTAGCCCCAAGAGCTGTATCTAATTTCTTCCTGAAATCACACCACGTTTTGGCTCAACTACTTTCCGTGGTAGTGAATTTCACAGATTCGCAACTCTGGCTGAAAAAAAATTCTCCTCACCTCAGTCCTAAAAGGTTTGCCTCACAGAGGAGGGGCAGAATGGTCTGCTTCAGTTACTGGGTTCAACCCGTTACATGGTCAAAGTTATTGTGAAAACACATTGATTTTTAAACGCAGATGCAGTGTTCATATGGCAGCAGAATGGTGTTATTTCATCAAAAGGTTAAGCAAGTAACATTCTCACTCAGGTAGTGGGCCCACAGTAAGTGCTGCTCTGCCAGGTAGAACAAAAACACTAGATTCGGGTTAACTACCAAACTAAGAGTTGAAGACGAAACCCACAATTGAGAACAAGGGTTACGAGAAGTTAGAGACCATGACATCCTCAGAAGGAACCTGACAATGGAGAGTCTATTTGGTTATGCTCAAAGGGTTCAGCGCATGAAGGGGGTTTGTTCAAAAGACACCCTCTTTGTGTGAAGGAAAGTGTCCAAGTGAGGGCAGCAGAGTGGCGAAGGTGATTGGCTGCCAGGCAAAAGGCGGGGAATTATAGGCCGGTTAGTTTAACGTCTGTGGTGGGTAAAATGTTAGAATCTGTCATTAAGGAGGAAATTGCGAGGCATCTTGAAGGGAATTGCTTGATAGAGCAGACGCAGCACGGTTTCATTAAAGGAAAGTCGTGTCTGACAAATTTACTGGAGTTCTATGAGGATGTGTCTAGGGCGGTGGATAGAGGAGAGCCGGTGGATGTGGTCTTTCTAGATTTTCAGAAGGCGTTTGACAAAGTACCTCACAAGAGGTTATTGCAGAAGGTCGAGGGACATGGAGTTGGGGGTAGGGTGTTAGCGTGGATAGAGGATTGGTTGTCAAATAGGAGGCAGAGAGTGGGGGTCAACGGGTGCTATTCGGATTGGCGGATGGTGACTAGTGGAGTGCCCCAGGGGTCGGTGCTGGGGCCTCAGCTTTTTACCATTTATATAGATGATCTGGAGGAGGGAACCGAGTGTAGGGTGTCGAAATTTGCTGATGACACCAAGATTGGGGGAACGGCAAATTGTGCGGAGGGTGTGGAGAGTCTGCAGAAGGATCTAGATAGGCTGGGCGAATGGGCCAGGAAATGACAAATGGAATTTAATGTTGGCAAGTGTGAGGTGGTCCACTTTGGTAGGAAGAATGGTAGGAAGGACTATTACTTACGGGGCGAAAAACTGCAGCAGGCAACGGTGCAGAGGGACCTCAGGGTCCTTGTGCATGAGTCGCAAAAACCCAGCTTGCAGGTGCAGCAGGTGGTCAGGAAGGCGAATGGGATGCTGGCCTTCATAGCGAGGGGGATTGAATATAAAAGTAGGGAGGTCTTGCTGCAGCTGTATAGGGCATTGGTGAGGCCACAGCTGGAGTACTGTGTGCAGTTTTGGGCGCTGCACCTGCGCAAAGATATTTTGGCCTTGGAGGGAGTGCAGAGGAGGTTTACTAGGCTGATACCGGAGTTGAGGGGGTTGAGCTATGAGGAGAGGCTGAATAAACTAGGCTTGTACTCGTTAGAGTTTAGAAGAATGAGGGGAGATCTCATTGAGATGTATAAGATGATGAATGGGATGGATAGGATAGAGGTGGAGAGACTCTTCCCGCTCAAAAAAGACAGTAGGACTAGGGGGCACAGCCTCAAGATAAAAGGGGGGCGGTTTAGAACGGAGTTGAGGAGGAACTTCTTCACTCAAAGGGTGGTGAATCTCTGGAAGTCTCTGCCCGTTGAAGTGGTGGAGGCTGCCTCGCTAAATATTTTTAAGACGCGGGTTGATGGGTTTTTGATAAGAGAGGGGATTAAGGGTTATGGGGAGAGGGCGGGAAAGTGGAACTGAGCAGCAACAGATCAGCCATGATCTTATTGAATGGCGGGGCAGGCTCGAAGGGCTGGATGGCCTACTCCTGCTCCTATTTCTTATGTTCTCATGTTCTTATAAGATTTGCATAGGTGCAGTCACTGCTACCAGGTGGACCTCCAGAAGACACCCTCCATCTTCATGTGAAGGCAGTAGAGCGGTGAGGGTGATTGGTTGTTGCACGTAAGATTTGCAGAGGCGCAGCCACTGTTATCAGAAGGTAGTTAGTGGAAAAGCAATTGTAAAGGGACAGTTAAACCCAAAGCACTACTTCAGTGTTTCCCTCCCTACCTCCTCCTCTAACCAAAACAAAAATCATCAGAAGAACCACAGGTAAGGGAAAGGTGGGTTGAGATTCTTTTATCCTTTTACTTGTATAAAGGCAGTATGGCAGTTAGGGCAGTTGTATGCTCCTCCTGCCAGATGTGGGAAATCATGGAGCAATCTAGTCTCCCTGACAACTTTGTTTGCAGAAAGTGTGTCCAGTTGCAGCTCCTCGCAGGCCGCATTGTTCAGTTGGAGCGGCAGGTGGATACATTGCAGAGCACACAGGAGGCAGAGAGTGTGATAGACACTAGTTATAGAGAGGTTGTCACACCACAGGTTCAGACAGGTAGATGGGCGATTGCCAGGATTGGCAGGCAGGTGGTGCAGGAGTTTCCTGTGTCTACTACCCTTTCAAACACGTATACCATTTTGGATGCTGTTGAGGGGGATAGCCTGTCAGGAGGAGATAACCAGCAGCAGCCAGGCCTGAGGCACCACAGCTGGTTCTGCTGTGGGACAGAGTCAGGCAAAGAGCAGTAGTATTAGGGGACTCACTAGTTAGAGGCACGGACAAGCATTTCTGTGGCTGCAATCGAGATTCCAGGATGGTGTGTTGCCTCCCTGATGCCAGGGTCAAGGATGTTTCTGAGCAGTTGCAGGACATCTTAAGGGGGAGGGTGAGTTGCCAGAGGTCATTGTACATATTGATACCAACGACATAGGTAGGAAAAGGGTGAGGTCCTGAAGTGTGAATATAAAAAGTTAGGCAGAAAGCTAAAATGTAGGACATCAAAGGTAATAATTTCTGGACAACTGGTGCCACGTGCTAGTGAGAGTAGGAATAAGTTGAGAACTGGTGCAGGGGGGAGGGATTTAGATTTTTGGATCATTGGGATCTTTTCTGGGGAAGGGGTGACCTGTTCAAGAGGGACGGGTTACACATGAACTGGAAGGGACTAATATCCTGGTGGGGAGATTTGCTAGAGCCACTTGGGAGGGTTTAAACTAGTTTGGCAGGGGGGTAGGATCCAAAGCAGCAGGGGGACAGAAGAGAAGGTTGAGGACAGCACAGAGAGCACATTTAGTAAAGGCAGTATTAGTAATCCCAGTATCAGACAGATCAGGAAAAAGCAAGACAGAGAGCAAGAGAAGTCCAGATTAAATTGGATTTATTTCAGTGCAAGAGGCCTGATGGGCACGTGGGACTGGGATATTATAGTGAATATTATTACTGAAACATGGCTAAGGGAGGGACAGGACTGGCAGCTCAACTTCCAGGGTGCAGATGATATAGGAAAGAAAGGAGAGATAATAAGAGAGATGGGGGAGTTGCACTTTTGATTAGGGAAAATATCACAATAGTACTGAGAGGGAATATATCTGAGGGTTTGGCCACTGAGTTTGTATGGGTAGAACTGAGAAATAAGAAAGAGGAATCACTTTGATAGTGTTATACTATAGGCCCCGAAAATAGTCAGTGGGAAACTGAGGAGCAAATATGTGAGGAGGTGTTACCAAAACGTTAAAATTCTAAATTGCGGCAAGGCCAATTTTGATGGTATCAGGCAGGAACTTTCAAAATTGGGGGAGTCTGTGGGAAAGCAAAGGGACGTCTGGTAAGTGGGAAGCTTTCAAAATTGTGTTAACCAGGGTTCAGGGTAAGCACATTCTGCAGAGTGAAGGACAAGGCTGGTAGAAGTAGGGAAACCTGGATGACTTGGGATATTGAAGCCCTGGTCACGAAGAAGGAGGCACGTGACATGCATAGAAAGCTGGGATTAAGTGAATCCCTTGAAGAGTGAAGGAGTAGAGTTGAGAGAAATCAGGAGGGCAAAAAGGGGACACGAGATTGTTTTGGCAGATAAGGCAAAGGAGAATCCAAAGAGCTTCTACAAATACATAAAGGACAAAAGAGTAACTAGGAAGACAGTAGGGCCTCTTCAGGATCAACAAGGTCATCTATGTGCAGATCCACAAGAGATGGGTGAGATGCTAAATGAATATTTCTCATCAGTATTTACTTTTGAGAGAAGCATGGATGTTAGGGAACTTGGGGAAATAAATAATGATGGCTTGAGGAGTGTACATATAACAGAAGTGGTGGTGCTGGAAGTCTTAAAGCACATCAAGGTAGATAAATCCTCAGGACCTGATGAAGCGTATCCCAAGACATTGCGAGAGACGAGGGAGGAAATTGCGGATCCCCTCGCAGAGATATTTGAAACATCGATAGTCACAGATGAGGTGCCTGAAGATTGGAGTGTGGCAAATGTTGTGCCTTTGCTTAAAAGGGACCGCAGGGAAAAGCCTGGGAACTACAGGCCAGTGAGCCTGACATCTGTGTGGGTAAATTGTTGGAAGGTATTTTGACAGACAGGATCTACAGGCATTTAGAGATGCAAGGACTGATTAAGAACAGTCAGCATGGCTTTGTGAGTGGAAAATCATGTCTCACAAATTTGATTGAGTTTTTTGAAGGGGTAACCAAGAAGGTAGATGTGGCAGTGCAGTCGATGTTGTCTACATGGACTTTAGCAAGGCCACTGACAAGGTACCATCGCGTGATAGGCTGTTGCATAAGGTCAAATCTCATGGGATCCAGGGTGAGGTAGCTAAATGGATACCAAATTGGCTTGATGAGAGAAGCCAGAGGGTGGTTATAGAAGGTGTTTTTTCAAACTGGAGGCCTGTGACCAGTGGTGTGCCTCAGGGATCAGTGCTGGGTCCCCTGTTATTTGTCATTTACATTAATGATTTGGATGAGAATATAGAAGGCATGGTTAGTAAGTTTGCAGATGACAACAAGATTGGTGTCATACTGAACAGTGAAGAAGGTCATCTCGAATTGCAACAGAATCTTGATCAATTGGGCCAGTGAGGTGATGAATGGCAGATGGAGTTTAATTTAGATAAATGTGAGGTGATGCATTGATTGTCCCTGATTGAACCGGGGCAGGACTTACTTTGTTTACATTGGGGAGAGTTGCAGAAGAAAGCAAGCTAGGGGTACAGGTTCATAGCTCCTTCAAAGTGGAGTCACAGGTGAACACAGTGGTGAAGAAGGCATTCATAGAACATAGAACATTGCAGTGCAGTACAGGCCCTTCGGCCCTCGATGTTGCACCGACCAGTGGAACCAATCTAATGACCCTCTAACCTAAACTATTCCAATGTTATCCATATGCCTACCCACTGACCATTTGAACACCCTTAAAGTTGGCGAGTCCACAACTGCTGCAGGCAGGGCATTCCACGACCTTACTACTCTCTGAGTAAAGAACCTACCTCTGACATCCGTCCTATAATTACCACCCCTTAATTTAAAGCTATGTCCCCTCGTGTTAGCCATCACCATCTGAGGTAAAAGGCTCTCACTGTCCACCCTATCCAATCCTTTGATCATCTTGTATGCCTCAATCAGGGCACCTCATAACCTTCTTCTCTCCAATGAAAATAACCTCAAGTCCCTCAGCCATTCCTCATAAGACCTTCCCACCATACCAGGCAACATCCTGGTAAACCTCCTCTGCACCCTTTCCAATGCCTCCACATCTTTCTTATAATGCGGCAACCAGAACTGTACGCAATACTCCAAGTGCGGCCGCACTAGAGTTTTGTACAGTTGCAACATGACCTCACGGCTCTGAAATTGAATCCCTCTACCAATAAAAGCTAACACACCGTACGCCTTCTTAACAACCTTATCAACCTGGGTGCCAACTTTCAGGGACCTATGCCCATGTACCCTGAGATCTCTCTGCTCATCAACATTACTAAGAGTCCTTCCATTAGCCCTATATTCTGTACTCCTGTTATTCTTACCAAAGTGAATCACCTCACACTTTTCCGTATTAAACTCCATCTGCCACCTCTCGGCCCAGCTCTGCAGCTTATCTATGTCCCTCTGCAAACTGTAACATCCATCCTCACTGTCTACAACTCCTCCAGCTTTGGTGTCGTCAGCAAATTTACTAATCCAGCCTTCTACACACTCATCTGGGTCTTTTATAAAAATGACAAACAGCAGTGGCCCCAAAACAGATCCTTGTGGTACACCACTTGCAACTGAACTCCAGGTTGAATATTTCCCATCAACTACCACCCTCTGTCTTTTATCAGCTAGCCAATTCCTGATCCAAACTGCTAAATCACCCTCAATCCCATGCATCTGCATTTTCTGCAATAGCCTGCCATGGGGAACCTTACCAAACGCTTTGCTAAAATCCATATACACCACGTCAACTGCCTTACCCTTATCCACCTCTTTGGTCACCTTTTCAAAAAACTCGATAAGGTTTGTGAGGCACAACCTACACTTCACAAAACCGTGTTGACTATCCCTAATCAATTTATTTCCCTCTAGATGATTATAAATCCCGTCCCTTGTAATTCTTTCAAAAACTTTGCGCACAACAGAAGTAAGGCTCACTGGTCTATAATTCCCAATTCATCAAGCTTGGTTTCATCGGTCAGAACTTGAATACAGGAGTTGGGGCGCCTTGTTGAAGTTGTACAAGACATTGGTAAGACCACACTAGGAATACAGTGTACAGTTCTGGTTGTCCTATTATAGAAAGGGATATTAAACTAGAAAGAGTACAGAAGACATTTATTAAGATGCTACCTGTGCTTGGTGGTTTAAGGAGGGGCTAATAGACTAGGACTTTTTTCTCTGGAGCATAGGAGGCTGAGGGGCACCTTATAGAGGTCTATAAAATAATGAGGGGCAGAGATCAGCTAGATAGTCAAAATCTTTTCCCAAAGGTAGGGGAGTCTAAAGCTAGAGGGCATAGGTTTAAAGTGAGAGAGATACAAAGGTGTCCAGAGGGGCAATTTTTTCACACAGAGTGGTGAATGTCTGGAACAAGCTGCCAGAAGTAGTAGTAGAGGAGAGTAATTTTATCTTTTAAATAAACAAAGACGGGAGGTGATGACCTCCCATACACCTGACATAGTCATCAATGTTATTTATATCAACGACGAATGTACACCACTGTACATTGGTTTCCAGTCAATAAAGCAACCATCTGTCATCATCCTCTGTCTCCTGGAGGGTATCAGCTGGAATCGTAACAGAATTTCTTGGGACTTTTTTTTGCAATAAAGGTGAGAGATAACATGTTGTGTTTCAATCTCATTTTATCCTCCCTGTGCCCTACAATTCTCTCTCATCTCAACTCTCCCAATTCCTCTGACTCTTGAGCACTTTATGAACACCTCCACTGGCAGTTACACTATTAGTGACCACCAGTTGTTCAAGCTCTACATTCAGAAATCCCTTCCCCAAAACCCTTTACATCGCTAATTCCCTCACCTTCTGTTCGGTTCTCCTTAAATCCTACCATCTGGACCAAGCCCTTGATAACCCCTTCCAGAAAACTATCGGTGTTTCAGCATCATGTTTTCCTTACTCTCCTGTGTAGCATTTAGGGTGTTTTTTTCAACAAGTTAAAGGTACTGTAGAAATACAAGTTGTTGCTGATTGCTTCGATGAAGCAGTGACTAACCTGCTTCCAGTTTAGTGTTGGCAATCAGCATTTGTCGCAGATGTTTTATGAGAGCCGGCCAGGTAAACGTGCTGAATTGCAGAGATGTGTCAGACATTTGGGGGATGTTCATCAGACTTAGCAATTTATACTCTGGATGCGTCACCAAACTTTCCAACAGTTCACCTACAAATGGCAAAAAGCAAACATCAGCTGTGAGCTTGAATCTGCTATTGAGTGTAAAGATTCAGTGTTTCACATAGAAACAAAGATAAGAGCAGGAGACCATTCGGCCCTTCAAGCCTGTTCTGTCACTCATCATCATGGCCGATGATCCAACTCAATTGCCTAATCCTGCTTTTTCCTCATAACCTTTGATCTCATTAACCCCAAGTGCTTTATCCAGCTGCCTCTTGAATACATTCAATGTTTTGGCATCAACTACTTCCTGTGGTAACAAATTTCACAGGCTCACCACTCTTTGGGTGAAGAAATAGAAAAGGGATTGGTTTAGGTTAGAGGGTCATTGCTTTTTAACTGGTCGGCGCAACATCGTGGGCCGACCAGTTAAAAAACAATGACCCTCTAACCTAAACCAATCCCTTTCCATCCATAAACCTATCCACGGATCTCTTAAACGCCCCCAAACTAGGCGCATTTACAACTGCAGCAGGCAGGGCATTCCAATCCCTCACCACCCTCTGGGTAAAGAACCTACCCCTGACACCTGTCCTATAACTACCACCCCTTAATTTAAAGCTATGCCCCCTCGTGCTAGCTTTCTCCATCCGAGGAAAAAGGCTATCACTGTCCACCCTATCTAAACCTCTAATCATCTTATATGTTTCAATAAGATGTCTTAAATGTCTTCTAACTTTCTACCTAAATGGTCTACCCTAAATCCTCAGACTGTGACCCCTGGTTCTGGACTCCCCCACTATTGCGAATATTCTTCCTGCATCTATCCTGTCTAGTCCTGTTAGAATTTTGTAAGTCTCTATGAGAATCCCCCTCATTCATCCGAACTCCAGCAAAAACAATCCTAACCTAGTTAATCTCTCCTCATACATCAGCCCCGCCATTCCCAGAATCAGCCTGGTAAACCTTTGCTGCACTCCCTCAAGAGCAAGAACATCCTTTGTCAGAAGAGGAGACCAAAACTATACACAATACTCTAGGGGTGGCCTCACCAAGGTCCTGCACAATTGTTTTCTTTGCCATTCAGCAGTTTAGGTAAGACAGAGCAAGAAGCCCAGAGGATGAACCAACAGCAAAGAGTGGAGGCAGGAAATGAGAGTTAATCATTAATGATTAGATACAGCAAAACTTGGTTTAAAAACCTGTACATTGGAGAATCACAGAACCCTACAGTGCAGAAAGAGGCCCTTCGGCCCATTGAGTCTGCACCGACCACAATCCCACCCAGGCCCTACCCCCATATCCCTACACATTTTACCCACTAATCCCGCTAACCTAGTACACTAAGGGGCAATTTTGGCATGGCCAATTAACCTAACCCACATATCTTTGGACTGTGGGAGGAAACCAGAGCACCTGGAGGAAACCCATGCACACACGAGGAGAATGTGCAAACTCTGTACAGACAGTGATCCAAGCTGGGAATCGAACCCAGGACCCTGGAGCTGTGAAGCAGCAGTGCTAACCACTGTGCTACCGTGCCGCCCCTGTGGAGAAGGAGCTAAGGGAGATAGAGAATTTATTGGGGAAGAGAGAGATACAGTAACAGGATTTTAGTGAGTCCACATGAAGTAACATCATGCAGAATTGAGCTGATCACTACAAATGCAACCTCCTGTGGCACTGTTCACAAGAGTCTCTTGTATTAAGCAGCTGGCATTTCATTTCCCAGAATCTCCAGAGTATTCTATTCCCTGTGCTGACACTATCCATCTCAAACATACCACCTCTATCTCACCAAGAGCTTCCTGCTGTCGGTCTGCTTGGTCAGAAGTTGGCAAATGGAATATACCGCGGGAAAATGTGAAGTTCTTAGTTTTGGAAGGAAAGAACAAAGGAAGAGAATATTATTTAAACGTAGAAAAACTGCAGCAAGTTGCATCACAAAGGGACTTGGGGGCACTTGTGCACAAAGTACAGAAATCTAGCATCCAGGTACAGCAAGTTATCGGGAGTTTAATGGAATGTTAGCCCTCATCTCAAGGGGATTGGCGTATAAGAGTAGAGAAATCATGCTGCAACTGTACAGGACACTGGTGACACCACATCTGGAGTATGAGAACACTTAGTCCTTGTATTTAAGGAAAGACATTATTTCATTGGAAGCAGTTCAGACAAGGTTCATTAGGATGATCCCCAGTATCATGGTAACTAGTGAAGTGCCGCAGGGGTCGGTGCCGGGGCCTCAACTCTTTACCATTTATATAGATGATTTGGAGGAGGGGGCTGAGTGTAGGGTGACAAAATTTGCTGATGACACGAAGATGAGTGGTAAAGCAAATTGCGTGGAGGGTGTGGAAAGTCTGCAGAGAGATCTGGATAGGCTGAGCAAGTGGGCGAGGACCTGGCAGATGGAGTATAATGTTAGCAAGTGTGAGGTTATCCACTTTGGCAGAAATAATAGTAGGAGGGATTACTATTTAAAGGGCAAAAAGCTGCAGCATGCTACAGTGCACAGGGACCTGGGGGTCCTTGTGCATGAGTCGCAAAAACCCAGTCTGTAGGTGCAGCAGGTGATCAGGAAGGCGAATGGAATGCTGGCCTTTATAGCGAGGGGGATAGAATATAAAAGTAGGGAGGTCTTGCTGCAACTGTACAGGGTACTGGTGAGGCCACAGCTGGAGTACTGTGTGCAGTTTTGGTCGCCGCACTTGCGGATGGATATATTGGCCTTGGAGGGAGTGCAGAGGAGGTTCACCAGGCTGATACCAGAGATGAGGGGGTTGGACTATGAAGAGAGACTAAATAGACTAGGTCTGTACTCATTGGAGTTTAGAAGGATGAGGGGAGATCTTATAGAGACGTATAAAATAATGAAAGGGATGGATAGGGTAGAGGTAAAGAGATTCTTCTTGCATAGAAAGGATAGCAGGACTAGAGGGCACAGCCTCAAGATAATTGGGGGGGGGGGGTGCAGTTTAGATCAGAGTTGAGGAGGAACTTCTTCACTCAAAAGGTGGTGAATCTCTGGAATTCTCTGCCCGTTGAAGTGTGGAGGCTACCGCACTAAATATATTTAAGTCATGGGTAGATAGGTTTCTGATAGACAGGGGAATTAAGGGTTATGGGGAGAAAGCGGGAAAGTGGAACTGATCCACTTCAGATCACCCATGATCTCACTAAATGGCGGGGCAGGCTCGAAGAGCTAGATGGCCCTACTCCTGCTCCTATTTCTTACGTTCTTACGTATGGAAGGATTGTCTTGACTCTACTCATTGAAACATACAGGATTAAGGGGCTGGGCAGGGTAAATGCCGAGAGGATGTTTCCCCTCATGGAAGAATCTAGGACCAGAGGGAAGAGTCTCAGAATAAAGGGGGGGTCAATTTAAGACCCACAATAATAAGAACAGTATGTTGTTGCCAATGCAATATGTGGGAGGTCCTGGAGGCTCCTGGTCTCTCAGACATCCATGTCTGTTCTCGGTGTGTGGAGCTGCAGTCCCTAAGGGACCAGGTTAAGGAACTGGAACTGCAGCTCGAGGACCTTCGTCTCATTAGAGAGAACAAGGAGGTAACTGACAGTAGCTACCGGCAAGTGGTCACACCGGGGCAACAGGAAGAAGGCAAGTGGGTAACTATTAGGAAGGGGAAAGCTCATGTGATGAAGAGAACGCCGGTGGTTGTCCCCCTTCATAATAAGTACTCCTGTCTGAGTACTGCTGGCGGGGGACAGCTTACCTGGGGGAGGAAGCGGTGGCCAGGTCTCTGGAGCTGAGCCTGACCCAGTACTTCAAAAAAGTAAGAAAAAGAGCAGCAAGGCAGTGTTAATGGGGGACTCCATCATGAGGGAATCAGACAGGCATTTTTGCGGACGCAGATGGGAGTCGCGGATGGTGGTTTGCCTCCCTGGAGCTGGGATCCAGGATGTCTCTGACATCCTGAAAGGGGAGGGTGAGGAGCCGGAAGTTGTGGTTCATATAGGTACCGCTGACAAAGGCAGGAAGAGGGAAGCGGTCATGAAAAGGGATTATAGGAAATTAGGTAGATAGCTGAGAAAGAGGAACGTGAAGGTAGTAATCTCAGGATTGCTGCCTGCGCCGCGGGAGAGTGAGAGCAGGAATGGGATGAGGTGGAGGATGAATGCGTGGCTGAGGGACTGGAGCAGGGGGCAGGGATTCCGGTTCCTGGATCATTGGGACCTCTTTAGGGGCAGGTGTGACCTGTACAATAAAGACGGGTGGCACTTGAATCCCAGGAGGACCAATATCTTGGCGGGAAAGTTGGCTAGGGCTACTGGGGGGGCTTTAAACTAGAAAGGTTAGGGGGAGGGAATAGAGATGAGGAGGCTGAGAGCGAGGAGGTTAGCTCCCAGGTAGAGAAGGACTGTAGACAGTATGAGAGGGAGGTTAGACAGGTGATGGAGAAGGGAAGTGCCCAGATCGAGGGTCTGAGGTGTGTCTATTTTAACGCCAAGAGTGTAGTGAACAAAGTAGATGGGCTTAGGGCGTGGAATGCTGCTTGGGAATGTGATGTAGTGGCCATTAGAGACTTGGATGTCTCAGGGACAAGACTGGGTACTTCAGGTGCCGGGATTCAGATGCTTCAGGAAGGACAGGGAGGGGGGCAAAAGAGGTGGTGGAGTGGCGCTGTTGATCAGGGACAGTGTCATGGCTGCAGAGAAGGTGGATGCCGTGGAGGGACTGTGTACGGAGTCTCTGTGGGCGGAAGTTAGGAACAGCAAAGGGTCGATAACTTTGCTGGGTGTTTTCTATAGGCCGCCCAATAGTGACAGGAAAGTTGAGGTGCAGATAGGGAAACAGATCCTAGAGAGATGTAGTAATAACAGAGTTGTCATGATGGGAGACTTTAATTTCCCAAACATCGACTGGAATATCCCTAGGGTAAGGGATTTGGATGGGGAGGAGTTTGTTAGGTGTGTTCAGGAGGGTTTCCTGACACAGCACGTGGATAAGCCTGCGAGAGGAGAGGCTGTACTTGACCTGGTGCTGGCTAATGAACCTGGACAGGTGTGTCGGATCTCTCAGTGGGAGAGCATAATTCTATCTCCTTCACGATAGCATTAGAAAGAGATAGGATCAGGCAGGCTAGGAAGGTGTTTGTCTGGAGTAAGGGGAAATTCGAAGACATCAGGCAGACAATTGGACGAGTAAACTGAAAGGTGGTGGTCTTGGGGAAAAGTACTGAAGGAAGGTGGCAGATTTTCAAGGAATGTTTGACTGGAGCTCTGCATAACAACTTTCCGATGAGACAAGGAGGTTTTGGTAGGTCGCAGGAGCCGTGGTGCACAAAGGTTGTGGTGAACCTAGTCAGGGAGAAAAGAAAGGCATATAAAAGGTTCAGAGAACTAAGAGATGTTAAGGATCTAGAGGAGTATAAGGTTTGTAGAAAGGAGCTTATAAAGAAAATTAGGAGAGCCAGAAGGATACATGAAAAGGCCTTGGCGGGTAAGATTAAGAAGAATCCCAAGGCATTCTACAAATATGTAGAGAGTAAAAGGATGAGAAGAGAAGGGATAGGACCTGTAAAAGGTGAAGGGGGAAAAGTCTGTGTGGAACCGGAAGAAATGGCAGAGGTGCTTAATGAGTACTTTGCCTTGGTATTCACGGTGGAAAGTGATCTGGGAGGTTGTACTACAGGTTTGCGGCAGTCTGAAAAGATTGAGTATGTGGATGTTAAGAAAGAGGGCGTGTTAGAACTTTTAAATTCTATCAAGATAGATAAGTCGCCAGGACCGGATGGGATGTACCCCAGGTTACTGTGGGAGGTGAGGGAAGTGATTGCAGAGCCCCTGGCGATGATCTTTGCATCGTCGATGGAGGCGGGAGAGGTTCCGGAGGATTGCGGATGTGGTTCCTATTTTCAAGAAAGGGAACAGGGATAGTCCCGGAAATTACCAACCGGTGAGTCTGACCTCAGTGGTTGGTAAGTTGATGGAGAGGATTCTGAGGGGCAGGATTTATGAGCATTTAGAGTTTAGAATGATCAGAAATAGTCAGCACGGCTTTGTCAAGGGCAGGTCGTGCCTTACGATCCTAGCTGAGTTCTCTGAAAACGTGAGTGAACACATTGATGAAGGAAGAGCGGTGGACGTGGTTTACATGGACTTCAGCAAGGCGTCCGATAAGGTCCCTCATGCAAGACTTCTTGAGAAGGTGAGAGGGCATGGGATCCAAGGGGCTTTGGCCTTGTGGATCCAGAACTGGCTTGCCTGCAGAAGGCAGACAGTGGTTGTGGTTGGGTCTTTTTCTGCATGAAGGTCGGTCACCAGTGGAGTGCCCCAGGGATCTGTTCTAGGACCCTTGCTGTTTGTCATTTTCATAAATGATCTGGATGAGGAAGTGGAGGGATGGGTTAGTAAGTTTGCCGACAATACAAAGATTGGTGGTGTTGTAGATAGTCTGGGGGGATGTCAGAAGTTGCAGCATGACATAGATAGGATGCAAGACTGGGCGGAGAAGTGGCAGATGGACTTCAACGTGGATAAATGTGTAGTGGTCCATTTTGGCAGGACCAATGGGATGCAGGAGTACAATATCAAGGGTAGGAGTCTTAGCAGTGTTGAAGAGCAGAAGGATCTTGGGGTCCGGGTCCATAGGACTCTTAAATCGGCCTCGCAGGTGGAGGATGTGGTCAACAAGGTGTATGGTGTACTGGCCTTCATTAATCGAGGAATTGAGTTTAGGAGTCGGGAGGTAATGCTGCAACTTTATAAGACCCATGTCAGACCCCACTTGGAGTACTGTGCGCAGTTCCGGTCGCCTCACTACAGGAAGGACGTGGAAGCTATTGAGAGGGTGCAGAGATTTACAAGGATGTTGCCTGGATTGGGAGGCATGCTTAATGAAGCTAGGTTGAGGGATCTAGGTCTCTTCTACCCGGAGAGATAAAGGTTGAGAGGCGACCTGATAGAGGTTTATAAAACGTTGAGAGGAATAGATAGGGTGGATTCTCGGAGGCTATTTCCCAGGGCTGAAATGGTCGTTATGAGAGGACACAGGTTTAAGGCGCTGGGAAGCAAGTACAGAGATGTTAGGGGTAAGTTTTTCACTGAGGGTGGCGAGTGAGTGGAATCGGCTGCCATCGGTGGTGGTAGAGGCGAACTCACTGGGGTCTTTTAAAAGACTTCTGGGTGAGTATATGGGATCTAATGGGATTGGGAGTTACAGATAGTTCTATGGCTTGGTAGGTATAGATGTGATCGGCGCAACTTGTGGGCCGAAGGGCCTGTTTGTGCTGTAGTGTTCTATAATACTGTCGAGTATTATTGATCCTACATAGAACACTGTAGTAATTTATGACTAAAGAAATAAAAGGGGAAGGATGTTAGATATTTAAGCAGAAACGTGACTGCTTTAAGAGCTGATCACACAATTTGATGGTGACGTCATTACAGTGTTGCACAGGTTGCTGTTTTACTTTGTGTGTACAGGCAGAAAACATCTTTCAATAAACCTTTAGTTAGTTTATATCCACGTGTGCAAACCGCAATTTTGTTTTTGTTTAAAACCCGCAACGCCTAACATAGGCCATTCAGTCCATCAATTGTTTCCTGTTATTCAACGTGATCATGGCAATTCCTCGATCTCAATGCCATTCTCCTACTCTCTACCCACACCCCTCACCACTTTGAGTCTAGAAATCGATGTTTCTTTCTTAAATATATTCAGAGACTTGGCCTCCACAGCCTCACATGGAGAATTCAGATTCACCACCCTCAGTGAATAATTCTCTCATCTCAGTCCTAGTTGGCCTATCCTGTATCCTAAGGCCATGACCCCTTGTCCTAGACCATCCAGCCTAGGGAAACATCATCTCAACATTCACTATGTTCAGTCTTGTCAGGCTTTTATACATTTCAGAGATTTCCTCTCATTCTTAATTCCAGGTCCACTTGCTCTCCCTTATCTATTCTACTAGTTATTGTGAATGCTCCGTGCCTTTAGGCTTGCCTTTTTAACATTACACATTTTTGTCCTCTCGCCCTATTTGCTGCTAGCCCTTGTTTCCTCTGCTTTCCATTTTTGCTTTTACTTTTCTTTTTTTTCATTTGTTTCCCATTTGTCACCTTCTGATTAGGTTCCTAGGCCCCTACAAACTCTTCTCCATTACATCAGTGAATACCCGTGAGGGCATTACTCCTGATCCTGCTGGGGTGCAACCCATCCAGCTTGTGTAGGTCTCAATTTATTCAGAATTGGTCCCAATGTCTCAGGAATCTATTTCCTTCCCTCCCACACCATCTGCCCAGCCATGCATTCAATTCATCTTTTCTCCTATTCCTGATCTCACACGTGGAATTGGGAGTAAGTCTGAGATTGCTATCTTCGAGGTCTTGCATTTTATTTCTTGGCTTCTTACATTCTGTTTTCATGACTTCATCGCTCTTTTTGCCTATTTGTACAAATTGGACCACAACTTCTGGCTGTTTGCCCTTCAGAATGTCCTGCAGACATTCAGCAACATCCTGGACTCTGGCACCAGAAAGGGAACATACTATCCTGCTGTCACGTCTGTGGCACAGCAATGTGCCCCTGACAAGAGACCATAAGGCATCTGAACAGAGGGAGGCCATTCGGCCTATCGAATCTACTCTGCAGAGAATCCCCAATCTCAATTAGTCTTCCTCTCTTTTCCTTCACCTCTGCCTGCCATATGTAACTGAATTGTTGGCAGTGCCATGGACCTGGTGGGTGCTGCATTACCTGAGAAACCATCTCCTCCAACAATACACAAAATGGACAATTACGGGGTGATCAGATCCAGGTTTACAAGAAGACATCAGAAATAGGTGCTATTCAAGTTGACTGCTTGGTCCAACATATTGCAGAGTTTTAAGTTAAGTTTGGGTCAAAATTAGATAGCAGGAGATTGTTTTTTTCCCCAGAGAATAGTGAGGCCTCTCAGTTAGTCAGTCGGTAAGAAGTTTCACAACACCAGGTTAAAGTCCAACAGGTTTATTTGGTAGCACAAGCCACAAGCTTTCTGAGCGCTGCTCCTTCGTCAGGTGAATGGAAGTTGTCAGAAGCTGAATGCTCATGACTGCTGAAGTGTTCCCCAACAGGAAGAGAACGCTCCTGCCTGGTGATTGTTGACCGGTGTTCATTCAGCCTCTGATCTTCAGGTAAGCGTTCTTCAAGGCAGCATTCACAACACATGACAACGTAGAAACACTGAGCAGAAATTGATAGCCAAGTTCCGCATACGACAATGGCCTCAACCAGGATCTTGGGTTCATGTCACACTATCTGTAACCCCTACAACTTGCCTGGGCTTGCAAAATCTCACTAACTGTCCTGGCAAGAGACAATACACATCTCTTTAATCTGTGCTTAACCCTCTCTCCACTCCAACCATTCAACCATTCCAACCATTATCTTGTAAATTGATTTTGTGTCTTGAACACAATTCCCACTCACCTGATGAAGGGGCAATGCTCTGAAGCTTGTAGCTTATGCTACCAAATAAACCTGTTGGACTTTAACCTGGTGTTGTGAGATTTCTTACTGTGCTTACTCCAGCCCAATGGTGGCATCTCTACATCTTAATCAGTCAGTGCAAGGGACTGACTCACTGAATTCCTTCAAGTTTGTTTCAGTCCAAGGGTAAAATCACCTTTTCAAAAGGGCACGACAGCCGGCTATCAGAGGCTGGGTGGTCTTTTAGTTTTGATTGCCTAAATGGAGTGGAAAGTAATGCTGCAGCCATCCCCCTGCACCTCAGATGGAGTTTTTTTTAGAACATATAGAACATAGAACACTACAGCACAAACAGGCCCTTCGGCCCACGAGTTGCGCCGATCACATCAACACCTACCAATCTACAGATCTATCTATAACCCCCAATCCCATAAAACCCCATATACTCATCCAGAAGTCTTTTAAAAGACCCCAGCAAGTTCGCCTCCACCACCACCAACGGCAGCCGATTCCATTCACTCACCACCCTCTGAGTGAAAAACTTAGCCCTAACATCACTTCTGTACTTTCCTCCCCGCACCTTAAATCTGTGTCCTCTCGTAGCGACCATTTCAACCCGGGGAAATAGCCTCTGAGAATCCACCCTATCTATTCCTCTCAACATTTTATAAACTTCTATCAGGTCGCCTCTCAACCTTCGTCTCTCCAGGGAAAAGAGACCCAGCTCCCTCAACCTAACTTCATAAGGCATGCCTCCCAGTCCAGGCAACATCCTTGTAAATCTCCTCTGTACCCTTTCAATAGCTTCTACGTCTTTCCTATAGTGAGGCGACCAGAACTGCGCACAGTACTCCAAATGAGGCCTGACAAGGGTCTTATAAAGTTGCAGCATTACCTCCCGACTCCTAAACTCAATCCCTCGATTAATGAAGGCCAGTACACCATACGCCTTCTTGACCACCTCTTCCACCTGCGAGGCCGATTTAAGAGTCCTGTGGACCCGGATCCCAAGATCCTTCTGCTCTTCAACACTACTAAGACTCCTGCCCTTGGTAGTGTACCTGATACCTGATTTTCTTTACTCTCTCCCAGGATATGTGAAGGGTGAGTTAGGCAAGGTAATAGAAACTCGAAGCAGGAGTAGGCCATTCAGCTCTTTGAGCCTGCTCCATCATTCATTTTGATCATAGCTGATCACTGAATTCAATATGTTTGCCTGCAGTGTGAGCAAAACCATGTAGAGTAGGTTGGGTAGACCAGGACGACTTTTCTTGTCTCAATTTTAGACTGGAGAAATCAGGCACCAATAACACCCAGCTGTTAGAAAGTGTCATGATTTGAAATATTCATTGATACATGAAAGTAATTGAATAGAAAGTTGCAATAGTTGTGGCTGCTTTTGGTGACTGGGCCCGAGGAAATCCCAAAGAGTCTTCAGCCACACAAATAAAAGAGAACCAACTAGAAACAGAGTGTTGTTGTGCCCACAGGTAAGGCAGAGACCATTCATGCAAGGGACAGTGCAAGAGAATGTACAAGAGAACGAGTGTAAGAGACAATGAGCACCTACACAATGGGAAAGGGTGCATTTGTGCAACCAAGAGTGAGCACATTAGACGGAGAGAGACACGTAGGCATGTTATGGGATTTGGAGTGATTAACTCTGATATTCCACATTAGTAATTAGACTGTGTAATGTGTTTAAAGGCTACAGAAACTGGTTGAAATGTTTATCAATGTACAGGAATGATAAGAGGGGAGGGAATAGGGTAGTTGTACAGTCACAAGTTGAGTAATCCAAAGGCCCAGGGTAATGTTTGGGGAATGGGGTTTGAATTATAAGTCTAATGGTGACCATGAAACCATTACCAATTGTCATAAAAACCCATCCTTGAGGGAAGGAAATCTACTGTCCTTACCTCGTCTGACTCCAGAATCACAACAATGTGGCTGACTCTTAAATGCCCTCTGAAATGATCTAGCAAGCCACTTAAATCAAGGGTAATTGGGATGGTTAATAAATGCTAGCCCAGCCAGTACACCCATGTTTCATGAATGAATGGAAAAAATTTATATAATGAAATACCTGCCTCAGTGATAAAATAATCCCTTCTCCTTCAGTAAATACATGCAGATTACACCTTACCGTGAGTGACTGGAATTTTACTAGAGTATAAAGCTTGAGAAAGGCATGAAAGTCAATAAAGCTGATTTTCTTCTTACCAAGAGGATTTGAACCATATTGGGAAACATTGCTCTTGGTGTACGCTGGCTGTAAGACACTGCCGAGCTGGTGAGCAATGACTTCATTGATGTCTGCAAAGGAAATCTGCTTCACGTTCATCAGCTGGGAGCAGATCTTGTGAACCATGTCATTCTCATGAATCAGGAGTGCATCCGAAGTCTGATACAAGTGAGACAGCGTCAGCACTGTGTTATAATTCTGCACAATGACCTGACCAAGAACAAAATGCTCTTTCAGTAGGAAATTAAAGCAAATGGTTCACCCACTGCCCCACCCTGCCGTGCGGGCCCCGCGACCCACTGCCCCACCCTGCCGTGCGGGCCCCGCGACCCACTGCCCCACCCTGCCGTGCAGTCCACTGCCCGACCCAATAGTGCAGCCCCACATCTCAGACTGCATTTTCCCCTTTCCTAAACTGCCACCATTCAGATCATCTTCCTTCCTGTTTTTGCCAAAGTGGCTAACCTCACATTTATCCACATTATATTGTATTTGTCAAATATTTGCCCACTGAGCCAGCCTGTCCATGTCACCCTGCAGCCTCTTATCATCCTCCTCACAGCACACACTGCCACCCAGCTTAGTGTCATCTGCAAATGCAGAGATATTGTATTCAATTCCTTCATCCAAATCCTTAATGTATATTGTGAATAGCTGAGGTCCCAGCACCGAACTTTGCAATACCCCACGAGACGCTACCTGTCACTCTGGAAAGGACCCGTTCATTCCCACTCTGCTTCCTGTCTGCCAATCAGTTCTCTATCCATGTCAATACATTACCCCCAATATATTGAGATTTAATTTTGCTCACTAATCTCTTGCATGGGACCTTGTCAAAAGCCTTCTGAAAGTCCAGGTACACAACATCCACTGGTTCGCCCTAGTCCACTCTACTAGTCACATTCTCAAAAATTCCATAAACTTTGTCCAGCATGATTTCCCTTTGGTGAATCTATGTTGACTTGGACCGATCTTGTCACGGCTTTCCAAATGCTCAGTTATTACGTCCTTAATAATTGACTCCAGCATTTTCCCCGCCACCAATGTCAGGCTATAGTCCCAGTTTTTTCTCTCCCTCTTTTTTTCACAAGTGGAGTTTCATTAGCTACCCTCCAATCCACTGGAAATCTTCCAAAGTCAATAAAATGCTGGAAAATGATCACCAATGTGTCCACTATTTCAAGGGCCACTTTCTTGAGTATTCTGGGATGCAGAGCATCAGGTTCTGGGGATTTACTGGGTTTTAATTCCAGCAATTTCCCCAGTACCATTTCCTGACTAATAAGGATTTCCTTCAGTTCCTCCTTCATGCTATTTCCTCTGTCCCCCAGTACTTCTGGAAGGTTATTTGTGCCCTCCTTAGTGAAGACCGATACAAAGTATTTGTGCAGCTGGTCTGCCATCTCTTTGCCCATTATGAATTCACCTGATTCTAACTGTAAGGGACCTACACTTGTCTTCATCAGTCTTTTTCTCTTCACATACGTATAGATTTTGCGGTTAGTTTTTGTGTTTTCTGCAAGCCTACTCTCGTATTGTATTTTCCCCTTCCAAATTAAACTCTGTCCTCCTCTGCTGGATTTTAAATTTCTACCAGTCCTCAGGTTTGCTGTTTTTTTGGGCCAATTTATATGCCTCCTCTTTGGCTTTAACACTGTCCACGATTTCCCTTGTTTGCCACGGATGAGCCATCTTCCCTTTTTTACTCTTACATCAGACACAGCTGTACAGTTGTTGAAGTTCATCCATGTGTCCTTTAAAATATCTGCCATTGCCTATCCACTGTCAATCCTTTAAGTATCCTTTGCCAGCTTATCTAGCCGTTGCACGTCTCATATCAAAGTTAGCTTACCTCAAGTTCAGGACCCTAGTCTCAAACTTAACTGCCTCATTATCCATCTTAATGAAGAATTCTACCATATTACGGTCATTCTTCCCCAAAGGATCTCACACCACAAGGCTGCTAATTTTAATCCTCTTCTTATTACACAATATCATCTAGGACGGCCTGCTCTCTAATTGGTTCCTTGACATACTGGTCAAGAAAACCATCCCTTATATATTCCAAGAAATCCTCCTCCATTGCATTGCTACCAGTTTGGTGAGCCTAATCAATATACAGATTGAAGTCACCCATAATAACTACTGTATCCTTACTGCACGCATCTCTAATTTCCTGCTTCATGCCATCCCCAACCTCACCAATACTGTTTGGTGGTCTTTACACAACTCCCACCAACGTTTTAATCCTTAGATGTTCCACAGCTTGACCCATACAGATTCCACATCGTCCAGGCTAATGTACATAAGAACATAAGAAATAGGAGCAGGAGTAGGCCATCTAGCCCTTCGAGCCTGCCCCGCCATTCAATAAGATCATGGCTGATCTGTCGCTGCTCAGTTCCACTTTCCCGCCCTCTCCCCATAACCCTTAATCCCCTCTCTTATCAAAAACCCATCAACCCGCGTCTTAAAAATATTTAGCGAGGCAGCCTCCACCACTTCAACGGGCAGAGAATTCCAGAGATTCACCACCCTTTGAGTGAAGAAGTTCCTCCTCAACTCTGTTCTAAACCGCCCCCCTTTTATCTTGAGGCTGTGCCCCCTGGTCCTACTGTCTTTTTTGAGCGGGAAGAGTCTCTCCACCTCTATCCTATCCATCCCATTCATCATCTTATACGTCTCAATGAGATCTCCTCTCATTCTTCTAAACTCTAACGAGTACAAGCCCAGTTTATTCAGCCTCTCCTCATAGCTCAACCCCCTCAGCTCCGGTATCAGCCTAGTAAACCTCCTCTGCACTCCCTCCAAGGCCAAAATATCTTTGCGCAGGTGCAGCGCCCAAAACTGCACACAGTACTCCAGCTGCGGCCTCACCAATGCCCTATACAGCTGCAGCAAGACCTCCCTACTTTTATATTCAATCCCCCTCGCTATGAAGGCCAGCATCCCATTCGCCTTCCTGACCACCTGCTGCACCTGCAAGCTGGGTTTTTGCGACTCATGCACAAGGACCCCGAGGTCCCTCTGCACCGTCGCCTGCTGCAGTTTTTCACCCCGTAAGTAATAGTCCTTCCTACCATTCTTCCTACCAAAGTGGACCACCTCACACTTGCCAACATTAAATTCCATTTGCCATTTCCTGGCCCATTCGCCCAGCCTATCTAGATCCTTCTGCAGACTCTCCACACCCTCCGCACAATTTGCCATTCCCCCAATCTTGGTGTCATCAGCAAATGTCCTTCCTTACTACTGCATTAATCTTCTCTTTAACCAGCAATGCAGCCCCACTGCCCTTTCCTTTCTATCTATCTTTCCTGAATATCAAATACCCCTGAATGTTGAGTACCTAACCCTGATCACCCTGGAGCCAGGTCTCCGTGATCCCAATTACATCATATCCGTTCATGACTGCCTGCGCAGTTAATTCATCTTATTACAAACGCTCCTCGCAATGAGAGACAGAGCATTCAAGCTTGTTTTTTTTGGCATTTTTGCCCTCTTAGAATCATATAATGCGGCCCTTTTTGAGTTTTTTCTTTGGTTTCTCTGCCTTCCACTTTTCCCCTTACTACCTTGTTTCTGTCCTCTCCTTATTTCCCTCTGACATCCTGCATCGGTTCCCATCCCCCGCCACATTCGTTTAACCCCTACCCAACAGCATTCGCAAACACTCCCCCGAGGACATTGGTTTCAGTCCTGCCCAGGTACAGACCGTGCAACTTGACCCACCTCCTCCAGAACCGGTTCCAGCGTCCCAGGAATTTGAATTCTTCCCTCTTGCACCATCTCTCAAGCCACGTATTCATCTCAGCTATCCTGACATTGCTACTCTAACTAGCATGTGGCACTGGGAGCAATCCTGAGATTACTACCTTTGAGGTCCTACATGTTAGTGCAACTTCTAACACCCTAAATACAGCTTGTAGGACCTCATCCTTTTTTTTAAACCTATATGCATCACGGCATCTGGCTGTTCACCCTCCCCCTTCAGAATGTCCTCCATCCGCTCCAAGATATCCTTGGCCTTTGCATCAGGAAGGCAATATACCATCCTGAAGTCTCATTTGTATCCACAGAAACGCTGTCTATTCCCCTTACAATTGAATCCTCTATCACTATGGCTCTGCCACTCTTTATCCTGTGCTCCTGTGCAGCAGAACCAGCCATGGTGCCACGAACCTGGTTGCTGCCACCTTCCCCTGGTGAGCCATCTCCAACAGTATTCAAAACGGTATATCGGCTTTGGAGGGAAGATGACAGCAGGGGTCCCCTACATTGCCTCCCTACTCTTCCTGTCTGGTGGCCACCCATTCCCTACCTTCCTCAGTAATTTTTACCCGCGGTGTGACCAATTTCATAGAATCACAGAACCCTACAGTGCAGAAAGAGGCCCTTCGGCCCATCAAGTCTGCACTGACCACAATCCCACCCAGGCCCTACCTCCATATCCCTACCTATTTTACCCACTAATCCCTCTAACTTACGCATCTCAGGACACTAAGATGCAATTTTAGCATGGCCAATCAACCTAACCTGCACATCTTTGGACTGTGGGAGGAAACCAGAGCACCCGGAGGAAACCCACGCAGACACGAGGAGAACGTGCAAACTCCACACAGATAGTGACCCAAGCCAAGAATCGAACACAGGTCCCTGGAGCTGTGAAGCAGCAGTGCTAACCACTGCGCTACCATGCCACCCCAATTTGCTGAACATGCTATCCATGACTTCCTCAGCATTGTGGATGAGAAGGGATCTGGAAAGTGTGGATTGGCACAGGCTGTTCTCTGGTAAGGATATAAGTGGAAAGTGGGAGGCCTTCAAAGAAGAAATTTTGAGAGTGCAGTGTTTGTACGTTCCTGTCAGGATTAAAGGCAAAGTAAATAGGAACAAGGAACCTTGGTTCTCGAGGGAGATTGTAACACTGATTAAGAGGGAGAGCGAGTCGTATGAAATGTACAGGCAGCAAGGAACAGATCAGATGCTCGAGGAGTATAAAAAATGCAAGAAGCTACTTAAGAGGGAAATCAGGAGGGCTAAAAGGAAGCATGAGGTTGCTTTGGCAGACAGAGTGAAGGAAAACCCAAAAAGCTTCCACAGGTATGTTAGGAGCAAAAGGATAGTGAGGGATAAAATTGGTCCTCGTGAAGACCAAAGTGGTAGACTGTGTATGGAACCAAAAGAGATGGGGGAAGATCCTAAATGTTTTTTTTGCATCCATATTTACTGAGGAAACAGGCATGGAGACTACAGAAATTGGGCAAACAGGTAGGGAGGTCATGGAACCTTTACAGATTAAAGAGGTGGTGGTGCTGGCTGTCTTGAGGCAAAACAGAGTGGATAAATCCCCAGGGCCGGACAGGGTATTCCCACAGACCTTGAGGGAGGCTATTGTTGAACTTGCAGGGGCCCTGGCAGACATATTTAAAATGTCAATATTCACAGGGGAGGTGCCGGATGATTGGAGGGTGGCTCATGTTGTTCCGTTGTTTAAAAAAGGTTCCAAAAGAAATCCGGGAAATTACAGGCCAGTAAGTTTGACGTCGGTGGTTGGCAAGTTATTGGAAGGTGTGATAAGGGATAAGATCTACAAATATTTGGATAGACAGGGACTTATTAGGGAGAGTCAACATGGCTTTGTGCATGGTAGGTCACGTTTGACCAATCTATTAGAGTTTTTTGAGGTCACCAGGAAAGTGGATGAAGGGAAGGCGCTGGATTTCAGCTAAGCCTTTGACAAGGTCCCTCGTGGGAGGTTAGTTAGGAAGGTTCAGTCGCTAGGTATATATGGGGAGGTAGTAAACTGGATTAGACACTGGCTCAGTGGAAGAAGCCAGAGAGTGGTTGTGGAAGATTGCTTCTGAGTGGAGGCCTGTGACTAGTGGTGTGCCACAGGGATCGGTGTTGGGTCCATTGTTGTTTGTCATCTATATCAATGATCTGGATGATAATGTGGTAAATTGGATCAGCAAATCTGTTGATGATACAAAGATTGGAGGTGTAGTGGACAGTGAGGAAGGTTTTCAAAGCTTGCAGAGGGACTTGGACCAACTAGAAAAATGGGCTGAAAAATGGCACATGGAATTTAACACAGACAAGTGTGAGGTATCGCATTTTGGAAGGACAAACCAAAGTAGAACGTACAGGATAAACGGTCAGACTCTGAACAGTGCAGTTGAACAGAGGGATCTGGGAATACAGGTATAGAATTCACTAAAAGTGACATCACAGGTGGATAGGGTTTTATAGAGTGCTTTTGGTACATTGCCCTTTATAAATCGGAGTATTGAGTATAAAAGTTGGGGTGTTATGGTAAAGTTATGTAAGGCATTGGCGAGGCCGAATTTAGAGTATTCTGTACAGTTTTGGTCACTTAGTTACACGAAAGATGTAAATAAGGTTGATAGAGTGCAGAGAAGGTTCACAAGGATGTTGCCAGGACTTGAGAAGCTGAGTTACAGAGAGAGATTGAATAGGTTAGGGCTTTATTCCCTGGAGCGTAGAAGAATGAGGGGAGATTTGATAGAGGTGTATAAGATTTTGATGGGTACAGATAGAGTGAATGCAAGCAGGCTTTTTCCACTGAGGCTAGGGGAGAAAAAAACCAGTGGGCATGGGTTAAGGGTGAAACGAGAAAAGTTTAAAGGGAATATTGGGGGGGTCCTTCTCCACACAGAGAGTGGTGGGAGTGTGGAATGAGCTGCCGGATAAAGTGGTAAATGCGTGGTCACTTTTAACATTTAAAAACTTGGACGGGTTCATGGATGAGAGGAATGTGGAGGGATATGGTCCAAGTGCAGGTCAGTGGGACTAGGCAAAACATGGTTTGGCACATACAAGAAGACCCAAAAGACCTGTTTCTGAGCTGTAATTTTCTATGGATGCTCCAACGTGAATCTATCCACAGCTCTAGAGCTGTCAAGCGGCCTAACAGGACTACAGTAAAGTGGCTACAATTGGACACACTTCCTGCACATAAAGGAGCCAGGGACACTGGAAGGGCCCCTGAATTCCCACATCACATGAGTCTGGGATCTCCTGCTATGAATTAACCCTCAAGTTAACTTAACAACTACATCGCCAAGAGAAAAAAGAAACTATTTACCAGTCACCAGCCTATCACTTGGCTGTGATGGCACGGTTCGATTTTTTTCTATTTCTCACTGGCCCTCGAGCTCCCCCGCAGGTCTGCCTCTCCACTCCTCTCAAAGGTGAGCGCATCTTTCCCCTCAGCACCAAATTCCCACTTGGTTCCAAATTTGCCTGGCCCCTCATTCTGGCTGAGTCTCACTCCAGCTGCAGTCTCTCTCTCTCACTGGCACACGCAGGCTCACTGCTCCAGAGGTTTCCCTTGCTTACGATCCTCTCACTGACTTTTTTCTTGGTTAGAGGGAGGGAAATACTGAAGTAGTGTCTGAAGTTTAACTATCTCTTGACAACAGCTCCTCCACAAATCAGAGCCCGCTCAGGTTCTCCTTCTGGAAGTGGTGACGACGCCAAAGATGCAAATATTCACCCTGACAGACAATCAGCATTGCCACACTGCTGGATGCTTGTCTTTAGTTGAACTGGGAGTATGTCTTGCTCAATAATATGTAATGGACTTTAACATTTTCCCAATAGAGTCATGAAATCTTTCATGTTCATCTGAGAGACTGATGGTTTCATTTCCAATCACATTTAAAAGACATCCTGTAGGTTCTGCAGCATTGAGGGTGTCAGCTTGACTGTTCAAATCTCTGGGTGGGATTGGAACCAATGACCTATTGACTCAGAGGTGAGGGAGTTACCAGCTGAAGCACAGAAGCCTCATGCTATGAAATGCTTATTTCACGGAACAGGGTTAAAAGGCACCACGATCCCATCATCTGCCAATAGCGCCATTAATAACCGACACTGCAGAATCATTCCTTCCTGTACAAACCCAGATCCCATTAAGGCACAATACACTCACTGCAGCAATGCAGAGTGTAACCCCCCCCCCCGAGCAGCTTGTTTGGAATCGTGGCTGTGATAAACGAGTTATTCACACTCTCAATACTAAAGTAATTGGCTCTTAGGCCCTCCAAGCCAGTGCCAACCACATTGCCCTTTCTAAACTAAAAACCTTCTGCCCTTACTCAATCCATATCTCTCCCTATTCATGTACCTATCCAGATGCCTCTTAAATGTCACTAACGGGCCTGTTTCCACTACCTCCTCTGGCAGTGCATTCCAGGCACCCACCACTCCTCACATCTCCATTAAACTTTCCCCTCACACCTTGAACCTGCGTCCCCCTGTAATTGACACTTCCACCCTTGGAAAAAGTCTCTTACTATCCACTCTGTCTATGCCTCTCATAATTTTGTAGACCTCTGTCAGGTCTCTCCTCAGCCTCTGTCTTTCCAGTGAAAACAATCCTCGTTTATTCAACCTTTCCTCACAGTGAATACCCTCGAGTCCTCCTTACACCCTCTAGCTACACCCCCTTGGAATTGGGAACAAGCCTCTATCGATCTTGTCTAAGCCTCAATTTTGTAGGCCTCTATCAGGTCTTCCCTGAGCCTCCACCTTTCCAGTGAAAACAATCCTAATTTATTTCGACCTCTCTTCATAAGCGACACCCTCGCGAGCAGGCGCAACATTCTGATGAACATTCTTTGCACTCTCAACATCCTTCTGGTAGTTTGGTGACCAGAACTGCATCCTAACCAAGGTTTACATAGCTACAACATGATTTCCCAACTCCTGTACTAAATGTCCAAACTGATGAAGGTAAGCATGCCATATGCCTTCTTAATTACCTTGGCCGTCTGTGTTGCCACTTTCAAGGAACTGTGGACCTGCAATCCCAAATCCCATGGTATGTTAACGTTACAGTATAATTCACACCTAAATTTGATCCTCCAAAATGCATCACCTCACATTTGTCCAGATTAAACTCCATCTGCCATTTCTGTGCCCAAGTTTCCAATCTATCTATATCCTGTTGTATCTGCTGACACACCCTGACACTATCAGCAACTCCATTAATCTTCAAGTCATCCAGGGCAGCACAGTGGTTAGCACTGCTGCCTCACAGTTCCAGCGACCTGGGTTCAATTCCAGCCTCAGGTGACTGTCTGCGTGGAGTTTGCACATTCTCCCTGTGTCTGCGTGGGTTTCCTCCAGTGCTCCGATTTCCTCCCAAAAGACATGCAGATTCGGTGGATTGATCATGCTGGATTGTCTGCTGGTGTTGGGGGCACTGGCGTGGGGTTGCGTGGGTGGGATTATTGTCAGTGCTGGCTCGGTGGACTGGGTAGCCTCCTTCTGCACTGTGGAGATTCTAAACTTACTAATCAGACCACCCACGTTTCCCTCCCGATCATTTATATATACACTATAAACATCAGAAGTCTCAGCACTGATCCCTGCAAAACACCACTAGCTACAGATCCCCATTCGGAAAAATACCCTTCCACCATTTCTCTGTCTTCTATAAACAAGCCGTGCCTTACTAACCTTATTGAGTTCTTTGAGAAAGTGGCCAAAGAGGTGGATAGGGGTAAGGCAGTTGACGTGGTATATATGGATTTTAGTAAGGCGTTTGATAAGGTTCACCATGGTGGGCTTCTGCAGAAAATGCAGATGTATGGGATTGGGGGTAATCTAGGTACTTGGATCAGGAATTGGCTGGCAGATAGGAGACAGAGGGTGGTGGTTGATGGTGAATATTCGTCATGGAGTTCGGTTACGAGTGGTGTGCCTCAGGGATCTGTTTTGGGGCCACTGCTGTTTGTAATTTTTATTAATGATCTGGATGACGGTATAGTTGGGTGGATTAGTAAGTTTGCTGATGACACCAAAGTCGGTGGTGTGGTAGATTGTGAGGAAGGGTGTCATAGTTTGCAGGGTGACTTAGATAGGTTGCAGAGCTGGGCCGCGAGGTGGCGGATGGAGTTTAATGTGGAGAAGTGTGAGGTAATTCATTTCGGTAGGAGTAACAGATGTGTTCAGTATAGGGCTAACAGGAGGACTTTGAATAGTGTGGAGGAGCAGAGGGATCTAGGTGTATGTGTACATAGATCCCTGAAGGTTGGGAATCAAGTAGATAAGGTAGTTAAGAAGGCATACGGTGTCTTGGCGTTTATTGGTAGGGGGATTGAATTTAGGAGTCGCAGCGTCATGTTGCAACTGTACACAACTCTGGTGCGGCCGCACTTGGAGTACTGTGTGCAGTTCTGGTCCCCACATTACAGGAAGGACGTTGAGGCTTTGGAGAGGGTGCAGAGGAGCTTTACCAGGATGTTGCCTGGTATGGAGGGGAAGTCATATGAGGAGAGACTAAGGGATTTGGGGTTGTTTTCGCTGGAAAGAAGGAGGCTAAGAGGGGATCTTATTGAAACATATAAGATGATTAGAGGTTTAGATAGGGTGAATAGTGATAGCCTTTTTCCTCGGATGGAGAATGCTAGCACGAGGGGGCATGGCTTTAAATTAAGGGGTGGTAGTTATAGGACGGATGTCAGGGGTAGGTTCTTTACCCAGAGGGTGGTGAGGGATTGGAATGCCCTGCCTGCTGCGGTTGTAAATGCGCCTAGTTTGGGGGCGTTTAAGAGATCTATGGATAGGTTTATGGACGAAAAGGGATTGGTTTAGATTAGTGGGTCAGTGTTTTTTTTAAAAAAAACTGGTCGGCGCAACATCGTGGGCCGAAGGGCCTGTTCTGCGCTGTAATGTTCTATGTTATAAGCCAGTTCTGTATCGATCTAGCCAGCCCACCCTGAATCCCATGTGATTTTAATTTTTGTACCAATCTGCCATGTGGGACCTGGTCAAACTCCTTACTAATGTCCACATTAACTACATCCACAGCCCTTCTCTTATCAATTATCTTTGTCACCTCTTCATGACTGCCTATTCTCCAGTCCTCCGGAACATTGCCTGTGATCAAAGAGAACGTGAAGACGTCTGTTAAGGCCCCACTATATCTCCCACATTAACCTGGAATAAGTTTCATTTGGCCCGGGGACTTGTCTACCTTAATGCAATTTAGGATACTCAACACTTGCTCCTTTGATACAATGACATTCTCCAGAGAATTCACACACTCCTCCCTGACCTCAACATCCATCATGTCCCGCTCCTTGGTGAATACCGATACAAGGTACTCATTAAGGATCTCACCCACTTCCTCTGGCTCAATGCGTAACTTTCCTCCATTGTTCTTGAGTGCACCTACTCTTTCTCTTGCTACCCTCTTGCTTCTAATACATGCATAAAAGCCTTGGGATTCTCCTTAACCTTGTTTGCTAAAGACACTTCATGGACCCTTTTAGCCCTCCTAATTCTGCATTTAAGTTCCTTCCTACTTTCTCCATATTCCTTAAGGGTTTTGTCAGTTTTTAGTTCCCTAGACCTATTAGATGCTTCCTTTTTCCTTTAGGCTAAGCTTACAATTTCCCTTGTCATCCATGGTTTAATGGACAGCAAAAGTAGATACTGAAAATGAACTGGAAGAGGATAATTGATACTAATTTATAAGCCATTCATGTACCTCCTGGGCACTTGTGGGATAGAACTATTTTATCAATATTTTATCTGCATCCATCCCAACTTGAAAGGGGAATGGGACAGCACAATAGCACCAGGGATTGGTGCAGGGACCTATCTTACCTCTCCAGTTCCATATGGCCAGGTCAGCTGGTTCAATATGAATGAGTTTGGGTATGTATCCCGCAAACACTGAGTGACATGGGTCCCAGGCCAGAGCCAGTACCTCCAGCCAAGCTCATCATTGTGAAAAAGCCACTTAGTCGGTTCACACTTCTCAACCTCCTGCCGGACCAAGTCCATCACAGTTTCTTCATGTTGAGGACCATGAACACAGAACCTGACCAACAGAACATACACAAACATTGGTGCATAAGTAAAGAAAAAATGGAAACCAAATACTTGTCATTTTTACAGTTCCATTCACAGCCACCGGATGTCTTCAAGCACTATACAGGCAATGGAACTTTTGAATTATACTCAACTGTTGTAAGGGAGGAAACACAGGAAGGCATTCTGTACGCAGCAAGCACCCACAAACAACAGTCTAAACAAATCTCCTGAAATGTTGCTTGAAGGATAGATATTGGCTGAGGGAAACGGACAGAACTCCCCTGCTCTTTTTCAAAATAGTGAAGAAACAGTTTCATTTGACACATGGCACACCCTGTGCACAGCACTCCCGACGCACTACACTAGATCAATTGACGAAGACTTGGCCTTCTGACGACAGTTCAATAATAGAAAGTACAATAAGTAGATGCTGGAAATTGGAAATATCATGGCAAGCACAATAGTTAGCACTTCTGCCTTACAGCGAGGGCGGGGGGGCGAGGGGGGGGGGGGGGGGCGAGGCGAGGGGGGGGGGCGAGGGGGGGGGCGAGGGGGGGGCGGAGGGAGGGGGGGGGGCGAGGGGGGGGGGCGGGGGGGGGCGAGGGGGGGGGCGAGGGGGCGAGGGGGAGGGGGGGGGGGCGGAGGGGGGGGGCGAGGGGGGGGGGGGCGAGGGGGGGGGCGGGGCGGCGAGGGGGGGGCGGAGGGGGGGGCGAGGGCAAGATCAAGTTGTTGAATTAAACGATCAGCCATGATCAAAATGAATGGCAAAGCAGGGTTGAAGGGCCGAAGGGCCTCCTCCTCCTAATTTCTAAAGGATTGTGAAAGGAAAAGTGTCAAAGGGTGTTTTGGTGATGGGTAGATTCATTCTCACCCATTTGCCCAATTGTTTCCCGATCCTTGTTTCTGACAGAAGCACGATTGGTTTCCATATCTCCAGTGCCCGATTTTGCAGCTTTGGATAAAGTGCGATTGATGACCTTTGGCTCCATATCGACTAGGATAGCCCGAGCTACTGGCAATGCTGAAAATCACACGTACTGGAAAATTAACACTCCAGTATATAAAAATATACTTTCCAGCTACAGCATAAGAATGTGGCTCTAATGGTCAACACTAAAACCCCAGAGGAAGGATGAAGCTCCACATTACGAAAGAGAATCATCTTAATTTGGCTGTACTCAGCCTTAATATTGCAGCAGGAATCTCATGGTCTTGATAGACAAGTTGGAAATGATCTCAATAACAAGGCGGATGTGGAAAGGACATTTCCTCTATGAGTGAGTCCAGAAAACAGAAGTCACTGTCTTAAATTAGGAGTCACCTTTATAGGACAGAGATGAGGAGAATGTTTTTCTCTCAGGATTGTGTGGCTTTAGAACATTCTGCCTCTGAACGTGGTGGAGAAAGGTCACTGAATATTTTAAGGCAGAGGTGGATAGATTCTTGTTCGGCAAGAGTATCAAAGATTATCTGGAGAGTTTGATTTGATTTATTGTCACCACGTATTAGTATTCAATGAAAAGCAGATCATTCATAGGGAAGGAGAGTGCAAAATGTAGTGTGACAGTCATAGCTAGGGTGTAGAAAAAGAACAACTGAATTGAGTTGCACTTTTGATTAAGGAAAACATCACAGCAGTACTAAGAGGGGATATCTGAGGGTTTGGCCACAGTCTATATGGTAGAACTGAGAAATAAGAAGGGAGAAATCACTTGGATAGGGTTGTACTATTGGCCCCCAATAGTCGATGGGAAATTGAAGAGCAATATGTAAAGAGATTATAGATAGCTCCAAGAAAAATAGGGTGGTAACAGTAAGGGATTTTAAGCTTCCCAACACTAACTGGGACAGTCACAGTTTTAGAAGGTTGTATGGAGAGAAATTTGTGGAGTGTATTCAGGAGGAATTTCTCATTCATTATATGTTCATGACCCAACAAGAAAGGGGACAAAACTTGACTTCCTCTTGGGAAGTAAGGAAGGGCAGGTGACAGAAGTGTTAATGAGGGATCACTTTGGGACCAGTGACCATAATTCTTTAGTTTTAAGATGCTATGGAGAATGATAGAATTTTAACTTTGGGTCGGACCTAAGTTGGGGTAAGGTCAATTTTGTTGGTATCAGGCAGGAACTTTCAACAGTTAATTGGGGACGTCTGGTAAGTGGGAGGCTTTCAAAAGTATGTTAACCAGGGTTCAGGGTAAACACATTCCTTTTAGAGTGAAGTGCAAGGCTAGTAGAAGTAGGGAACCCTGTATGACTTGGGATATTGAGGCCTTGGTCAAGAAGAAGGAGGCACATGACATGCATAGGCAGCAGGGATCAACGGGTGTAGGAGTAGAGTGAAGAGAGAAATCAAAACAGCAAAAATGGTTCACAAATGTATTTTGGCAGATAAGGCAAAAGACAATCCAAAGAGCTTCTACAAATGCATAAACGCCAAAAGAGTAACTAGAGAGAGAGTAGGACTTCTTAAGGATCAATAAGGTCATCTACATGCAGATCCACAAGAGATGGCTGAGATCCTAAATGAATATTTCTCATCAGTATTCACTGTTGAGCAAAGCATGGGTGTTAAGAAACGTGGGGAAATAAATAGTGATGTCTTGAAGAGCATACATATGACAGAAGAAGTGGTACTGGAAGTCTTAAAGCACATCAAGGTAGGTAACTACAGGCCAGTGAGCCTAACATCTATAGTAAGATTGTTAGAAGATATTTTGAGAGACAGGTTCTTTAGGCCTTGAGAGATGCAAGGACTGATTAGGGATATTAAGCATGGCTTTGTAAGTGGGAAATAACTTCACAAATTTGATTTGAGTTTTTTGAAGGAGTAACAGAAAAGATAGATGAGGGCAGTGGAGTTGAAGTTATCCACATGTAGTTCAGCAAGGCCTTTGATAAGGTACCACATGGTAGGTTGTTGCACAAGGTTAAATCTGGGTCCACGGTTATTTGTCATTTATATTAATGATTTGGATAAGAATATAGAAGGCATGGTTAGTAAAGTTGCAGATGACAACAAGATTTGGTGTCCCCCCAACCCCACCCCTCCTCCACCCACCTCCCCACCCCCAACCCCTCACCCCCCAACCCCACCCACCCGCCTCTCACCCCTCCCGCACCCCCCACCCCTCCCCTCCCCCCTCCCCCCTCCCCCCCACCCCTCCCCCCTCCCCCCACCCCCCCTCCCCCCTCCCCCCCCACCCCCACTCCTCCCCCCTCCCCCCCCCCCTCCCCCCCACCCTCCCCCCCCACCCCCATCTCCTCCCCCTCCCCCCACCCCTCCCCCCACCCTCCCCCCCCACCCCCATCTCCTCCCCCCTCCCCCCACCCCTCCCCCCACCCCCCCCTCCCCTCCCCCCACCCTCCTCCCCCCCGCACCCTCCCCACCCCCCCTCCCCCCACCCCCCCTCCCCACCCCCCCACCCCTCCCCCACCCCCCCCCCCCGCACCCCTCCCCACCCCCCCTCATCCCCACGCCCCCTCCCCCCCTCCCGCACCCCTCCCCACCCCCCCTCCCCGCACCCCTCCCCACCCCCACGCCCCCTCCCCCCCCTCCCGCACCCCTCCCCACCCCCCCCTCCCGCACCCCTCCCCACCCCCCCTCCCGCACCCCCCTCCCCCCCGCACCCCTCCCCACCCCCCTCCCCCCCCGCACCCCCTCCCCACCCCCCTCCCGCACCCCCCTCCCCACCCCCACCCCCCTCCCCCCCCGCACCCCTCCCCACCCCCCTCCCGCACCCCCCTCCCCACCCCACCCCCCTCCCCCCCGCACCCCTCCCCACCCCCCTCCCGCACCCCCCTCCCCACCCCACCCCCCTCCCGCATCCCCCTCCCCACCCCACCCCCCTCCCGCACCCCTCCCCCAACCCCACCTCCCCACCCCCCCCACCCCCTCCCCGCACCCCTCCCCCCACCCCCACCCCTCCCCACCTCCCCCACCCCTCCCCACCCCCCTCCCGCACCCCTCCCCCACCCCCACCCCTCCCCACCTCCCCCACCCCTCCCCACCTCCCCCACCCCTCCCCACCCCCACCCCTCCCCACCCCCACCCCTCCCCACCTCCCCCACCCCTCCCCCACCTCCCCCACCCCCCCCCACCTCCCCCACCCCCTCCCGCACCCCTCCCCCACCCCCACCCCTCCCCACCTCCCCCACCCCCCGCCCCCCCTCCCTCCCCCCCACCCCTCCCCACCCCCCCTCCCGCACCCCCCACCCCTCCCCACCTCCCCCACCCCCCGCCCCCCTCCCTCCCCCCCACCCCTCCCCACCCCCCCTCCCGCACCCCCCACCCCTCCCCCACCCCCCCTCCCGCACCCCCCACCCCTCCCCACCCCCCCTCCCGCACCCCCCACCCCTCCCGCACCCCCCACCCCTCCCCACCCCCCCTCCCGCACCCCCCACCCCTCCCCACCCCCCTCCCGCACCCCCCACCCCTCCCCACCCCCCCTCCCGCACCCCCACCCCTCCCCACCCCCCCTCCCGCACCCCCCACCCCTCCCCACCCCCCCTCCCGCACCCCCACCCCTCCCCACCCCCCCTCCCGCACCCCCCACCCCTCCCCTCCCGCACCCCCCACCCCACCCCACCTCCCGCACCCCCCACCCCCCCCTCACCCCCCCCTCCCCCCCCCCCCCTCACCCCTCCCCCCCCTCACCCTCCCCTCACCCCTCCCCCCCCTCACCCTCTTCCTCCTCCTGCCTGAAGAAGCGTTCTTGTGACGCGGTGCAGTAACTCTGGCTGCGGCCGTGCCCGCTGCGGCCATCCTGTCTGAGGAGCTGGAGCAGGCTCTGGCCCACCTGGTTACCACACTGCCCCAACTGCAGCAGCAGCACCGCCATTGCCGCGCAAACCCAGCCCCGCCCACATCCGCCGCGACTCCGTCCACCCTCAGCCCCGCCCATTCAGCCGTAGCCACTCACAGCCCCTCCCACCCTCCGCCATGGCTCCGCCCACACTCTGGCCTACACCCAAACCCCCGATCCTGACCCTCTGCTCCCCAGACCCCCACCCGGCCTTGACCCCTCTGCCCCAGCCAAAACCCAGATCTCAACCCCCTTCCTTGATCCTCTGACCCAGCCTCCTGGTAAAAAGTCTGACAACACCAGGTTTTAGTCCAACCTATTTCCTGGCCCAGAGCCTCTGACTCACCGTCCCCACAGTCCAGCCTAGACTCAGATTCCCCCTCCCCCAGACCCTGTCCCCCCACATTCCCTGACCCACAGCCCTGACCCCCTAACCTCGCCAGCCCCTGATCCCAGACTCCCGGCTCTGATCTCTGACCCTTACCCCCAGACCTTTTCCCCCCTCCCTGACCTAGACCCAGATCCCTGATCCTTTTGGATTATTTTTGTTTCACAAGAGATTTGACAACATTATTCAAAATCATGAGTTGCCTGAATGGAGTAGACAGGGAGAAGCACAGAGGGCACAGTGGTTAGTACTGCTGCCTCACAGTGCCAAGGACCTGGGTTCCATTCCCAGCTTGGGTCACTATCTGTGTTATAATTATTGCTCATTTAAAGGCGTCATTCCCACTGCTGCTGGGATCAGCCAGGTGGGATAATTGCCATGCAGGTAGCTGAAAACTCTGGCATGTTTGCTTGTGGGTCCCACAAGGAGGAGTCGCTTGTGGTGAGGCTTAGTTTTTGATTGAGGGTCCTGTATTGGGAAGGGATGAAGCTCCTGAGGGTGCCTAATACTTTATATCAATTTCCCTGCAACCCCCAATCTGTAATTATAATTTTGGACAGAGGCAGGAAGGTAGCAAGCTCTCCATCTGAGTATATCTCCACCCCTCACCCTTCACCCAACCTCCAACTCACCTTGAGAGAGAGCAGTAAATTAGGTCCATAGAATGTTACAGCACAGAAGGTGGTCATTTAGTCTATCATGCCCATTCCAGCTCCTGTGAGTGCTACTCAACTAGTACCACTCACCTGCCTTTTAGCTCTTCAAAGGAAAGAGAACGAGAACCTGGTGAACCGGTGGCACCATCACCCACCTGTGACCTGGATCCCTTGCTGCTCCGATAGGTGCATTGTCAGAAGTTATGATTACTCTCACAGGCACTTCCTACAATAAAGAGCTGCCAATCTTTGATTGGCCTGCACCTATTGGGGAAGTGGCATTTCTACTCCCAGAGTTCTCCAGTGAACTTCATCACTGGCCACTTATGGTGGATCCTCGGTGAGAAGGCGATTTGGGGGTCTCGGTGCTTCTCTAGCCAGCCAGAAAGACTCCCATTGTCTGTATTCTGCTCTATGATTCTGATTCGGTGAAGCTGTCAGATTGTCATAAAAACCCACCAATTTCATGTGAAGCTGCCATCTTTACCAAGACTTGTCTATGTGATTCCAATCCTTACCAACACATTTGATTCCTTACTGCCTAATGAGCTTCTTGATTTGATTTATTATTGTCACACGTATTAACATACAGTGAAAAGTATTGTTTCTTGCGCATTATACAGACAAAACATACCGTTCATAGAGAAGGAAACAATAGAGTGCAGAATGTAGTGTTACAGCCATGGCTAACATGCAGAGAAAGATCAACGTAATGCAAGTCCATTCAACAATCCATTGACAGCAGCAGCAGGGAAGAAGCTGTTCTTGAGTCAGTTGGTATGTGACCTCAGACTTTTGTATAATTTTCCCAAAAGAAAAAGGTGAAAGAGAGAATATCCAAGGTGCATGGGGTCCTTAATTACTTTAATTATGCTGGCAGCTTTGCTGAGGAAGGGAGGAGTGTAGACAGCGTCAATGGATGGGAGGCTGGTTTGCGTGATGGATTGGGCTATGTTCACGACCCTTTTGTAGTTCCCTGTAGTCTTGGGCAGAGCAGAAGCCCATACCAAGCTGTGATACAACTAGAAAGAATGCTTTCTATGATGCATTTGTAAAAGTTGGTGAGAGTCGTAGCTCACGTGCCAAATTTCCTTAGTCTTCTGAGAAAGTAGAGGTGTTCTAGAGTAGAGGCTTTCTTAACTATTGTATCGGCATGGTGGTGATCTGGACACTGAACAACTTGAAGCTCTCGACCCCCTCTTCTTCATCCCCATTGATATAGACAGAAGCACGTTCTCCACTATGCTTCCTGAAGTCGACGACAGTCTCCTTCATTTTGTTGACATTGAGGGAGAGATTATTGTTGCCGCACCAGTTCACCAGATTCTCTATCTCATTCCTGTACTCTGTCTCGTCATTGTTTGAGATCTGACCCACTACGGTGGTGTCGTCAGCAAACTTGAAAATCAATTTGGAGGGGAAGTTGGCTGCACAGTCATAGGTGTATAAGGAGTATAGTAGGGGGCTGAGAACATAGGCTTGTGGGGCACCGATGTTGAGGATGATTGTGGAGGACGTGTTGCCTATCCTTGCTGATTGTGGTCTGTGAGTTAGGAAGTTCAGGATCGAGTCATAGAGGGAGATGCCAAGGCCCAGGCCACAAAGTTTGGAGATGTGTTTCATGGGAATAATAGTATTGAAAGCTGAGCTGTAGTCAATAAATAGGAGTCTAACATAGGTGTTCTTGTTATCTAGGTGTTCCAGGGTTGAGTGTAGGGCCAGAGAGATTACATCTGCTGTGGACCTGTTGCCGCGGTAGGCAAATGGTAGTGGATTCTGTTAGCTTTAGGAATAAGGAATAAATTCCAATCTTACCAATAATAGGTACTTACGTATAAACTATGTGATATGCCTGGATGAACAATAATTCTTGTTGTCAGATGACAACATTATTGGAACTAAAACATGATACCTCATACTCTCTCTAACCGATGTATAAATACACAAGAGCACATTGATTAGAATAAAAGAATATCTGGCTCTCTTCAATATTCTTATCTTTTCCAAAGAGACAAAGTACCTCAAAATGTTATTATTTTATGACTATCGTTCACCGACAAGGAGTAGCTGTGGAGTTCAGTGTGAGCAATAGGTAAAGATGCTGTTAACACATGTATCTGTAGAGCATAGAGAAATAGCTTAAAGTTAAATAGATTGGATATAGTCAGGCACATTGATAACCCACATTATGGAAACAACTGTGAGTTTAGTCATAAACATAGGACATAAGGTTCGATGCTGCTAACACAGCATTAGTTAGGGATAATAAAAAGACTGCCTGTAATGTGGAGATAACACCAGAGATGTGATGTGCAGTGAAGCATACACCACATCCTGCAGGAATGTAAGAGGCCAAGTTACAAAAAGCAAATGGTCTGCAAGATGTGTTGTTTTTACAACTAAGCATAAAAGGGGGGAAAGGTCACAGATGGTTGGGACAGCAGTGATCAGGTTGGCAAAGGATTGATTACCGCCAATCTGAACTGGACATGTAACCGTGTTAGATAAGATGGATGAGTTTGCTAATGCACTCTTGTGATAACAGGAGACATTGTTAGATGGGAACTTGGGGCACCTTGAGCCAATAGGGGAATGACAACACATAGATGGGACAGGGACCACCAATTAGGGGAGAACAACATATTGCAAAGCCATTACAATGCTTGTAAAAAAGTATAAAATGTGCTGCCAATTTATGTAAAGTGTGCCTATTTCGCTAGACACCCGGTCTTGCAAGAACGTCAAATAAAATCTTGCTCCTTCAGAACTTGACTTGACTAAATTGTTTAACTGTGAGCTGTGTTTCTCACATCAGGATCTAGATCTGGATTGGAAGTAGACCAGAATTACAAGTGGGATTTGGATTGGGATGAGAATCTAGATTGGTTTTGGCATCTTAATTGGGATCAAAATTAGGATTGGGATCAAGATCTGGATGATGATCAGGATTAGGATCTAGATGGAGATCAGGATAGTGATCCGAATCAGGATTGGGATCTGGTTTGGGATGAGAATCTGGATTAGAATCAGGATCTGGATGGGGATCCGTATGGGGATCGGGATCCTGATGAGGATGCAGCCTGGCCACTGTTGAGGCCCCTCCCTGCACTGCATCGCGTGAACACAACCCGACCAGTGGCTGAGTCTGAAATACACTAAAATTGAACCGAAGTATTCCAGAGGGCATTAGATCACTGGAATAGAAACAATGGGCGAAGGTTCGGGGAAAAGGCAGGGCAATGACACCAGGCATGATGCCCATTTAGAAAACTGGTACACGGGCCCAGTGTCCTCCTTCTGTGATCCGATGGGAGCGCCGGATGGGGCGGGGTCAGTCCGGATTTGGGCCAATGGGAACGCGGGATGGGGCGGGGTCTGTCCGGATTTGGGCCAATGGATGTGCCGGATGGAGCGGGGTCTGTCCAATTTGGGCCAATGGGAATGACGGTTGGGGCGGGGCTGCTCTTTTCCGTTGTGAGGGAAATGGCGGCCGCACCTGGATATCCGGAGATTCCGAGCGCCGCTTCTCGCTCCAGCCGAGCCCAGAATATTGTACCCCGCCTTCAGCATGGTCGTTATACGGGGCACGGGCCCACCAGAGTCTCACAGGTAAGCCTGGGGAGTCAATTGGTCGCCCGCCGCGAAGGCCGCGGAAGCCTGGGACTCCGTTTGGGAGTGGGGTGGCGAGTGAGTGGTTGCTGTAGGCCTAGCTTCATTCGAAGGGAGCCGGTAATCAGTTCCTTCCCTTATCAAGGAATGGTGATCACATTCTCGGGTTTAGGCAAAGTGTGGATTATGGAGGAAATCCTATGGTTTAATCCTAATGGGAGTCTTATTAAACCCTCCTAAAACTCCTTTCTAGTTCTTAAACTGCCGTGTTCGAATTCACTGGAATGTTAATGTCGACCTGGATTGTTAATCCAACAATGGAAGGATTATATTTTTATACCCAAAATATTATTTAAACTTTTTGTGTATAAACTCACTGATCTTTGACAAGGTTGATAAGCATTAGCAGGCCATCAATCCAGTCTTCCCTGTGCTGTTTCTTTCAAAACCTGTACATTTTATTTTCACCTATTTCTCCATTTTGTTTTGAAAGTTGCAATTGAATCAGTTTCTGCTACCCTTTCAATCTGTGCACTTCGGATCACACGAAGTTTAAAGTTTTAGTGTTATAAGTAGGCTTAAACTGACACTGCAATGAAGTTACTGCAAAAATCCTGCGAAGAGTGAGTGGGCAAAGATCTGGCAGATAGAGTATAATGGTGGCGAATGTGAGGTTATCCATTTTGGAAGGAATAATAGTAAAATGGACTATTATTTAAATGGTGAAAAATTACAACATGCTACTGTGTAGAGGGACCTGGGGTCCTTGTGCATGAATCACAAAAACTCAGTTTGCAAGTGCAGCAGGTGGCCAAGAAGGCAAATGGAATTTTGGCCTTTATTGCAAGAGGGATGAAGTATAAAAGCAGGGAGGTCTTACTGCAATTGTACAAGGTACTGGTGAGGTTGCACCTAAGAGTACTGTGTACAATTTTGGTCCCCTTATTTAAGAAAGCGTATATTAGCTTTGGAGGGAGTGCAGAGAAGGTTCACCAGGTTGATTCCAGAGATGAGGGGGTTAGCTTATGAGAAGAGATTAAGTAGACTGGCCTGTACTAGATGGCCTACTCCTGCTCCTATTTCTTATGTTCTTATGTACTCATTGGAGTTTAGAAGGCTAAGGGGAGATCTTATAGAGACATGTAAGATAATGAAGGAGCTAGACAGGGTAGAAGCAGTGAGGTTATTTCCACTTAGATTGGAAACAACAAGAACTAGAGGGCACAGCCTCAAATCAAGGGGGAGTCAATTTAGAACAGAGTTGAGGAACTACTTGAAGAGAGATTGAGTAAACTGGGGTTGTTCTCCTTGGAAAGACGGATAAGAACATAAGAAATAGGAGCAGGAGTAGGCCATCTGGCCCTTCGAGCCTGCCCCGCCATTCAATAAGATCATGGCTGATCTGTCGTGGCTCAGTTCCACTTTCCGGCCCTCTCCCCATAACCCTTAATCCCCTCTCTTATCAAAAACCCATCAACCCGCTTCTTGAAAATATTTAGCGAGGCAGCCTCCACCACTTCAACGGGTAGAGAATTCCAGAGATTCACCACCCTTTGAGTGAAGAAGTTCCTCCTCAACTCCGTTCTAAAATGCCCCCCTTTATCTTGAGGCTGTGCCCCCTAGTCCTAGTGTCTTTTTTGAGCGGGAAGAGTCTCCCCACCTCTATCCTATCCATCCCATTCATCATCTTATACGTCTCAATGAGATCTCCCCTCATTCTTCTAAACTCCAACGAGTACAAGCCTAGTTTATTCAGCCTCTCCTCATAGCTCAACCCCCTCAACTCCGGTATCAGCCTAGTAAACCTCCTCTGCACTCCCTCCAAGGCCAAAATATCTTTGCGCAGGTGCGGCGCCCAAAACTGCACACAGTACTCCAGCTGCGGCCTCACCAATGCCCTATACAGCTGCAGCAAGACCTCCCTACTTTTATATTCAATCCCCTTCGCTATGAAGGCCAGCATCCCATTCGCCTTCCTGACCACCTGCAAGCTGGGTTTTTGCGACTCATGCACAAGGACCCCGAGGTCCCTCTGCACCGTCGCCTGCTGCAGTTTTTTGCCACGTAAGTAATAGTCCTTCCTACCAAAGTGGACCACCTCACACTTGCCAACATTAAATTCCATTTGCCATTTCCTGGCCCATTCGCCCAGCCTATCTAGGTCCTTCTGCAGACTCTCCACACCCTCCGCACAATTTGCCGTTCCCCCAATCTTGGTGTCATCCACAAATTTTGACACCCTACACTTGGTTCCCTCCTCCAGATCATCTATATAAATGGTAAAAAGCTGAGGCCCCAGCACCGACCCCTGGGGCACTCCACTAGTCACCATCCGCCAATCCGAATAGCACCCGTTGACCCCCACTCTCTGCCTCCTATTTGACAACCAATCCTCTATCCACGCTAACACCCTACCCCCAACTCCAAGTCCCCTGACCTTCTGCAATAACCTCTTGTGAGGTACTTTGTCAAACGCCTTCTGAAAATCCAGAAAGACCACATCCACCGGCTCTCCTCTATCGACCGCCCTAGACACATCCTCATAGAACTCCAGTAAATTTGTCAGACACGACTTCCCTTTAATGAAACCGTGCTGCGTCTGCTCTATCAAGCAATTCCCTTCAAGATGCCTCGCAATTTCCTCCTTAATGACGGATTCTAACATTTTACCTACCACAGACGTTAAACTAACCGGCCTATAATTCCCTGCCTTTTGCCTGGCACCCTTAAACAACGGCGTAACATTAGCCGTTTTCCAATCCTCCGGCACTTCCCCGGAATCCAGTGACGTCTGGAAAATAACCACCAATGCATCCACTATAACCTCCGCCATTTCTTTCAGAACCCTCGGGTGCATTCCATCCGGTCCTGGGGACTTGTCCACAATCAGCCCCTCCAGTCTGTCGAGCACCGCCTCTCTAGTAACAGTAATGTCATTAAGACCCTCCAGTCCTACCACCTTTCCATCGCTAACACCCGGCAAATTATTCACGTCCTCCTCCATGAAGACAGAAACAAAAAAGTTATTCAATACCTTAGCCATATCCCCATCTCCTACCACTAGGTCCCCTTTCTCATCCTCTAAAGGAGCAACGTTCACCCTAGCCAGCCTCTTCCTTTTTATATATTTATAAAAACTCTTGCTATCCTTTTTTATATTAAGCGCTAGCCCAGCTTCATAGTTTCTCCTACCCTCCTTTATCAGCTTCTTTGTCAATCTTCGTTGACATTTAAACCTTTCCCAATCCTCTTCTCGCCCACTACTCTTAGCTACTCTAAATTCCTCCGCTTTTAATTTAACACTTTCCTTCACCTCCTTCGTTATCCACGGCTTATTACCTCTCCTCCTACAGTCCTTTTTGACCATCGGAATAAATTTCTGCTGAGCACCAAGAAAGATCTCCTTAAAGATCCTCCACTGCTCCTCAGCAGACCCTCCCTCCAATGCACTCCCCCAGTCCACATTCGCCAATTCTTCTCTCATCCTACCGTACTCCCCTCTATTCAAACAAAGGACATGTGTCCGGGAACCCACTTTCTCCTCCTCCATCTGCACCAGAAACTCCTCCATACGATGATCGCTCTCCCCAAGAGGATCCTTCACCGCAAGATGATAAGGGGCGACCTAATAAAGGTGTATAAAACTATGAAGGGCTTAGGGTGAGCAGTGGGAAACTTTTTTCCAGGTCAGAAGTGATGAACACAAGGGGTCACAAGTTCAAGATGAGGGGGGCAAGGTTTAACACAGATGTCAGAAGGATGTATTTTATACAGAGGGTGGTGGGGGCCTGGAATGCACTGCCAAGCAAGGTGGTGGAGGTGGCCATGCTGGGATCGTTTAAGACTTATCTGGATAGCCATATGAACAGACTGGAAATGGAGGAATACAAATGAATGGTTTGGTCGGACGCATGAGCGGCGCAGGCTTGGAGGGCCAAAGGGCCTGTTTCCTGTGCTGTAGTCTTTGTTCTCCCAGAGGGTAGTGAATCTTTGGAATTCTCTGCCCATTGAAGCTGTGGAGGATATCTCGTTAAATGTTTTTAAGTCACAGATTTTTGACCAATAAGAGAATTAAGGGTTATGGGGAACAGGCAGGCAAGTGGAACTGAACCACCATCAGATCAGCCACAATCTTATTGAATGGCGGGACAGGCTCGAGGGGCTGGATGGCCTAATCCTGCTCCTATTTCTTATGTTCTAAAAGTTGCAGTATTACTGCAAAAACAATCACATTAACACTGCAATGAAGTTACTATGGAATCTCCTAGTTGCCACATTCTGATGCCTGTTTGGGTACACTGAGGGAGAATTCAGCACAGCCTAACCAGCACCAGTCTTCTGGAGTCATGAAATCTGTGAAGAAAGAAAACATCATCTTCACCCCTTTCATCACTTTGCTGATTGTTAAATCTCTGTATTCCTTCTCTTGTCACTGAAAATAGTTTATCCTTCTTTACTATTAAAACTTTCCATAGTTTTGAACACCTCTAGTCTTTGCTTAATCCTTCTAAGAATAATTCCAGTTTCTCCACATTACTGAAGTCTGTCTCTGATGCAATCTACATCGTCTCCAAAGTTTTACCATAGCTTCTTTTGTACTTTATTAAGCCAAGGACACTTTTTTTAACAGCCTTGTCAACTTGTCTGGTCATCTTTGAAAGATCTGAATTTGTAAATGTCTCTGTTCAGAGGTGCACCAGCCATAATCCGTCTGAGGTGTAGAACAAGGGTGGGTGGGCCATTCATCCCTTGAATCTGCTCCACCAATTTAGTAAAGTCAGGGCTGATCTGACAGTTACCTCAAATCTGCACCCCACCCACCTTCAATCACTTTTTACTGCCTTGCTTACAAAGAATTTATCTTGCCTGTCTTTAAAATATTTAAAGATTTTGTTTGCACCACCTTTTCAAGAAGCAAGTTTCAAAGATCCTCAACCCTCAAATAAATTCAGCACCTTTCCATTTTAAATTCCATTTAAACCCATTATTTTTAAGCAGTGTCCCCTAGTTCCAGATTCTCCCACACAGGAACCCTCAGGATCTTGTGTTTCAATCAAGTAGCTTCTTACTATTTGAAACTCCAGCAGATGCAAGCCTAGTCTGTCTAACCTTGCCACAAGGGTGTTCCTCATTTGGTGTGGGGAGGTGCTGGTGTTTCTCATTCATTAGGAGAAGGCGTGGGGACGGGGAGAACTTGTGCATTATCTAATGGTTCGTCACTCAAACTAAGTGGGGACTGGGGCTTGTTCTGCAGGTAACTGTTTAAAAAAACTCGGAGTTATACTGTTTTAAAAATCGATGTACCTTGGTTTCCTAATTCTCTCATGCAAAAACACAAATTGCTTTTGTAGAGAGCCAGCACAGACACAGCAGGCTGAATGGCCTCCTCTGTGATTTAACCTTTTGTTATTTCTGAAATAAACAGTTCTGGAAAATCTCTGGATGAAAGAACAAACTTGAAAGTTAACACTCTCCAACAGATACTGTTGAGGTTTAACAGGACTTTAGATTTTTATTTCAGATTTCCAGCATCTCCAATTTTTTTCTATTTTTGACTATAACTTTGTGCTAAAAACAACTGCCAATTATAGAATTCTATGACCAACTGGAGTTGGAGTATTTCTAGTTCTGGGCCACATCTTAGGATGCCCGAGACTTTGATTTATTTGGTTACTAGGTTGGAAGGGATTTCTCCAACCGAGTCAGTTATTAGGTTGCAGTCAATAATGCTTGCAGTCAGCTAGGAAGCATGCCATTGAGATGGAGTATTGTCAGTCTGTAAGTTGGAGTGTATTCCAGCATGGGCTCTGGGATTTCAGACAGTTTTTTTTTTGAGGTCCTGTGTCAGTAACTGCATAGTTAGCTGTCAGCCAGTGATATTCTACGGTGAATTATCAAGGATGCCAAGAGACAGTACTAGACCAAGCTAGAGTCCCAGGCTAGCCACACTGATGGTGGCAAGATATAGACCTAAACTAAAAAGCAAAGGCATGGAGGGGTGCAACAATGCACTCCTTCCTGATGAGCTCAATGCATTCTATGCCCGTTTTGAGCAGGAGGTCAGTAAGAAGACACCATCTGCCTCTGAAGTCTTGGCCAAACCAATATTCGAGGTCACCATCACAGATGTCAAATTGGCCAAGTCAATCCATGGAAAGCAGCTAGCCTGCATGAGATAACTGGCCAAGCACTCAGATCCTTCACAGGCCAGCTGGTGGGGGTATTTGCAGATACCTTTAACCTCTCCTTACTCAGATCTGAGGTCCCTACCTGCTTCAAGATGACGACCATCATCCCTGTACCAAAGAAAAGCCAGGCAGCGTGCCTTAATGATCGCCTGGTGACTCTGACATCTGGAATTATGAAATGGTTTGAAAGGTTAGTCATGGCATGCAGCAACTCCAGTTTCCCAGATTGCTTAGGTCCACTACAGTTTACTTTTCGTCCATAGCAGATGTCATTTCCCTGGCCCTACACACAACCGTGGAACACTTGGATAACAAGCGCACTTACTATTTATCCTATTTATTGACGACAGCTCAGCCTTCAATGCCATGATCCTTACAAAACGCCTCTCAGAACTCTGTGGCCTAGGGTTCAGCTCCTCCCTCTGCAACTTCATCTTAGACTTCCTAACCCATAGATAATGATACCTCCTCCTCATTATCCTTAACACCAAGGTCCCAAAAGGCTTTGCCCTCAGCCCCTTACTATACTTTGTATACATCAATGACTGTGGCCAAATTTCACTCCAGCTCAATGTTCAAGTTTGCTGATGACACCACCGTAATGGTTTGGGTCTCAAACAATGACCAGACAGTACAGGAAAGAGTTTAGAGTTGAGCAAAATGATGCAACAAAAATAATCTTCCTCAATTTCAGCAAAATGCAGGAGATCGTCATCGACTTCAGGAAGCGTACTGGAGGACATACTCCTACCTACATTAACAGTGATGAAGTGGAAATGGTCGAGAACTTCAAGCTTGTGTCCGGATCACCAACAACCTTCCTGATCCCTCCATGCTGGCACCATAGTTAAAACCTACCAACACCTCTACTTTCTCAGGAGGCCAAGGAAATGCTGCATGTCCATTCCAACTTTTCCAACTTCTATGGATGCACCATGGAAAGCATATTTTTGGAAGTCTTGCAGCTTGGTATGGCCTCTGCTCTGAGATCACAAACTACAAAGGGTTATAAACGTAGCCTAGTCCATCACGTAAACCAGCCTCCCATCCACTGACTTTCTCTACACTTCCTGCTGCCTGGATAAAATAGCCAGCGTAAATCAAAGACCCTACGCATCCTGGACATTCTCTCTTCCACCTCCCATCAGGGCAAAAATACAAAATTCTGAGATCAAGTACATCTGGACAACCTTCACCTGCTTGAGGACATGCCAGGAAAATTATGGACTCTTTCTACGCAACTGGAAGATGAGGAATGGCTTTGACTGTGGCCTTCAAGTTAGATCATTGCCCCTGAACCATTCCTGGTGGCATCACAGTTAATCACATTGTGTCAGCTGTAGCTGTAAAATGAATTGTTAACCACAACATCAAAAATATTTGCAATCTATCCCAGCCATCAAATTTTTTTTAAAAACTGGATTGGAACTTGGGGTGTCCTTTTTTTTGTTCTTCTAATGGCTTTAAGTTCCCTGACATCTGTTATAGTCTGCTGTAAAAGACATGGTAACATTTGGGAAATATTAAGGGGGCTGGTATTGTGGACCAGATGGCGGAGAGGCATGTCCCCAGGGCCTGATAGGATATACCCCAAAATACTGAGAGAGGCAAGGGAGGAAATTGCTGGGGCCTTGTGAGAAATCTTTGTATCCTCACTGGCTACAGGGGAGGCACCAGAGGATTGGAGAATAGCCAAGGTTGTTCCTTTGTTTAAGAAGGGTAGCAAGAATAATCCAGGTAATTACAGGCTGGTGAGCCTTACATCATTGGTAGGGAAATTATTGGAGAGGGTTCTTCGAGACAGGATTTACTCCCATTTGGAAATAAGTGGACATATTCGTGACAGCATGAATTTGTGAAGGGAAGGTCATGTCTCACTAACTTGAACGAGGTTTTCAAGGAAGTGACAAAGATGATTGAGTTAAGGAAGTGGATGTTGTCTACATAGACTTCAGTAAGGCATTTGACAAGGTTCCCCATGGCAGACTGATACAGAAGGTGAAGTTGCATAGTATCAGAGGTGACCTGGTAAGGTGGATACAGAACTGGCTCAGTCATATGAGGGTAACAGAGGAAGGATGCACTTCTGAATGGAGAGCTGTGACAAGTGGCATTCCCAGGGATCAGTGCTGGGACCTTTTGCTGTTTGTGATATATAAAAATTTTTTGGAGAAAAGTGTAACTTATTTGATGAGTAAGTTTGCTGACACACAACTTGGAATTGCAGATAGCAAAAGGACCATCAGAGGATACAGCAGGATACAGATCAGTTAGAGACTTAAGGGGGTGAGATGGCAGATGGAGTTTAATCTCAGATGTGAGGCAATGCATTTTGGAAGGTCTAATACATGTGGGAAATATACAGTAAATGGCAGAACCGTTGAATATTGATAAGCAGAGGGATCTGGGTGTACAGGTGCACAAGTCACAAAGTTGCAAAGCAGTTGGGGAAGGTAGTCAAGAAGGCATACGGCATGCTTGCCTTCATTGGCTGCAGCATTGAATTTAAAAATTGGCAAGTTGTGTTGCAGCTTTATAGAACCTTAGGCTGCACTTGGGATATAGTGTTCAATTCTGGTTGCCACACTACTTGAAGGATGTGGAAGCTTTGGATTTACCAGGATGGAGGGTGTTAGTTATGAAGAGAGGTTGGAGAAACTTGGTTTGTTCTCACTGGAACGGTTGAGGCTGAGATAGAAGTCTACAACGTTATGAAGGGCTTGGACAGAGTGAGTAGCAAGAAGCTTTTTTCCAGGGTGAAAGAGTCAATTACTAGAGGGCACAGTAAGGTGCAAAAGGCAAGGTTTAAAGGAGATGTACGAGACAGATTTTTTTTTTTAAACGGTTGGTGCCTGAAACTTACTGCCAGGAGAGGTCATGGAAGCAGATACGATAGTGACTTTTAAGGGGCATCATGAGTAGGATGGGAATCGAGGGATATAGTCCCCAGAAAGGTGGGGGGTTTTAGTTCTGACGGGCAGCATGGTTGATGTAGCCATGGAGGGCTGAAGGGCCTGTTCCTGTGCTGTAATTTTTTTGCTTTTTTTGTTCTTTTGCATTTGTTTTTGGTATTAGGGTGAGCATTGTGTTTCGTTTCAGTGACCCACTGGGAAGCTTTTATCAAAACAGACTTTAAGAATGCATTTAGAACATAACAATTAGCATAATTTTTACCAATTAAAGTACTTAAACACAAAGTATAATTTTTAACAGCTAGCTTTTTCTATTGTTCCAATTTAGCAGTATTGCCCTCTCTCTCCCCCACTGCCATGGGCGCAAGTCCTTTTTGTTTTTAGAACCATTTAGCTTTCACAGAGTTCAAAGCAGTCTGTTTTTTGGACATATAAAAACAAAGATGTTTAAGTGGGGTGTTAGATTTATGGTCTTTTCGCACATCTGGAGAGTGGTCTAGACAGGTACTGGTCTTATAATTCTCGTGCAGCAACTACCAGAGAGCTCCAACCCCAGACAACCGAACCTGAGAAGGAGGCTTATTTCTTGTCAAATTCCAATCTCCACTTCAGCCAGAGTAAGAGGTGTGCAGAAAGTGATCTCTTGCCAAAGATCCCTAAAATCAGGCTGCTCTGAGGTCCCTGAAAGCCTGGCTGTACCTCATCATATAACCTTACTTGTCAATCAACCTAACAAAACCATACACTGCAATAGCCCAGGGAAAATCACAAAATAACAAAACCCTGCATTAGTCCAGATTAAAACAAATAGTGTAGTAATTAAGATCAATTATGCTGCTACAGTAACAATATAGTGCTGCTGGATCCGGACAGAATGGGTCCACTGATTTTAAAAAAAAACAAACTGCTACAACAGATCCTGCACAAAAGACATGATAAATGCATTTCTTAAAGTAAAGGCACAGTATTGTCACACTAGACAAAGCCAGCATGGGTTTATGAAAGGCAAATCATGCATAACAAATCTACTGCAGTGTTTTTGTTTGTCACTACTAGATTAGGTAAAGGAGAACCAGTGGATGTGATGTATTTGGACTTTCCGAAGTCTTTGATAAGGTTCCTCGAAGTTATTGGAAATCATTAAAGCACATGGGATAAGGAGTAATGTATTGGCATGGGTCATGAATTGTTTGACAGAAAACGGAGAGTTGCAGTAAATGGGTCTTCCAAGTGGCCAGAGGTGACTTGTGGCTGACTGCAGGGAACTGTGCTTGGGCCCTATATATGTATAAATGATCTGGATGAGGGAACCAAATGTAATATTTCCAAGTTTGCTGACACAAAACCAGATTGAATTGAAGAGGATGCGAGGAGGATTCAAGGTGATCTTGACAAGTTGAGTCAGTAAATACATGGATAAATGTGAAATTATACACTTTGTGAAAAACAGAAAGGAAAAGTATTGTTTAAATGATGGCATATTGATAAGTGTGGATGTACATATGGATCTGGGTGTTCTTGTGTACCAGTTAGTGAAAGTGGAGAGGCAGGTACAGCAAGCAATTAAAAAAAGTAAAAGGTATGTTGGCCTTTGTTATAAGAGGATTTGAGTTCATAAGTGGAAATGCCTTACAGCAGTTGTATGGGGGCTTGGTGAGTATTGCATGCAATTTTTGAACTCCCTGCCTAAGAAAGGATATACTTAGAGTGCAGCAGAGGTTCACTAGGGTGTGACCAGGGTTGGCAGAACTGCTCTATGAGAAGGGATTAGTGTGTGGAAAGCTGAGAGGAAATCCCATTGAGATGCATAAAGTTTGAATAGGGCTGGACACATAGGTGCAGGGAAGATTTAGACCCGGGGGTCACAGACTTGGGATAAGGCGTTAGACATTTAGGGCCAAGATGAGGGAAAAATCTATGCACAGAAGACGGTACATGTTGGAAATTCTATACCACAGGAAGCTGTGTAGGTTAAACCACTGAATATGTTGAAGATAGTGGTAGATAATGTTTTAGTTTTTAATGGCATCAACATGTATGGGGAGAAAGCGGGAATATGGCATTGAGATAGGGGATCAACCAAGCTGAGTGAATTTCAGAGCAGGCTTGAAGGGCTGAATGGCCTGCTTGTTTGTTATAGAGTCATATGTTCTCTCCCCTCCTTCAACTGCAGTACCAGAGCTTTCAATCTTGTCCTTTTTACAGTGATTCTAATTGGAATATCTGGACTAGTTATCCAGAGATCTAGGGAAATGCTCTGGGGATCCAGATATATCCACCACGACATTCAATTAAAAATTTGGAATTAAAAGTTCAAAACTGATTTGGTTTCCTTAAAAAGGAAATCTGCCGTCCTTAACCTGGTCTGGCCTACATCTGACTCTAGATTCACAGTAATGTGGTGGACTGTTCACTGGCCTAGCAAGCCACTAAGATGCCTTTGAACTGAATTGGGTGATGGCATTCTAATTTGGAACTGTCATGGACGTGTGGAATTCACTACCACAAAGTAGAGGCCAAAACATTGTGTGATTTCAAGAAGAAGTTAGATATATAGCTCTTGGGGCTAAAGTGATCAAGGGAAATGGGAAGGAGGAGGGATCAGGATATTGATTTTGATCAACCTTGATCATAATGAATGGTGGAACAGATGCAAAGGGTTGAATAACCTACCCCTTGTATTTTTTATGTTGGGTCAAAATTCTGGGACTCTCTTCCAAGAAGGTGGACCCACACCACATGGACCTCAGCAGTTCAAGAAAGTAGCTCAATACCACTTCCTTCTCAAGGTCAATTAGAATTGGCAATAAAAGTTGGCCTAGCCAATGAGGGCCATATTCTGTGTGAGAATATAAATAAATTAACCAAAGAGGTGAGAGGCAATGGTAGTTTGGACCCATAATTACCTAAGGGATAGAAAGCAGACAATAGTGGTGAATTTTTGTATTGGCATGAGTGGACATTGGTCTTTCTCAGGAGTTGGGAAGCCCTAATTGATTAAATCCATCTGTTTGATCCACTCAGCACCTTCTAGAATGTAAGAAATAGGAGCAAGAGTAGATGATTCAGCCCATCGAACCTGCTCCTCTATTCAGTGAGAGAATGGCTGATATACTGCATTTCCTGCACTATTTCCATATCGTTTTTAATATGTAGAAATCTTATCAATCTCAGCCTTGAACATACTCATTGACTGATCCTTCACAGCCCTCTGGGGCAGAGAATTCCAATGATTCACCAGTCTGAGTGAAGAAATTCTTCCTCATCTCCATCCTAAATGTGCTGCCTCTTATTTTGAGACTGTGCACTCTTGTTCAAGACCCACCAGCCAGGGAAACATCCATCCTGCATCTTCTGAGCTGAAGAGAATAAAAACCAGTCAATTTAATCTTTCCTCATTGCGCAATTCCAAGAATTAACTTACCGAGCCTTTGTTGCACTACCTCTACAGCGAGGACATCTGTCCTTGGGTAAGGAGACCAAAACTATTCCAGGTGTGGTCTCATCAAGGCTCTATACAATTGAAGTAAAATGGGAATAAAGGGATACAAACAAATGGTCTAGTTGGGCGTGTGAACGGTGCAGGCTTGGAGGGCCGAAGGGCCTGTTCCTGTGCTATATTGTTCTTTGTTATACTTTGATATTTTTACTCGTACTTAAATCGTCTTGCAATAAAGGCCAAATTCATTCATGAGTTGGGTGCCTTTATTGCACATTCCTAATTGTCCTTGAGAAAGTGGTGCTGAGCTGCTGCCTTGAACTGCTGCAGTCCACGTGGTGTACACACTCTGTTGTTAAGGAAGGAATTCCAGGATTTTGACCCAGCAACGGTAAAGAAAAGGTGGTATATTTCCAAATCGGGAAGCTGAGTGACCAGGTGTTCCCATGCCATCCTTATAATTTCAGATGGCGGTGATTGTAGGTTTGGAAGATGCTGCTTTGGAACCTTGGCGAGTTCCTGCAGTGCACCTTGTAATTAGTACGCACTGCTATCACTCTCCAACAGTGGAGGGTGTAAATGTGGAAGAGGTAGCAGTCCAGCAGACTGCTTTGTCCTGGATGGTGTCCAGCTTCCTGAGTGTTAGAGCACAAGGAATAAAAGTAAGAGTAGGCCCGTCAAGCCTGCCCCGCCACTCAACATAGCTGATCTGTGCTGGCCTCAACTCCTTTTCTGTGCCATTTAATCATAGCCCTCTATTCCTTTGAATAAATATCCACCTCAACTTTGAATACATCTAATGATCCACCATCCATCTTTTGAAGCAGAGAATTCCAGAGATTCGCTACCCTCTGCGAGAAGAAATTTTTATGCATCTCTGTTTTAAATGATCAGCACTTTATCTCCACAGAATCACTAAAATGCAAAAAGAGGCCATTTGGCCCATGGAACCTTCAACTACAATCCTATCCAGGCCCTATCCTCTTAACCCCATGTATTTAACTCTGCTAGTCATCATGACACTAAGGGGCAATTTAGCATGGCCAGTCAACCTAATCAGCACATCTTTGGACTATGGGAGGAAACCAGAGCACCCAGAGGAAACTCCTGCAGGCACGGGGAGAATCTACAGGCATTGTCCGGAGGCTGGAATTTAACCCAAGTCTCTGGCGCTGAGGCAGCTGTGCTAACCACTATGCCTCCAGGCCACTTGTAATGATGTCCCCTTGTTTGAGACTCTCCCATTATTAAAAATCTCTCACCGTCTACCTTGTCAAGCACCGTCAGGATCAAATGTGTCTGAATAATGTCACCTCTCACTCTTAAGTCCAAAGAATACAGACCCAGACTGTTTAATCTGTAGTCCCAAATGGCCTTTCTTTTTGCAACACGTGCAATTTGGCCATATTCCAGATATGAAATTTGGGCATTGGCAAATTTGCTTTTGCTAAATTAATCATGATTGACTTATTCTAAGCAGTCAGCTGTTCCTTTTGGTGCTGTAGATGCATTTTCCAGCTCTGGCTGAGCCCCACTGTCATCCAATATATACCGCTCACTGGGTAGCACTGCTGCCCCTCAGTGCCAGGGACCTGGGTTTGTCTGTAGGCTTGGGTCACTCTGTGTGGAGTTTGCACATTCTCCCCATGTCTGTATGGGTTTCCTTCAGGTGCTCCAGTTTCCTACCACAGTTCAAAGATGTGCAGGTTAGGTGAACTGGTCATGCCAAACTTTCCCTCGGTGTACCTGACACACTGGAGTGTGGTGACTGGGGATCTTCACAGTAACCTCATTGCAGTGTTAATGTAAAACTACTTGTGACTAATAAATAAACAGTGGTTCAATCTCAAATCGTTATTTGTGAGTCTTTGAAAAATTGTGGGGCCTTTCTGAACCCAAGCAGCAGTGCTTTGAATTGATGAAGTCCTTGAGGTGCCATAAAAGTGTAGATCCTCTTGCTAAAGGACAGTAGCCCTTTAGCAAGTCTATTTTGGTGATGAATTTCAATCATCCAATGCTTTTGATGGCATCTTCCAAACATGGAATAGGAAATGAGTCCCTTTTGGATTTGGCATTCACCTGCTTTTAGCCCACATGGTTTCTGGGTTCCATCCATTCTGGAAACCATGAGGATAGGGGAGCTTCAATCATAGAACTCAATTCAAGATTGTCATTCTAAAGCGTATATTCAATTTCTTCCTGTACCTGTGATAACTTAGCTGGACTTAACCTATATGGATGTTGCTTGGGGGGGGGAATGGTGTCCCCACATCTCAGTCATATATCAGTAGCCCTTATCTACCAAGATTATTCCCACAAATATGTTTATAGGACTGCAGTAACTCCGTTTTCTCTGGCTCTTATCTCGGCGATGATGTAACCACGGGTTTAAATTCTCCATTACTTCCTCATTGTCTAAATGAATCATTGGGAAGTCACTGTCAGAATTTCTTCCCCCTTTTGTTATTACCAAGGCACCATGCTTGTTTTCATTTCCTTTATCCCATTTTTCTTTATCATGTTCACACGTGTATAATTTGCATCTGTCTGGGCTGTTTACCATATAGTTTGCCTCGCTCAGTTTCCTTTCGGGTGCTACAGCCCACTGAATCTAGCTTTTAGGGATTTGCCTGACAGTTAATAACACAACCCCACTCGTATTGTAAAACAGAGTCTGGGTCTTATCAGCCTTGCTTTTATTCCCTGCTGGGTTGTCTTTAGATGTTTTCTCGCCACCTCACAGGCCCCATTTAATCTTTCATTGAATTGTATTATGAAAGGCTAGTTTCTGACTCTTCATGTTTAGTAACTTTTCACAAATTAATTTCAATGGTCCTCTGATTTCATGCCCATAGACCAACTTCGAAAGAACTAAATTTGGTAGACTTAATGCATCCCTAATCGGGTCATTTGTGCAGATCTACAAGAGATGGGTCAGATCCTAAGTGAATATTTCTCATCAGTATTTGCTGTTGAGAAAAGGATGGATGTTAGGGAATTTGGGGAAATAAATAGTGATGTCTTAAGGAGTGTACATATAACAGAGAAGGAGGTGCTACAAGTCTTAAAGCGCATCAAGATAGATAAATCCCTGGGATCTGATGGTGTATCCCAGGACATTGTGGGAGGCTAGGGAGGAAATAGCCTGTCCCTAGCAGAGATATTTGAATCCTTGACAGGCATAGATGAGGTGCCTTAAGATTGGAGAGTGGCAAAGAGAGTGCCTTTAAGAAGGGCTGCAGGGAAAAGCCTGGGAACTGCAGGCCAGTGAGCCTAACATCTGTGGTGGGTAAGTTGTTAGAAGGTCTCCTGAGAGACAGGATCTACAGGCATTTAGGGACAGTCAGCATGGCTTTGTGAGTAGAAAATCATGTCTCAAATTTGAGTTTTTTTAAGGGGTAACCAAAAGGTAGATGAGGGTGGTGTAGTTAATGTTGTCTATGTGGACTTTAGAAAGGCCTTTGACAAGGTACCATGTGGCTGGTTGTCATGCAAGGTTAAATCTCATGGGATCCAGGGTGAGTTAGCCAAATGGATACAAAATTGACTTGATGACAAGACAAAGGATTGTTGTAAAAGGTTGTTTTTCAAACTGGAGATTTGTGACCGGTGGTGTGCCTCAGGGATTGGTGCTGGGTCCAATTTGTCATTTTATATTTAATGATTTGGATGAGAATTTAGGAGGCATGGTTAGTAAGTTTGCAGGTAACACCCAAGTTGGTGGGTGCATAGTGAACAGTGGAGATTATTATTTAGGATTGCAACGGGATCTTAACGAATTGGGCCAGTGGGCTGATGAATAGCAGATAGAGTTTAATTTATTTAAATACGAGGTGATGCATTTTGGTAGGTTGAACCAGATCTGGATTTACTCAGTTAATGGTAGGCTGTTGGAGAGCTATAGAACAACGATCTAGGGGTACATTTTCATATCTCCTTGAAAGTGGAGTCACAGGTGAACAGAGTGGTGAAGAAGGCATTCGGCATGCTTGGTTTCATTGATCAGAACATTAAATACAGGAGTTGGAACATCTTGTTGAAGTCATACAAGACATTGGTAAGGCCGCATACATGGAATATCGTGTACAATTCTGGTCGCTATTATAAAAGGGATATTAAAATGGAAAGTGCAGAAAAGATTTCCGCAGATGCTACTGGGACTCTGGTTTGAGTTATAAGGAGAGGCTGGATGGACTGGGATTTTTTTCTCTAACGTAGGAGGCTTAGGGGTAATCTTAGAGATATATAAAATAATGAGGGGCGTAGATCAGCTTGATAGTCAATATCTTTTCCCAAACGTAGGAGAGTCTAAAACTAGAGGATATAGGTTTAAAGTGCGAGGGAAAGATACAGAAGGGCCTGGGGGCAATTTTTTCACACACAGGGTTGAGTATGTCTGGAACAAGCTGCCAGAGGTTTTAGTTGAGGTGGGTATAATTTTGTCTTTTAAAAAGCATTTGGACAGTTACATGGGCAAGATGGGTTTAGAGGGATATGGGCCAAAACGTGGGCTATTGGGACTAAATGGCTTTTTAAAAAAAAAGAGGTGGCATGGGTAAGTTGGACTGAGGGGCCTGTTTCCATGCTGTAATCCTCTCATTCTATGACTATAATCAAAGAACAAAGAAAATTGCAGCATAGGAGCAAGTCTTTCAGCCTGCCAAGCCTGCACCGACCATGCTGCCATCAACTAAAGTCCTCTACCTTTCTGGGAACCATACCCTTCATTCCCATCCTATTCATGTATTTGTCAAGATGCTCCTTAAAAGTCACTATCATATCTCCTTCCACTACCTCCCCCGTCAGCAATTTCTAGACGCCCGTCACCATCTAGGTTTAAAAAAAATCTTTGCCTCGTACATCTCCTTTAAACCTTGTCCTTTGCACCTTAAACTGTGTCCCCTAGTAATTGATTCTTCCACCCTTGGGAAAGGTTTCTGACTGTCCACTCTGTCCATGCTCCTCGTAATCTTGTAGACTTCTATCAGGTAAATTGCAAATAATAAAAATGGAATCCTTCTCTGAAATCATGAGAATGCTCTCATCATTGTTTTCAGTCAGGTGTTGTCTCTGTAATGTGGCAGGTTAGGTTGATTAGCTGTGCTAAATTGACTAAGATGTTGAAGAACGTTATTTTGAGTGCATATCAGCTGGTATTAGGAGCTTTTTGGCAAAAGCACAAGTGTGGACGGACTTGCATTGAACTAGAAAGGGATAAACAAAGTCATTTTGATAAGGGTGGTGGGGATTAGCAGGGTAAATGTGGTGTTACAGGGATGGGTGTGATTGTCGGTGCAGGCTTGATGGTTTGAATGGCCTCCTTCTGTACTGTAGGGATTCCATGATTCTATAATTGAGTTTCAGGCAATGAATCTTTAAATTCCTTCAACAGATTTCAATAAGAGTGTCGTGTATTCTACTGTCAATGCTCCCACCCTTATCAAAATGAATTTATTTATCCCTTTCTAGTTCACTGCAAGTCTGTCCACACTGTTCTTGCCAAAGCTTTCTTCAACGCCCCTCAGTCCCCATTTCCTCTGCCAAAGATGCCTGGACTTCACTAGCACAACCTACAACTTTAGTTAGTTTGAGTAGGGTCCAAATGTCTTGTGACCATTTAAGCTGTTTGCTGTTTTCTCAGCAGCACCAAAACATGTCTGCATTCTGTTCAACAAATTTGGGAAGAGTTTGTACATATATGACTGTATCTGCATTCTGCTGCCTGTTTGAAGTCTCTTTGTCCCTTTCTTCCCTCGTAGCATGCACCATTTCCCTCTTAAACTACCCCCCCCCCCCCTTTCTCTTTCGCTTGCTTTCTCCTCATTTCCATGGAAAACATTCCCCCTTTCTACTCTTTTTCTCTCCTATTCCTGTAAGAAATAGGAACAGGAGTAGGCCGCTTGCTCAATCATTCGATAGGATCAAGGCTGACCTGATGTTCCCCACATCCATTTCCTGTCCTTTCCCTGTAACCCTTGATTCCCTTACTGATCAAAAATCTATCTCAACCATAAACATATGCAAGAACTCTGTCCCCATAGCTCTCCGTGGCAAGGAGTTCCAAAAACACAACCTTCTGAGAGGAGAATTTCCTCTATCTTGGTCTTAAATTGGTGCCCCTTTATTCTGAGATTGTCCTCTAGTCCTAGACTCTCCCATGAGGGGAAACATCCTCTCAGCATTTACCCTGTCCAGCCTCTTAATCCGGTATGTTTCACCTCCTAAATTCCAATTAATGAAGTCCCAACCTGTATAACTTTTCCTCATAAGACTGGGGATCATCCTAGTGAACCTTCTCTGAACTGTTTACAATGAAATAGTATTTTTCCTTAAATGAGAGGACCAAAACTGCCCACAGTAGTCCAGATGTAGTCTCGCGTACCTTGTACAGTTGCAACAAGACTTCCCTACTATTAAATTCCAACCCACTTGAAAAAAGGGCTACAATTTCATGAACCTCCTGCTTACCTGCTGCAGCTGTATGCCAGCTTTGTTTCGTGCACAAGTACCATCAAATCCCTTGTGATGCAGCTTTCTGCAGTCTTTTTCCATTTAAATAATAGTTGTTTCTTTTGTTCTCTTCCAAATGAACAACTTCTCATTTTCCTGCAGTATATTCCATTTGACAATTTCTTGCCCACTTATCAATGTCTCTCTTGTAAACTGTCTATATCCCTCCTGCAATTTCTTTCTACCTGTTTTTGGCTACAGTACCTTCATTTCCTCCCTCCATGTCATTAACATAGACTGTAAACAGTTGCAATCCCAGCACTGGAACGCCACTGGTTACAGTTTGGCAACCTGAAAAAGAACCCTTTATCCACACTTGCTGTTTCTGGCTCATTAACCAATGCCAATACAATACATCCAACACTATGAACTTTTATCTTATGACATAACCTTTTGTGAGGTACCTTGTCGGATGCTTTCTGGAAGTCCAAATACAGCGCCTTCTGCCCCTCTTTATCCACTCTAGTAATTTCTCTTTGTGAAAAAATTTAGATCAGTAAAGAACTCAATGATTTGGAGAACAAGCAAGAGAATGGCTGTGAGGACTGCTGGATCAGCCATGATCCCTACAAAATAGTAATGCAGGCTCGAGAGGCTGAATGGCCTGCTGCTGTTCCTGGTTCTTAGGGTGTCTGCACCAGCTCTCCAAACAAGTGTCATGGCTTCCCACATCCCCTTTAATATTGTTTGTATTGAAGTGTTATGGATAGGAGGGTGGTCAATTTAAATTGTTGTGATTTGTCCACACTTTCTTTCATAAACAGGTATTTTTCTTCTGATTTCCTCCTCTATAAACAGTGTGAAATTTCCCCAATCCTTAAATTTGGAATGCAAAGAGAGTTAAAATGGAGGTTGAAAATATTGAGGATGAGCAGTTTGTTGGGAAAGTAGTGAATATATCTTACTGAGACAAATAAGGATTTGTCTTAGAATCGTCACAGAAACCCTATAATACAGAGAGAGAGGCTGTTCGGCCCACTGAGCCTGTCGACCACAATCCCACCCAGGCCCTACCCCCATATCCCTACATATTTACCCACTAATCCCTTTAACCTAGGCATCTCAGCACACTAAGGGCAATTTTAGCATTGCCAATCAACCTAACCAGCATATCTTCAGACTGGGAGGAAACTGGAGCACCTGGAGGAAACCCACGCAGACATGAGGAGAATGTGCAAACTCCACACAGACGGTGACCCAAGCCGGGAATCGAACCCACGTCCCTGGAGCTGTGAAGCAGCAGTGCTGACCACTGTGCTACCTTGCCGCCCACGATGTGTTTGAGAACATGCCCGAGGAATAGGTGGTCAGACAATGATTTGATGAGAGCCTCACTGTCGCTGAAGGTTTGGGCAGGACAATCATAGAATGATACAACATAGAAGAGGTCCTTTGGCCCATCAAATCTCCACTGACACATTAGAAACATCTGAACTCCCACCTAATCCTATCTATCAGCACTTGGCTAATAGCCCTGAATGTTATGATGTGCAAGTGCTCATCCAGATACTTTTGAAAGGATGTGAGGCATCCCGCCTCTACTACCCTCCCAGGCAGTGCATTTGGACCATCACCACCCTCTAGGTAAAATTTTTCATCACATTCCCCTAAACCACCTGCCCCTCACCTTGAACCTACATCCCCCTCATGACTGACCCTTCGCCTAAGGGGAACAGCTGTTCCTTTTCTACTGTCATGTCTCGTAATCTTGAGGTCACCCCTCAGCCTTCTGTGCTCCAACAAAAACAACCGAAACCTATCCAACCTCTCTTCATAACTTAAATGTTCCATCCCAGGCAGTATCCTTGGTAAATCTCCTCTGCATTCCCTCCAGTGCAATCCATGCTCCCTATAATGTGGTGACCAGAACTGCACATACTACTTTAGCTGTAAGAAGTCTCACAACTTCAGGTTAAAGTCCAACAGTTTATTTGGAGTTATGAGCTTTCAGAATGCTGTTCCTTCCTCTCGTCACCTGAGGAAGGAGCAAGCGCTCTGTGCCCATCCCAGTCCAATGCTGGCATCGCCACATCATGGCTACTCTAGCTGTGGCCTCAACAGAGTTCTATACAACTTCAACATGACTTCCCTGCTTTTGTAATCTATGCCTTGATAAAGGCAAGTATCCCATATACCCTTTTCACCACCTTACTAACATGCCGTTCCGCCTCCCGAGATCTGTGGACAAACATGCCAAGGTCCCTTTGTTCTATGGATCTTCTTTGTGTCCTTGAATACTTTCATGTTAAATTACTACTTCCAAAGTGTATCACCTCTCACTTTTCAAGAGTGAGCAAGTGGTGGAAGGTATAGCCAGATGAGAAGGCTTCAGTTAAGGGGAAGATTTTATCTTCTGTCAGTCAGCTTTCTGTCAAGGCCATGATATCATCCACAGTAAGCTAATAATGGCAAGGACCTTGTTTAAAAGTAAACATACATTCTGGAGTGAGATGTGGAGAGTGGTAGAGGGATGGTGAAGGAGGAAATAAAAGCAATGCAATGACTGTTGACATGGAGCATTAGGTGTCTTGACCCACCTGTCTCCCTTTTATGATGGAGTCCTCATTTTCAGAAAGTAAGTTTTGGTAACACGCTATACTTTACTGACTCTGTTCACCACTACGTGCCCCTCCATTGGAGGAAGATCATACTGTAAAAAGGCCAGGAGCTAGACGTGGAGTTGTGGATCTAAATTACACTCTTCTGAAATCCAAAACTTAAATTACATGCTGAATGTATAGCCTTCATTTTTTTTGTGACTGTGGCTTCTGACTCTTTGCAGATTCCAGATTCTTTGCTGAGAGAGAGGGACAAGACTGCGAAATGGAATGGAATCCCGCATCTGGTTCAGAAGTTGTACACAAACAGCCAACCCAACAATGACGGCCTGTTGCTGTGTCATGGTATTTTAAAGGTCAGTACAAAAAGATTGTGATGCAAGACACTGATGTAAGCCGACACATCATCTCTCAACTGCTGAAACTCCTGCCTGTGGTACAAGCAAAGCATCTTGCAATAGTGTGGCCTGTTAAATTGTGAACGGCAGCGTCACCTATTTACTGCCTGAAGGCAAGAACATTCACACAAATGAAAAAAGGCTGTTATGTATTTTACAACCATCCTCTCGTTATTTTTCCGCACAGAAAAAGCAGAACAATGAAAAGAGAGCTGAATCAAAGTAGTCATCAACTTGATCTTCTGTGAATGTAGATAATTGTTACAACAAGAAATGCAGAATTTCAGAACCAGCTTGCATTACCTTTGCAGTAGAGAATTCCAGCTTGTCATGGCTGAGTTGGGGGGAAAGATTCTCATTTACTGTCTCCATCTTTTTTCAACAATTTTGCATCAGTGACTGTTATTGCCCTACTTGTCGCAGAAAACAATCTTCACCTTTGTTCTATCTTATACCATCAAAACTTCTCGTTTTAGAAATCTATTAAGTCACCACTTCTCCTGTTCTGTTTCAAGAAGAACAATCCTCCTTAGATGTTACTGAAAAAAGAAACGTTGTTGAAGTTTTTCTTAGACTCATGAAGACAGCTTTACAAGGCTACAACTTGTAAAGGGAGCAATTATCTTGCATGTGAAGAGATTGCTTGTTGGTTGGGAGGTGTATTCTGATTAGTAGGGGTGTTACCATAGCGAATGCACCAGGCAACATTTAACTGCCAAGTTTTTAAATTAATGCAAGTCAACTCTGGTCAAGGTGTTGCCGTGGAGAATGAACCAGGGAATGGCTGAGCCCAAGCTTTTGGTTGAAAAAGGCAGTGTGTTCCATCTGTCTATAAACGACAGAACTCTGTGAATAAATGTAGCTTCTAGCACATGTAAGTGAGCCAGACTGGTAATCTTAAATTTCATAGAAATAATAGATTCATAGAAACCCTGCAGTATAGAAAGAGGCCACCTGGCCCATCGAGTCTGCACTGACCACAATCCTGCCCGTGCCCTACCCCCATATCCTTACATATTTGATCCCTCTAACCTATGCAACTTGGGACACTAGGGGCAATTTTTTTTAGCATGGCCAATCAACCTAACCCGCGCATCTTTGGACTAAGGGAGGAAACCGGACCACCCGGAGAAAACCCATGCAGATACGAGGAGAATGTGCAAACTCCACACAGACAGTGACCGAAGCTGGGAATCGAACCCAGGTCCCTGGACCTGTGAAACAGTTGTGCTAACCACTGTGCTGCCCAATTTGTTGTCAGTATAATTCTTAGCATAGTTAGGATTGTTTAGCAAGTGCTGTCCAATCATGGAATCAGATTGAACAGTGCTTTGAGTTTTGCAAGCATGGGCTGGTTGTGAACGATCAGTACTTTGCCTGTTATGAACGGCTGAAAGCACAGGCAGTTTATGTCCCAATGGTTGGTAGATCATAAAGACATTGGTCCTGGTCCGAAATTCATATACCATATTACTCATTTGCATGATAGGCAGAACATCTTTTTGGCTTGGTGACAGCATCTTGTCAATAAAGAATAGCACTCAAGGTGCTACTGCAGAGTAAACAGTGTGAAATAGCTAGCTTCACACTTAAATTTTAATGCATCTTAAACTTCCAGAGTATTTTGAAGTAACATAAGTAGGAGCAGGAGTAGGCCATCTAGCCCTTCGAGCCTGCCCTGCCATTCAATAAGATCATGGCTGATCTGAAGTGGCTCAGTTCCACTTCCCCGCTTTCTCCCCATAACCCTTAATTCCCTTGCCTACCAAAAACCTATCTACCCGTGTCTTAAATATATTTAGTCCTTTAAAGTAGACAGTTTAAAGGACTAAAAATGGAAGCCTTAGGCCTATTCTTGATTTTATGCATTATACAGTGAGCAGTGATGTGATCAGGGTAGCCATATCCTGCAGGATGGTTTGAACTCACCTTATTTCAATGTCAAGTTTACACAGTGAACAAATGGCTTGTGCCCTAATTACGAGGTTGCTGATAATACAGCATGTGGAACTTTAGGATTGCTAACCCATATATTGACCAATAAAGGGAGGTAGGTACTGGTCGACAGCATAGCCCTCTTGTAGATTTATCAACAGCACTTTGAGACAAGGGAGCTCGTTTGATAGCTGTATTTGAGGTGAATTTGAGCACAGATTAGGTATCGTTCTGTTTGAGATTTGTTTCTTGTGGAAACCGGCAAAACTATTAGCAAGTGTTGGCCTTTGAACGGATACCATGGCAATACCCTCCATCTGGGCATCCCATTTTCACATTGCGGAGTAGATGCCAGTGCTGTAGATGTACAGGAACACCTTGGCTAGAACCACTGTTTGTAAGAATCCTTTAAGTGGAAGGAGAGGATTGCTAAGTGAGATGATGAATATGCTGTCTCACTCATTTCCTAGGCGCCTTGCCTGTTGGAGTGATATCTTGCCAAGCTTTGGGTTGTCACCTCTGCTTAATGTTTCTTGCCTTATTTGCTCACTTACCCTACATTTATGGATTACCGTAGTAATCAAGGAAAACTTGGTTCCTCAAGCTCTGAAATTAGCAAAAAATGATGATGGAAATGATCTGATTCAATCTGAGTCTGAAAGAAAAAGACACTTTGATCTCTAAGTTGAGCAAGTATTTTATTATCTCGTAATCCCCGGGTAGCGAGTATTTGGTCACTCCATCCAGGTCATAGAGCCATTGAGGTTTACAGCATGGAAACATGCTCTTTGGCCCAACTTGTCCATGCCTTTTTTAAAAACCTAAGCCAAGCCAATCCCATTTGGCCCATATCCCTCTATACCCATTATACCCATGTAACTGTCTAAATGCTTTTTAAAAAATAAGATTGTACCCACCTCTACTACCACCTCTGGCAGCTTGTTTCAGACACTCACCACCCTCTGTGGAAAAATTGCCCCTCTGGACCCTTTTGTATCTCTCCCCTCTCACTTTAAACCTGTAATAAGAACATAAGAAATAGGAGCAGAAGTAGGCCATCTAGCCCCTTGAACCTGCCCCGCCATTCAATAAGATCATGGCTGATCTGTCGTGTCTCAGTTCCACATTCCCGCCCTCTCCCCATAACCCTTAATCTCCTTGCCTATCAAAAACCTATCAACCCGCGTCTTAAATATATTTAGCGAGGCAGCCTCCACCACTTCAACGGGCAGAGATTCACCACCCTTTGAGTGAAGAAGTTCCTCCTCAACTCCGTTCTAAAAAAAACCCCCCCATCTTGAGGCTGTGCCCTCTAGTCCTGTTGTCCTTTCTGAGCAGGAAGAGCCTCTCCACCTCTATCCTATCCATCCCATTCATCATCTTATATGTCTCAATGAGATCTCCCCTCATTCTTCTAAACTCTAACGAGTACAAGCCTAGTTTATTCAGCCTCTCCTCATAGTTCAACCCCCTCAACTCCGGTATCAGTCTAGTAAACCTCCTCTGCACTCCCTTGAAGGCCAAAATATCCTTGCGCAAGTGTGGCGGCCAAAACTGCACACACTACTCCAGCTGCGGCCTCACCAGTGCCCTATACAGCTGCAGCAAGACCCTCCCTACTTTTATATTCAATCCCCCTCGCTATGAAGGCCAGCATCCCATTTGCCTTCCTGACCACCTGCTGCACTTGCAGGCTGGGTTTTTGCGACTCATGCACAAGGGCCCCGAGGTCCCTCTGCACCGTCGCATGCTGCAATTTTTTGCCATGTAAGTAATAGTCCTTCCTACCATTATTCCTACCAAAGTGGACAACCTCACACTTGCCAACATTAAATTCCATTTGCCAGTTCCTGGCCCATTCATCCAACCTATCTAGATCCTTCTGCAGACTCTCCACACCCTCCGCACAATTTGCCGTTCCCCCAATCTTGGTGTCATCAGCAAATTTCAACACCATACACTCGGTTCCCTCCCCCAGATCATCTATATAAATGGTAAATAGCTGAGGCCCCAGCACCGACCCCTGGGGCACTCCACTAGTCACCAACCGCCAATCCGAATAGCACCCATTGACCCCCACTCTGCCTCCTATTTGACAGCCAATCCTCTATCCACATTAACACCTTACCCCCAACTCCATGCCCCTGACCTTCTGTAATAACCTCTTGTGAGGCGCCTTATCAAACGCCTTCTGAAAATCAAGAAACACCACATCCACTGGCTCTCCTCTATCCACCGCCCCAGACACATCCTCATAGAACTTCGTCAGACATGACTTCCCCTTAACAAAACAACAATTCTCCTCAAGATGCCTCGCTATTTTCTCCTTGATCACGGTTTCTAACATTTTACCTACAACAGACGTTAAACTAACTGGCCTATAATTCCCTGCCTTTTGCCTGCCACCCTTCTTAAACAATGGCGTAACATTAGCTGTTTTCCAATCTTCCGGCACTTCCCCGGAATCCAGTGACGTTTGGAAAATAACCACCAAGGCATCCACTGTCACCTCCGCCATTTCTTTCAGAACCCTTGGATGCATTCCATCCGGTCCTGGGGACTTGTCCACAATCAGTCCCTCCAGTCTGTCAAGCACTGCCTCTAGTACCAATAATGTCATTCAGGCCCTCCACTCCTACCATCTTTCCATCGCTAACGCCCTCCAGTTTTAGACTCCCCTACCTTTGGGAAAAGATATTGACTATCCATCTTGTCTATACCTGTCTTTATTTTGTAGACCTCTATAAGGCCACCCCTCGGCCTCCTACGCTCCAGAAGAAAAAAGTCCCAGTCTATTCAGCCTCTCCTTTAACTCAATCCATCAAGTCCCAGTAATATCCTAGTAAATCTTTTCTGCATTCTTTCTAGTTTAATAATATCCTTTCAATAATAGGGTGACCAAAATTGCGCACACTATTCCAAGTGGCCTTAACAATGTCTTGTACAACTTCAACAAGACATCCCATCTCCTGTATTCAATGTTCTGACCAATGAAACCAAGCATGCCGAATGCCGCCTTCACCACTCTGTCCACTGTGACTGCACTTTCAAGGAGCTGTGAACACGTACCCCTAGATCTTTGTTCTGAACTCTCCACAACATCCTAACATTAACTGAGTAAGTCTTGCCCTGGTTTAATCTACCAAAACACATCACCTCTCATTTGTCTAAATTAAACTCCATCTGCTATTTGTCAGCCCTCATCAATTGGAGATACTTTCTTCACGGTCCACTATGCCACCAATTTTGGTGTCATCTGCAAACTTACTAACCATGCCTCCTATATTTTCATCCAAATCATTAATATAAATGACATAACAGTGGGCCCAGCGATGATCCCTGAGGCACACCACTGGTCACCAGGCCTCCAGTTTGAAAAACAACTCTCTACAACCACCCTCAGACAATTTTGTATCCATTTAGATATCTCGCCCTAGATCCTGTGAGATTTAACTTCATGCACAACCTACTATGCAGTACTTTGTCAAAGGCATTGCAAATGTCCATGTACACAACATCAACTACACTGCCCTCATCTATCTTCTTGGTTACCCCTTCAAAAACTCTTAAATTTGTGAGACATGATTTTCTACTCAGCCGTGCTGACTGTCCCTAATCAGTCCTTGCATCTCTAAATGCCTGTAGATCCTGTCTGTCAAAATACCTTCCAACAATTTACCCACCATAAATGTGAGGCTCCCTGGCCTGTAGTCCCCGAGCTTTTCCCTGCAACACTTTTTAAACAAAGGCATAACATATGCCACACTCCAATCTTCACACATCTCATCCGTGACTATCAGTGATTCAAATATCTCAGCTAGGCTGCAATTTCCTCCCTAGGCTCCCAGAACGTCCTGGGATATATCTCATCAGGTCCCAGGGATTTATCTACCTTGATGCGCTTTAAGACTTCCAGCACCACCACCTTTGTAATATGTACATTCCTCAAGACATTAGGTTGGGGTGAAAGGATTATGCTACTTGAAATTTGATCAGTTGAGATGTTGATTGTTCCTTTTTTATCCATCTTGTGTGCAGGAAATTGCTCCGCTTCTCTCAATGGAGGCAATGGCATTTGTGACAGAGGATGGGAAAGGTGCCCTGGAGTCCAAATTTCCCAACACTCATGTTTTCGATCTGTTTGGTGGAGTAGATGTAAGTGTTGCACCAAAGTGCTTTGAAGATACTTTTGGGATCGTTTAGAATGTGAAGCAAATCATTTGTGAGAGAGAGGAGGAGGGTTTGGGTGAGACAGATCAGACTGAGTACCAATTTCTTATTGGACGCCACTGTGTAAAATTGCAATGCTTCCTTGCTACACAATGCTAGCTAACATCTGGAAATACTGTCTTTACTATATCATAAACTGTGCACTGCTGGAGCATTCTGGACATCAAAAGAGTTTCTCTTCCTGAAAGCAAAATCTTTAGTGGTCAGTGATTAGCTACTTCCCCTACCTGCCCATACAATAGCATTGACCAACCTTTCATTTCTTAAAGTAAGAGACTGTCAGTAAGTTGAATTTGTTAGATGCTGGTCTGCACAAAGCAAATTATGTCCCCAAGATGTCTCCTTTCTTAAATTCCTTTACAAAGGAGATCTGAAGATTATAATGGGTTAGAGAGAGTAGGACTATAGTGGTAAAATTTTAAAAAAAAAGGTGGACTCTTCACAAGTGAAATTAGGAAACACTTCTACATGAAAATGTTGGTGGAATTTTGGATCTCTTCTATAAATGATAATTGATAACTAAATGAAACAGGCTTTTGTTACCCAAAGGTATTGAAGGATGCTGGGGAAAGTTACGTTGCAGATCACAATCATAGAATAGAATCCCTACAATGCAGAAGGAGTCCAGTCAGCCCTTCGAACCTGCACTGACGACAATCCCACCCTACCCCTGTAACCCCACAGCATTTACCCTTCTCGTCCCCTTGATACTAAGGGGCAGTTTAGCATGGCCAGTCAACCTAACCTGAACATCTTTGGAATGTGGGAGAAAACTGGAGCACCCAGACAATGTGCATCGACTGTTAATTCAAGACCAGAATTGAAACCAGGCCCCTGGTGCTGTGAGGCAGCAGTGCCCACTACAATGCCATCCATGATCTCCTTGAATGGCGGAACAGCCAAATTGAATAAATGGTTTCCTGCTTCTGTGAGTTTAAAAGTGTAATTTGAATCATAAATGTTGGACTACAAATTTTTCAGTTAAATGCATTGCGAGCTTGACAACACTGAGCCAGCATTTATTGCCCAGCCCTGATTCACCTTGATAAGGTGGTGTAAGCTTCTTGAAATCCTGCACTCCATGTGCATCAATTGTTCTATTTCCAAGTTATTAACCACCAATAATGAGTTCATAGAAAGTAGGTGCAGAAGTAGGCCATTCAACCCTTTGAGCCTGCACCACCATTCAATATGATTATGGCTGATCATACGCTTTCACTATCTCACTCCCGCTTTCTCTCCGTACTTCTTGATCCCTTTAGCCACAAGGGGCACATTCCAGCTCCCTCTTGAACATATCTAATGAACTGACCCCAACAGCTTTCTGTGGTAGAGAATTCCACAGATTCACAACTCTGACTGAAGAAGTTCTTCCTCATCTCAGTCCTGAATGGCTTACTCCTTATTCTTGGACTGTGACCCCTAGTTCTGGACTTCCCCAACATTGGTAAGATTCTTCCCACATCTAGCCTGTCCAGTCCCATCAGGATTTTATATGTTTCTGAGTACAAGCCTAGTTGATCCAGTCTCTCTCCATAGTCAGTCCTGACATTCGGGGAATCAATCTGGTGAACGTTCACTAGACTCCCTCAGATTAGGAGACCAAAACTGCGCACACTACTCAGGGTGCCAAAGGGCCTGTACTGTGCTGTAATGTTCTATGTTCACCAAGACCCTGTATAACTGTAGCAAGACATCTCTACTCCTATACTCAAATCCTCTTGCTATGAAGGCCGACATGCCATTAGTTTGCCTTACTGCATGTTGTGCCTGCATGCCAACCGTCAACTGTTCAAGGTCATGTTGCATTTCCCACTTTCCTAAACTGCCGCCATTCAGATAACCTTCTGTTTTTGCCATCAGAGTGGATAATCTCACGTTTATCTGCAGTTTATTGCATTTGCCCATTCAGCCAGCCTGTCCAAGCCACCCTGTAGCCTCTTAACATCCTCGCAGTGCGTACCCCACCCAAATTAATGTCATCAGCAAATTTGCAGTTATTGCACTCAATTTCCACTAGTCACTGCCTGCCACTCTAAAAAGGACCCATCCATTCTCACTCTGCTTCCTGTCTGCCAATCAGTTGTCTACCCACGTCAATACATTACCACCACCACCCCCTCCACCCACCCTGAGCTTTAATTTTGCTCACTAATCTGTTGTTTGGGATCTTGTCAAAAGCCTTTTGAAAGTCCACATACACAACATCCACTGGTTCACCCTTGTCCAATCTACTGGTCATATCCTCAAGAATTCCATTAGATTTGTCCAGCACGATTTCCCTTTTACTGAATCTGTTTGAATTGAACCGATCCTGTCACTGCTTTCCAAATGCTCAGTTATTACATCCTTAATAATTGACTCCAGCATTTTCCTCACCACTGATGTCAGGCTAACCAGTCTATAATTCCCTGTTTTTACTCTTTTTCAGCTACCCTTGAATCTACTGGAACTCTTTGATCATTTTCCAGCATTTTATTGACTCGATGTGTCCACTATTTCAAGGGCCACTTCCTTGAGTATTCTGGGATGCAGAGCATCAGGCCCTGGGGATTTATCAGGTTTTAATCCCAGCAATTTAGCCAATACCATTTCCTGACTACTAAGGATTTCCTTCAGTTCCTCCTTCATGCTATTCCCTCTGTTCCCCAGTATTTCTAGAAGGTTATTTGTGCCCTCCTTAGTGAAGACCGATACAAAGTGTTTGTGCAGCTGGTCTGCCATCTCTTTGCCCATTATGAATTCACCTGACTCTAATTGTAAGGGACCTACACTTGTCTTCATCAGTCTTTTTCTCTTCACATACATATAGATTTTGCGGTTAGTTTTTGTGTTTTCTGCAAGCCTACTCTGGTATTTTCCCCTTAAACACTCTATCCTCTTCTGCTGGATTTTAAATTTCTACCAGTCCTCAGGTTTTGCTACTTTTTTGGGCCAATTTATATGCCTCTTCTTTAGCTTTAACGCTATCACTGATTTCCCTTGTTAGCCATGGATGAGTAACCTTCCCCATTTAATTCTTGCGTGAAACAAGGATGTGCAGTTGTTGAAGTTCATCCATTAAATGTCTGTTATTGCCTATTCATTGCTGACCCCAGCTCATTCTAACCAATGCACCTCTTAAACCAATCATATGTAGATAATCCCTGTGCTTGCTTTTGCATGAATTAGGTACCATGGAATAGAGATAATAGTGCAGCACTGACCGCCATTTTATAATCTCTGTATTCAAACTAGAATTGCAAATGAACATGGGAATATGAGTAGGTCATTTGGCCCATTGAGCCTACTCTGCATTTAAAGCCGATCATAGTTGATCATCTGTCTCAACACCCCTTTTCCCCACTATCTCCACATGTCTTGGTATCTAGAAATCTGCCAATTTCTGTTTTGAACATGCTCAATGGTTTTTCACAGCACTTTTGAATGAAGAAATTCCTCAGCTAATCTTAAATGATCCGCCTCTTGTTCTGAGACTGTATATTGAACAAGACTCATCAGCCAAAGGAAACATCTACGATATCCTGTCATGCCTTGTAAGAATTTCGTAAGTTTCAATGTGATCACACCTCATTCTTTGAAATTCTAGTGAATACAGGCCTCCTTGTGACAATTCTGTCATCCCAGGGATTAATGTGATGAACTGTTGTTGAAATCCCTCTGTGGCAACACATCCTTTCTTGGATAAGGAGACCAAAACTGTTCACAATACCCCAAGTGTGGTCTCAGCAAAGCTCCATAAAATGGCAGCAAGACATCTTTACTCCTGTACTCAAGTCCCTTTACTGTTAGGGCCAATATACTATTTCCCTTCCTAATTGCTTGTTGCACTGGTTTTGATTTGTTTGATGTTTGAGTGCAGAATGTTTTAGGAATGTTATCTGACTGCGGAGATATTGTGTATGTATAATAATTCTTGTTCCATTTCTCAGGTTTAATATGGATGTTGCAATAATTTCTTCCAATGGTTCTACTATCTCCTTGTATCATGGGAGAAGTTGGAGTATATGAGCACCTGATGTTGAATTACTGCTTTGATAATTCTGCAGTTTGAAATGTTGACATCTGCAGCTCTATTTTTATAAAGCCAGAGTTCTCCACCATAAGAGGAGGCACTATAGCATGTGCAAACGTAATGAGCCATTGAATACCTAACTATTGTAATCCTATTTTCCAGCACTTGGTCCAAGGCCTCATATGCTGTTGCATTTCAAATACTCATCTAACAGCTGCTTAAATGTGGATGGTTTTGCCTCTATCATCTTTTCAGGCAGAGTCTCAGATTCCCACCACCACCTTCTGGATGAGACAGCTTTTCATCAAATCTGCTCTCAATCTCCTGTTGCTTACCTTAAATCTATACCTGGTTAATGACTCCTCTGCTGAAGGGAAAGTTCCTCCTTCCTATCTGCCCTATCGTCATCCCTCATAATTTGGTACACCTCAATCAAGTCTTTTCTTAGCCTTCTCTGCTCTAAAGAAAACAAGCCTAGCCTAACCTAACCAGTCCCTCTTCACAGCTGAAACACTCCAGCACAGGCAACATCCTGGTAAATCTCCTCTGCGCCCTTACTAGTGCAATCACACCCTCCTTAGTGTGATGACCAGAACTGCATGCAGTACTCGGCTGTGGTCTAATTGTTTTATGCAACTCCAATCATGTGAAAATGCCAGAAAATCTCAGGAGGTCTGACAGCATCTGTGGAGGGAGAAAAGAGCCAGCATTTTGAGTATTTGAATTATCTCTATTCTCTCTTTGCTGATGCTGCCAGACCTGCTGAGACTTTCCAGCACTTTCTATTTTTGTTTCAGGTTCCAGCATCTGCAGTCATTTGCTTTTATCACAATCTCCCTGCTCATATTCTGTGCCTCAGCTAATAAAGGCAAGTATCCCATATGTTGCCTTAACCCTTTCATCACCTGCCCTGTCTTCAGGGCTCTATGGGCTTGTAACCTAAGCTCCCTCTGGTCCTCTGTTCTTTCTAGCATCTGTTCATTATGTATTCCCTTTTGTTTTTAATTAGTCGTCACCTTGGTCAATTGCTGTTTCTCCCCATTCTCCCCTGCAGAACACCACTGGACACAGTTTCCAGTCTCTGTCTCAACCTGTGGCCATCAATACTTGTTTCCTCCCACCAAGCCTATTTTGATCCAATTGTCCTGGACCCCATTGGCCTTTTTCTTTCTTGTTGAGTTTTCCATGCGGATTCTTCTCAAAAGCCTTGCTGAAATTCGTAAGGACTTCATCAACTGCACTGCTTTCGTTTATACACCTAGTTACCTCACACAATTCAGTCAAATTTGTTAGACTTGGGATTTGAGTTTATTTTTTAGTGTCACAAGTAGGCTGACGTTAATACTGCAGTGTTATTACTGTGACAATCCCCCAGTCGCCATACTCTGGCGCCTGTTCAGGTACACTGAGGGGAAAATTTAACACGGTCATTGCAGCTAATCAGCACGTCTTTCAAACTGTGGGAGGAAACCGGAGCACCCGGAGAAATGCACGCAGACGTGGGGAGAATGTACAGACATGGCACGGGCTTCACCGAAGCTGGGAATTGAGCCCAGGTTCCTGGCACTGAGGCAGCAGTGCTAACCACTGTGCAACCGTGTAGCTCAATTTATCCACTTGGTCACTAAAACCGTTAACACCACCACCACCCTGCCCCCTCAATGCTAATATGATCAATTATATCACAGTCCCCTCTTTGCTTTCTATACATAAGTCTTTTTTCTCCATCATGAACACAGATGCAAAATACATATTTAATACCTCACCAGCATCTTGGCTCCGGGCACAGTTTGTGACTTTGGTTCTTGGGTCCAATTCTTTCCTCAGTTTCCATCTTGCCCTTGATGCACTTAAAACACCTTGGGATTTTGGTGTTTTTTTTTGTCCAGCAGTCTTTCTCATGCTCCCTCTTTGCTCTCCTAATTTATTTTTAAAGTACCCTTCCCTACCCTATTTAGAGTCCCTGTATCAGCCATAAACCTCCCCTTTTTCCCCTCATCCAATCCTCTCTATCTTGAAATCCAGGATTATATATGACAGAAGGAAAACTATTAAATTTACAGGCAAGCTGGTAAACTAGATATCCAAGACTTGAAGGCATTGGCCCTAGCTAATTCAGTAGGTCTAGCAGCCCTGTGATGTATCAGACCCTTCTTGCATGTGGTCTTTGCTTGTAACTGTGAATATGCTGTTCAGGACTGTAGATGTCCTCACCTCATGTTTTCTCTACCTTTTTTTGCTAATCTCTCCCTGTCTGTTCCGGTAGTTTACACTGCATAGAGGATCAGCCATGAACTTTTACAATGGTGAGGGAGGCTTGAAGGGCCAGTGGACTTCTTCAGCTCCAATTTCTTGTAGTCTCCAGCCCACTCACTTTTCTTTCTTCACACCCACTTACACTTGCTATATGGGTTACTAAGTAAACACCAGATATGTGGCTTCAGATTTCTGTATAGGTATCATTCATTCCCAAAAGTTGGAGGCACTGGAGCTAAATGGGATGCAACAGCTTTTGATTTGGCCTTTATGTAGCAGTTTTAACATTGTACCATCCACATCATTCTGCACAAAGACCAGATATAACCAAATCTGCCTTCGTCTGCACCTGCTAAACAAAAGCCCTCTTTCCTTTTGACTGCTGAGAAACTTTTGAGGCCTGCATTTTGACATGTTCCATGCTTTCCCACTTTTGCAGCTTTTAATTGAAATCCTTATGCGGCCAACACTTGCACCACAAAAGAAGAAACAAAAAAGTGAGTACAATATTGAAATGTTTCTTATGCTTGAGAGAGTGAGCGGGGGGGCTGAAGGGTGCCTGAGGGTTCCAGGAAACACACAGAATTGCCACTTATCTGTGAGCACTGCATTCTGGTGGCAGATGTGAACATTGTGTTGGAGCATGTTGCTTACATGTCCTTGTAGCTCCCAGTATGTGGCTCAGGAACATCTGAATAAAGGAAGACTGTTACAAAAATATATTTCCACTTGAATTAAGCTGAGAATTAGAACTCTGGTAAAGGTGACATGGTAAATGGTCACTGACTATGTATTGAATGTGGAACTTGGATTGATTGACTTACTATATGTAAAAAAAAAAGTGCCTGGAATTATAAGTAACCATAGGATACAGATTGAAAATTGCTTCAGTGTTAGAAAACAAACATGTTGAGCAGGATGTGATGATGCCCAGTGAGCTTTAATGGGGCCTCAGCTTTTAATAACACCTATCAATGGTTTGGCTGTGGGACTCTACTCCCAAACATATATGAGCACAGAAAGAAAATATGGGCTATCTTAAAATATTCCCACTGAAGCCAAAGAAGTCAGATTGCCTTGTTGCAGAACTTTGACCAGCAAACGGGTACCAAGTTAAAAATGCAGTGGCTTCGTTGCAGCGTTAATGTAAGCCTACTTGTGACACTAGTAAATAAACTTAAACTCTGCCTTGATAAGGGACTGGTTGCTCAAGAGGCCAATAACCTAACACACGAGACCATAATTCTGGGCTTAGTTTTAGGATAGTGTCTAAAGATCAGACACTTAAATAAAGAACAGTAACGATTTATAAAGGTGATGGGATAGTTCTGTTAATTAAGGATGAGATCAGAATAATAACATTGAGTTTCACATTCAGTTACGAAGAGTGGGTCTAAGACTCATGTTTTGAAATTAAATAAGGGCAATTGCGAGGGTGTGAAGACAGCTGACTAAATTAAACTGGGAAATTAAGTTAAGTAGAGATGCAGTGACAGACATTTAAGGAGATATTTCCTAACACTCAGCTCACGTGCATTCCTGTCGGAAAGACAATCTAAGGGCAGGATGTATCATCTGTGGTTAACTAAATGCATTAAAGTTAATATCAAATTGAGAATGTACAATTCCACGAAGGTAAGTGGCAGCTCAGATGATTGGATAGACTAATTAAAGGCAAAGTATGAGTTAAAAAAATGGAGAAATGAGTGCAAGAGAAAGCTAGCTATAATATAGAAACAGGAGGGTTTCTGCAGGTAATTTGAAAAAGAAATGAGTAAGATAATGGAAACTAAGGAATTGAATGGATATTTTGTCTGGTTACTGTAGAGGATACAGTTAATGTCCCAGAAATAAGTTTGAATTGGGAGTTGGGAGGGAGGAACTTAAGAGTTATAATCACCTGGGAAATGATACCAAGAAAACTATTAGAACTAAAAGCTGACTAGTCCCCAGGTACTAATAGATTTTATTCTAGTTGCTGTTGAGATAGCAGATGCATTGGCTTTAATTTTGTAAAATTGTCTAAATCCTGAAAAGGTCCCATCAGATTGGAAAATAGGGAATGTGACTCCTCCTATAGGAAACAAGTGAGACAGGAAACTTGCATGCCAGCCAGCTTAACATTTATTTATAGAATTTATAGAAACCCTACTGTACAGAAAGAGGCCATTTGGCCCAACGAGTCTGCACCAACCACAATCCCACCCTGGTCTTACCACCATATCCCTACATATTTACCCACTAATTCCTCTAACCTATGCATCTCAGGACACTAAGGGGCAATTTTTTTAGCATGGCCAATCAACCTAACCTGCACATCTTTGGACTGTGGGAGGAAACCAGAGCACCTGGAGGAAACCCATGTAGACATGAGGACAATGTGTAAACTCCACACAGACAGTGACTCAAACCAGGAATTGAACCCAGGTCCCTAGAGCTGTGAAGCAGCAGTGCTAACCACTGTGCTACTGGGCATTCTCGTCTGCCATAGGGAAATAGCTGGAATCTATTAGTAAGATCATAGAGCATTTTGAAAATTTCAGTGCAATCGGGCAGAACCTGCATGGTTTTGCGAAAGGGAAATAGTGTTTGATTTATCTGGGTATTTTGAGGAAGTAACAAGAAATGTGAATAAAGGGGAACTTATGGATGAGATGTACTTAGATTTCCAGAAGCATTTGACATGGTGCCACATCAAAGGTTACTGAGCAAAATTTAAAAACTAGTGAGGTAACCTATTCGCATGGATAGATGATTAGTTAGCTTACAGGATACAGCAAGTACAAAAGATTCATTTTTGGTTTGGCAAGATGTAATGAGTAGAGTGCCAATGGTACAGTGCTGGGACCTCAACTATTTACTCACTATCAGTGAGTTGAGTGAGGGGTACAAATGTATGGTTACTACATTTACTGATGATACACAGTTAGGAAAGTAAGTTGTGAAGAGGTCACGAGCCTGCAAAGGGGTTTGGATAGTTTGAGTGAGTGGGCAACATTTTGGCAGATGGAGTATGTTATGGGAAAATCTAAACTAGTACACTTTGGTACTAAGAATTAAAAACTACATGTTATTCGAATAGGGTGAGATGGCCGATACCTGAAGTGCAGAGGCATCTGGGGGTCATGGTGTATGAATCACAAGTTCGTATGCAGGTACAGCAAGTGAAAGAGAAATGGAAAATAAAAGGGACATTTTGTAACTGTTGTATTGGAGAGACCACAGAGTTCTGCTTATAGTTTAAGAGGATGTGATTGCTAGGATGAATGCTTACCCCGATGAAAGGTTGGATCTGGACCTGTTGGACTTTAGAAGGGTGAGAGGTAATCATTTTGAAACATTGGATCCTGAGGAGACTTGACTGAAAGGATATTTCCACTTGTAGGAGAGACAGAAACCATGAGATGCAATTTAACAATAAAGGGACTCCCATTTAAGACAGTTGATGAGAATTTTTTGAGGGTCACAAGATTGTTGAACTCTTCCCCAGAAATCAGTGGAGGCAGGCTCATTGAATAGACTCTTGATTGACAAGGGGATTGAAGCACATGGGTATAGGAAGAAAAGTAGAGTTGAGACCAGTCGGATCTGCCACGACCGAGTTAATTCGCCGAACAGGCTAGAGAGCTGAACAATCTTCACTCCGGTCTTCAATATTTTTGTATTCCAAACTGAGTATTGCTTTATTGCATTGAGTTGGTTTCATTTCCTTCTTTCCATTAACTTTGCAATGGAGTAACCTACTATATTGCAGTCACCTAACTGAGTCTATGCTGAAACAATGCGTGGGATTCTCAAATGGGCAAAGCTTTCAGTCACATGAACCAGTAAATGTTTTTCCAATGTTTTTGTCTGGTTTTACAAAAGCAAGCACTTCTGTGTAATGTTATAAGTTAAAATGGAAGCTAGGTTTGCTAAATCTAATGTATTTTTTGTCTTGCAGTGAGTGAAGACTTGATAAAGGATTGTCTAAGCATATTATACAATACATGTATCTGTGTAAGTGTGAGTAGGTCTGCTTTCTAACTATAACATTTCCAAAGAACAGTTAAATCTCTCATCTATCAATTTGAGAACTGTAACACAGCCCAGTTTCTGCAAAAAGGAAACTAGAATCATAGAAAATTATTTCACAGGTAAAGGGCTTTTGTCCCATGTCTGTCAATCTGCTTGAACAATCTAAATAGTCTGGATCCTTATCTCTGATGTGATGATGCCCGTGTTGGACTGGGGTAAACACAGTAAGAAGCCTCAACACCAGGTTAAAGTCCAACAAGTTTGTTTAATAGTAAACCCACTAGCTTTCGGGGTTTGCCCCTTCGTCAGGTGAGTGCAGAGTTCTGGTCACAAACAGGGCATATAAAGGTGCATACAGTTTACAGAATACTGATTAGAATGTGAGTCTTTACAGCTAATCAATTCTGAAGGTGCAGACAATGTGAGTGGAGATAGCATTAAGCAGAGGTTAGAGGTGTATATTGTCTCCAGACAGTACAGTAAGTGAAATGTTGCAAGCCCAGGCAAATCATAGGGGTTACAGATGGTGCGACGTGAACCCAAGATTCCGGTTGAGGCCATCCTCGTGTGCAGAACTTGGCTATCCGTTTCTGCTCAGCGACTCTGCGCTGTTGTGTGTCTTGAAAGCAGCCTTGGAGAACGTTTACCCGAAGATCAGAAGCTGAATGCCTGTGACCGCTGAACTGCTCGCCAACAGGAAGGGAACAGTCTTGCCTGGTGATTGTCAAGCGGTGTTCATTCATCCATTGTCATAGTGTCTGCATGGTCTCCCCAATGTACCATGCCTAGGGACATCCTTTCTTGCAGTGTATCAGGTAGACAATGTTGGCCAAGTTGCAAGAGTATGTGTCATGTACCTGGTGGATGGAGTTCTCATGTGAAATGATGACATCCGTGTCAATGATCCAGCATGTCGTGCAGAGATTGCTGTGGCAAGGTTGTGTGGAGTTGTGGTCACTGTTCTCCTGAAGGCTGGGTAGTTTGCTGCGGACAGTGGTTTGTTTGAGGTTGTGTGGTTGTTTGAAGGCAAGAAGTGGGGGTCCCCACTTCTTGCCTTCAAACCTTTTCCTTGTCTCTTTGCCAATCTTTTGCTCCTTAAATAATCAAATCATTTCCACCACCCAATCATGCAATACATTGCAAATCCAAACCAGTTGCAGGTAGGTTTTTCATGTTGCCTCTGGTTCATTTAGCAATCAGTTTAAATCTAATGAACAATTACATCATCCCTTCATAACCTGAGTGTTCCAAATTGTGTCACTGGCATATCATAGCCAATTTCCACACAGCAAGCTCCCATATCAGCAGTGACTGGGTGATGTGTCTTAGTGATGATATTGCCAAATAATTGGACAATTCCCCTGCTACATCCCAAATAATATGGGTCCTTTACATTAAACTGAGATGGCACTCCGGTCCTCGTTTGAATGTCTTATCTGAAAGATGTCAGCTCCAGCAATGCAATGCATTCAGTCTGTCTTGACAATGTAGTCCCACAGTACAGCACTGGCTTGTTAGCCTAGCTGTAAATTGGGAGAGGGGAGTATGCAACAGGATCTGTGTGTCCTTGTGCATCAGTTGCTGAAGGTAAGCATGCAGGTGCAGTAGTCAATAAAGAAGGCAAATGGTATGTTGGCTGTCTTTACAAGAGGTCGCGAGTACAGGAGCAGGGATGTATTCCAACTATACAAGGCCTTGGTGAGGCCATACTGAGAGTATTGTGTGCAGTTTTGGTCCCCTTTTCTGAGGAAGGAAGCTCCTGCTCTTGAGAGTGCACCAAAGTTTACCAGGCTGATTCTGGGGATGGCAGGACTGATGTATGAGGAGAGGTTGACTAGGTTAGATTGTTTTTGCTGGAGTTCAGAAGAATGAGGGGGATCTCAGAGACTTAAAATTTTCTAACAGGTCTAGACAGGATAGATGCAGGGAGAATGTTCCCAATGGTGGGGGAGTCCAGAACCAGGGGTCACAGTCTGAGGATTCAGGGTAGACCATTTAGGACAGAAATGAGTAGACATTTCTTCACCCAGAGTGTGGTGAGCCTGGGGAATTCGTTACCACAGCAAGTAGTCGATGCCAAAACATTGAATGCATTCAAGAGGCAGCTAGATGTAGCTTTTAGGACAAATGAAATCAAAGGTTTTGGTGGGGGGAAGCAAGATTAGGCTATTGAGCTGGACGATCAGCCATGATTGTGATGAATGTTTTCAGGAAGGAGTTATGTATAGCTCTTGGGGCTAAAGGGATCAAAAGATATCTGGGGGGGAAGAAGCAGGGACAGGTTGCTAAATTGGATAATCAGTGATGATTGTAAGTCACCTGAGGCTGGAATTGAGCCCGAGTGTGAGAGGCAGCAGAGCATGCCACCAGGCCACGTCCACTTTCTGCCTGTATTCTCCTGAAATGCAGTGTGACCACATCATTGTATCTGCTATCCACAGAGATCGCATTCTTGCAGATGCACCATAGCAGCTGCAGCTCTGACAAGTGGATTTTGAATAGCTGCAGCTGGAGACAACACCTGTACACATTACCCTGGATGTGGGAATTGTCCCCGACCTCCACGTCTCTCATGAAGAGCATTCCACTGGGCCGAGTTGCCCTGTCATGTCCTGCCCATAAAGTACTCCCTTTACTTTTCCTTCCTCTAGAGAATATTAAGACCATAAGAAATAGGAACAGAAATAGGCCATTCAGCCCGTTGAGCCTACTCCATCATTTAATAACATCATGGCTACCTTATCTCCATAACCCTTAATCCCCCTATGGATTTGAAAACCCCTCGATCACAGCCTTGAATGTTTAAAAACTCAACATCCACAACTTCCCAGGATAAAGAATGCCAAAGGTTCACCACTCTTTGGAACTTGCCACACAGAGCTGTGGGGACAGAATCTGTGTGTATATTTAAGGATAGATTTTTGATCAGTAAGGGAATTAAGGGTTACTGGGAAAAAGCAGGAAAGTGAATGACGGGAATGTTGGGATCAGCCATGATCCTGTTGAATAGTGGAGCAGGCTCGAGGGGCCGAACAGCCTGCACTTGTTCCTATTTCTTATGTTCTTAAAGGGCAGCCCCTCCAGCAGTGTTGATTCTGCAGCACAGTGGTTAGCACTGCTGCCTCTCAGCACCAGGGATCTGGGTTAATTCTGGCCTCTGGTCACTGGAGTTTGCATGTTCTCCCCATGTCTGCATGGGTTTTCTCTGGGTGCTCTGGTTTCCTCCCACACTCAAGATATGCAGGTTATGTTGATTGGCCATGCTAAATTGACCCTGGTGTCAAGGGATTAGCAGAGTAAATATGTGGGGTTATGCAAGTAGGACCTGGATGAGATTATGGCCAGTGCGCGCACGATGGGCCAAATAGTCGTCATCTGCACTGTAGAGATTCTGTGATTCATTGAAATGTTGATGATTTTTGTCCTTGAGATTTGATTTATTCTTGTCACATGTATTAACGTACATTGAAAAGTATTTTCTTGTGCACTATACAGACAAAGCATGCCGTTCATAGGGGAGAAAAGGAGAGAGTGCAGAATGTAGTGTAGAGAAAAATCAATTTAATGTGAGGCAAGTCCATTCAAAAGACTGATGGCAGCAGGGAAGAAGCGGTTGCTGGATATCCTCAGACTTTTGTATCTTTTTCCCAATGGAAGAAGGTGAAAAAGAATGTCTGGGGTGCGTGGGGTCCTTAATTATGGCTGCTTTTCCAAGGCAGTGGGAAGTGTAGACAGTGTCACTGGGTGGAAGGCTGGTTTGTGTGATGGACTGGGCTACATTCACAATCCTTTGTTGTTTCTTGTGGTCTTGGACAGAGCATTAGCCATACTAAGCTGTGGATACAACCAGAAAGTATACTTATGGGGCATCTGTAAGAGTTGAGAGTTGAAGCGGACGTGTAAAATGTCTTTAGTCTTCTGAGAAAGTAAAGGCATTAGTGGGCTTTCTTAACTATAGCGTCGGCATGGGGCGGGGGGGAGGCGGGCGCGGTGGTCCAGGACAGCTTGTTGATGATCTGGACACCTAGAAACCTGAAGCTTTTGACCATTCCAACGTCGTCTCCATTGATGTACGTAGGGGTATGTTCTCCACAATGTTTCCTGAAGTTAATGACTATCTCCATTTTGTTGACATTGAGAGATTATTGTTGTTGCACTAGATTGCCTCTCTCCAGTACTTGGAAACTTGTGTCTCAGAGGGATAATTGTTACCAAGTGACCCATTGCCCTTGGTGTATATTCCCAAGTCGTCACAGGGCTGGAGGACTGAACTGAAAAACAGCTTGTATCAAATTTGTCAAGTGGGGGAGGTGGTGAAAATGAGAGAATGCAATTAGTTGGGCACCTTAAGAAATGTGTTTTGACATGGATAGATAGGTGATATATCGAGAGATTTGTTGACAGTTGGTGATGCAATGTTCTCTTTACTTTCAGACGGATGGTGTGACCAAGCGCCTCTCGGAACGAAATGACTTTGTGCTGTTCCTCTTCACGCTTATGACAAATAAAAAGACCTTTTTGCAAACTGCTACACTTATAGAAGATATTCTGGGAGTGAAAAAGGTCTGAACATTCTGTTAAAGTCTCTTCTATTGTTTGTATTTGAGGAGAGCGATGCCTGCCCTTACTTTCACTCTTAGCCATGTGGGTCTGGGTGCACCTTTCCTCTTTGGATGGTGCCAACCTCCATTTCCCTCAATATAAAAACAAGTGACTGTGGATGCTGGAAGCTGAAACAAAAATAGAAAATGCTAGAAAATCTCCACAGGTCAACCGGCATCTGAGAGAGAATAGAGCTAATATTTCAAGTCTGGATAAGTCTTCATCCATCCTTATCTCTGCCTCAAACTGAGGGGTCATATGCAACCCCAAACTGAGTTTTAGTGAGCCCATACCCTCTTCTTTAGAAAGGCCACCTACAGCCACCTCTTCTATGGTTCATTTTTGTCCTTGCCTCACCCCATATACGAACGTACGAATGTTGCTGAAATCCTCAAGCATGGCTGTGTCCTCTCCAGCCAAGTATTGTAATCTCTCTCTGTTTGCCTGCCTTCCTCCACCCTCCAATAACAGCAACTCGCCAAACACTAATGCCTATTTTCTGTTATGCACCAAGTTCTGCTTACCCATCACTGGAGTATGTTGCCTCCTGATCTCCTGCCAAGCCTCAAGTATAAAATTCTATTCCTTGTGTTTAAATTGCTCCATAAACTTATCCTCATTTCATTCCCCTGACTCTCGCCTGTACATTCCTTCTGTCTTCACTCTATTATCATCAGCTGTCTCGAATTTAATCCTAAACTTCTCCACCTCACTCCTTTTAACCCACCTCTTTGATCAAGCTTTTGATCACCCATCCAATAGCTTCTGTTTTGGTTTGGTGCCCATTTTCTCCCTGCCTCAAGGGCTTTTGACATTCTCTACATTAAAGGTATGATGAGTGGGCCCCAGTGTTGGGTGCCATGTTAAAGACAGTGAGTTGAGAAGAGCTCCTCTCCCCTATCCTCACTTAGCTGTAATGTTAGATCACCCCACTAACAGCGTGGAACGCTAGTTAACTGTGGCCAGTTTAGTCATTGAGAGCGGGTTCATGTTCTGGACCCATACGCATCAGGAATTTGATTGGGACTGTGCAAATTCACTTCGCTGGGACAACAAGCAGAGGAAGACTTCCATTCAGTCTGGCATACACTCAAGCCCAGGTTTCAGAGTTGAATGACAGCTACAATAAAGAGAAAAATGATTGACGAGGAAAGGGCTACATGATTGGACTTTAGTAAAGCATTCGATGAAGTTCCTCATGGCAGGCTGGTGCAAAAGAATAAATCACACAGGATCAGAGGTGAACTAGCTAGATGGATTCAGAACTACTTGGGCATAGAAGACAGAGGGTAGTGGTGGAAGGGTGTCTTTCTGAATGGAGGTCTCTAACCAGTGGTAGAATCATAAAACTACAGCACAAACAGGCCCTTCGGCCCACAAGTTGCGCCGATCATATCACTATTTACTAGGCTTGCCTATAACCCTCAATCCTATTAAATCCCATGCACTCATCCAGAAGTCTCTTAAAAGACCCTAATGAATTTGCCTCCTCCACCACTAATGGCAGCCAATTCCACTCACCCACCACCCTGAGTGTGAAAACCTTACCCCTGACATCTCCTCTGTACCTACTCCCCAGCACCTTAAACCTGTGTCCTCTCGTGGCACCCATTTCAGCCCTGGGAAAAAGCCTCTGAGTCCACCTGATCAACACCTCTCATCATCTTATACACCTGTATCAGGTCCCCTCTCATCCTTCGTCTCTCCAAGGAGAAAAGACCAAGCTCTCTCAACCTAGCCTCATAAGGCATGCCACCCAATCCAAGCAACATCCTTGTAAATCTCTTCTGCACCCTTTCTATGGCTTCCATGTCTTTCCTGTAATGAGGCGACCAGAACTGAGCACAGTACTTCAAGTGGCGTCTGACCAGGGTCTTACACAGCTGCAACATTATCTCCCGACTCCTAAACTCAATTCCTCGATTGATGAAGGCCAGTACACCAAACGCCACCTTAACCACATCCTCTACCTGCAAAGCCGATTTGAGAGTCCTATGGACCCAGACCCCAAGATCCTTCTGATCTTCCACACTAAGTCTTACCCTTAGTACTATATTCCTTCATCCCATTTGACCTGCCAAAATGTACCACCACACATTTATTGGGGTTGAAGTCCATTTGACACTTCTCCGCCCATCTTGCATCCTATCTATATCATGCTGCAACTTCTGACATCCCTCCAAACTATCCACAACACCTCCGACCTTTGTGTCATCGGCAAACTTATCAACCCATCCTTCCACTTCCTCATCCAGGTCATTTATAAAAATCACAGACAGCAAGGGTCCCAGAACAGATCCCTGGGGCACTCCATTGGTGACCGACCTCATCAGTCATCCGCAGGGATCAGTGCTGGGACCTGTGATGTTTGTAATATGTAAATGACTTGGAGGAAAATGTAGCTGGTCTGATTAGCAAGTTTGCGGATGATACTAAGATTGGCAGAGCTGTGGATAGTGACGAAGATTGTCAGAGAATACAGCAGGATATAGGCTGAAAAATTGGGCAGAGAAATGGCAGATGGAATTTAATGTGGACAGGTGCGAGATGATGCATTTTGGTAGATCTAATTCAGGTGGGAACTGTGAAATAAAAAGCAGAACAACCAGGAGCATAGAGACACAGATGTGGGAGTACAGGTCCACAGACCCTTAGAAGTGGCAGCACAGGTAGAAAAGGTGGTGAAGAAAGCATATGGCATGCTTCCTTCATCAGCTGGAGCATTGAGTATAAAAGCTGGCAGATTAAATAAAATGTTGGTTAGGCCACATTTGGAATACTCTGTCCGATTCTGGCCGCCACACTACCAGGAGGTGGAGGCTTTGGAGAGAATACAGAAAAGATTTACAAGTATGTTGTCTCGTATGGAAAGTATTAGCCATGAGAGAGACTGAATAAACTGGGACTGTTCTCCCTGGAAAGATGCAGGCTGAGGGGCGACCTGATCAAAGTTTACAAAATTGAAGGGTATAGCTAGGATGAACAGTTGCAAGCTTTTTCTCAGGGCAGAAATGACAATTACAAGTTCAAGATAAGGGGGAAGTTTTTTGCAGAGATGGGAGCCTGGAATGGAATGCACTGCCAAGTGAGGTGGTTGAGGTAGTTATGTTAGTGACATTTAAGACTTATCTGGATAGACATGTGAACAGATGGGGAATAGAGGGATTCAGACAGTTTAGCTAGAATAACATGATCAGTGCAGGTTTGGAGGGCCAAAGGGCCTATTCCTGTGCTGTATTGTTCTTTGTTCTAGAGGCTGTTCAACCCACCATGTCTGTATCAGATTTTCACAAGCTACCCACAACTTATCCCATGCTTTGTTCTCTCCTCTTGGCCTTGCATCTTCCTTGATTTCCTTTATTAAGGGGATGTGGGAGTCACTGACTAGGCCAAAATTTATTACCCATTCTTAATAGTTTTTAAGGTGGTGGTGAGCTGCCTCCTTGAAATACTCTAGTCCATGTGGCGTTGGTGCACTCGGTGCCAATCGAGAGCGACTTCCAAGACTTTGACCCAGCGACAATGAAGAAGTGGTGATGCATTTCTAAGTCAGGATGCTGAGTGACTTGGCAGGGAACTTGCAGATAGTGTTCCCATGCATCTACTGTCCTTGCTCTTCTAGGTGTTAGAGGTTGCAGGTTTGGAAGGTGCTGTCAAAGGTTGTGATCAGGGCCTAATTTATTTAATGCTACTATGATCAGACATATAAATGACTTTTTTAGGGAATCCACGTTTCTGTATTATATCCTAACATTTTGGATGTAAGGGACAACTAAATATTAATTTAGGCTTATTTTGTAAATACCCTATTCCTTTTAAGGAGATGATCCAATTGGAAGATATTCCAAACCTTGCGAATCTGGTTGCCAGTTTTGACCAGCAGCAACTTGCTAATTTCTGTCGCATTCTGTCAGTCACTATTTCCGAGCTGGACACAGGAAACGATGACAAGCACACGCTACTTGCCAAAAATGCACAACAGAAGAAATCTGCAGGCCCTTCACGAGCTGAAATCAACCAAGGTAAGGTATTGGACTGGAGTGGGCACATTAAGAAGTCTCAACACCAGGTTAAAGTCCAACTAGCTTATTTGGTAGCACGAGCTTTTGAAGTGCTGCAGACTCACCTGAAGAAAAAGCAGTGCTCTGAAAGCTCTTGCTACCAAATAAACCTGTTGGACTTTGACCTGGTGTTGTGAGACTTCTTAATAAAGTAAGGCAGTAAAGAGTCTGGAGCTTCACTCCATTAGACTGAGGACCTGTATGCCTTTTCTTTAAGGATGCAATGCTTTAATTTTTTTGAATGAACCAGTGTTCAGTAAATTTCTCTGCTGTTTTTCTCTCTCCTCTCTCTCTTGTCCTCCTCTGTGCACCATAACCACCACTATTCCAGCACTCAGAAAATCTGGAATGAAGCAAGTGGGACACCCTGAAGGAGCTCACCTTACCTTTATTATGCACTTAGTTTGAGACCTGCTTCACACTGAAGTCAAAAATGCTTTGCATCAATGCTTCCTTTCATTCTTTCAAAGAATAAAATGCAGCACAGGAACAGGCCCTTTGGCCCTCCAAGCCTATGCCGATCATGATGTCCTAGCTAAACATTTTTTAAAAAGCCGCCTGTCCTTACTCTGTCCGTATCCCTCTCTTCCTTCCCTATTCATGTACCCATCCAGATGCCTCTTAAATGTTGCTAACGTGCCTGCTTTCAACATCTCCTCTGGCAGTGCATTCCAAGCACCCGCCACTGAGAAACTTTCCCCATACATGTACCTTAAACTTTCACCCTCACCTAGAACTTGTGCCCCCTTATAATTGACACTTGCATCGTGGGAAAAAGCCTCTGACTATCCACTCGTCTATGCCTCTCTCAATTTTGCAGACCCCTATCGGGTCTCCCCTCAGCCTCCGTCTTTTCAGTGAAAACAATCCTAGTTTATTCAACCTGTTATAGCCAATGCCCTCGAGAGCAGGGAGCATCCTAGTGAACCTTTACACTCAAACTTCCACATCTTTCTTGGATAATGAGCATCACTGGCAATGCAAATGTTTGTTGCCCATCCCTAATTGTCCTTGAAGATGGTGGGTCGCTTCTCTGGAACAAATATCATGATTCATGTTGGAGAAAGCCATTGCCTCTTGTGTGGTGCAAAGCTTACTTGCCAAATTATAAGCCCAAGCTTAAGCCTATGTGTGAGCGTTCTTTAGAATGTCAAGCCTGTAATTATCAGAATGAACCTGGGTGCATTGCAGTTATTTTGCATTTTATCGTCATTACTCTATTCTTGTACATGTGAAACCCACTCGAATTGTAGCTCAGATGCTAAAATGTGGCCTCGCTTCTCCCCTACTCAGTCACCCTTTTGAATATTCCTGGATTCATTGAACGATTGTGTAAATTGGCAACACGGAAGGTTTCTGAGACAACAGGCACTTCAAACTTCCTACAGGAGCTGGAGGAGTGGTACGCGTGGCTGGACAACGCGCTGGTCCTTGACGCGTTAATGCACATGGCCACTGAGGAAGCCGACCAAAGCAGCAGCACAGGTATCTTGCACTAATCATCATTGAGGTGTGTGTTACCCTTTCCTCTAATATAGCTATTCTGCAATGGGCCTTTCCATTAGATTTATCAAAATTATTTTTGAAGGTGATAATTATCCATGATAGCCAATTTGTATTAAATTAGAACATAGAACACTACAGCACAAACAGGCCCTGCAGCCCACGAGTTGTGCCGATCACATCAACACCTACCAATCCATAGACCTATCTATAACCCCCAATCCCATTAAATCCCATATACTCATCCAGAAGTCTTTTAAAAGACCCCAGCGAGTTCGCCTCCACCACCACTGACGGCAGCCGATTCCATTCACTCACCACCCTCTGAGTGAAAAACTTACCCCTAACGTCACTTCTGTACTTTCCTCCCCGCACCTTCAATCTGTGTCCTCTCGTAGCGACCATTTCAACCCGGGGAAATAGCCTCTGAGAATCCACCCTATCTATTCCTCTCAACATTTTATAAACTTCTATCAGGTCACCTCTCAACCTTCGTCTCTCCAGGGACAAGAGTCCCAATTGTACAAATGTAGGTTTCTTAGAATGGATGTAGGTGTCGCTGACTGGGCCAGCATTCGTTGCCTGTCCCTAATTGCTTTACATTTCAGAAGCGCTCGAGTCAACCACATTACTGTGGATTTGGAGTTGCATGTGGACCAGACTAGGTAAGGCAGCAAATTTCCTTCCCTAAAGGTCATTGATTAGTGTGTCAGATTGCTTTTACAACAATTGATAGTTTCATGGTGAGAACTAGAGACAGCTTGATATTCCAGATTTACTAGAATCCTACTGTGCAGGTGAAGGCCATTCAGCCCATTGAGCCTGCACCAACAACAATCCCACCAAGTCCTATCCCTGTAACCAAGTATTTTATCCACAAATCCTCCTGACAGTAAGGGGCAATTTAGCAAAGCCAATCAACCTAACCTGCACATCTTTGGACAGATCACTATTAATTGAATTTAAATTCCACCAGCTGTCTTGATGAGTTTTGATCCTTTGTCTCCAGTGTGATATTACCACTGCCACCATCTCTCTGGATGTAAGCAGGAATGAAGGATTTGAGTTACATCGGCAGATTGGAGAAACTGGGGTTGATGTTACTTAAAGTTTTGCATTTATATAGCACCTTCCACGATCACAGGATGCCTCAAAGCCCTTTTTACAGCCAATGAAATATTTATTGAGATGTAATCACTGTTGTAATAAAGAACAAAAAAAATACAGCACAGGAAACAGGCACTTCGGCCCTCCAAGCTTGTGCCGCTCATTGGTCCAACTCGATCTCTGCCCGTTGAAGTGGTGGAGGCTGCCTCGCTAAATATTTTTAAGACGCGGGTTGATGGATTTTTGATAGGAGAGGGGATTAAGGGTTATGGGGAGAGGGCGGGAAAGTGGAACTGAGCAGCGACAGATCAGCCATGATCTTATCGAATGGCGGGTCAGGCTCGAAGGGCTGGATGGCCTACTCCTGCTCCTATTTCTTATGTTCTTATGTTCTTATCCCTCCATTCCCAGTCTGTTCATGTGGCTATCCAGATAAGTCTTAAACAATCCAGCGTGTCTGCCTCCACCACCCTGCTTGGCAGTGCATTCCAGGCCCCCACCACCCTCTGTATAAAATACGTCCCTCTGATATCAGTTAAACCTTGCCCCTCTCACCTTGAACCTGTGACCTCTCGTATTCGTCACCTCTGACCTGGGAAAAAGTTTCCCACTGTTCACCCTACCTATATCCTTCATAATCTTATACACCTCTTTTAGGTCACCCCTCATCTCCTTTCTTTCCAGGGAGAACAAACCCAGTTTACCCAATCTGTCCTCATAGCTAAGACCCTCCGTACTAGGCAACATCCTGGTAAACCTTTTCTGTACTCTCTCCAAAGCCTCCACGTCCTTCTGGTAGTGTGGCGACCAGAACTGGATGCAGTACTTCAAATGTGACCTAACCAACGTTCTATACGGCTGTAACATCAGATGCCAATTTTTATACTCCAGACCCCGTCCTATAAAGGCAAGCGTACCTTTGCCACCTTCAAGGATCTGTGGACTTGCACATGCAGATCCCTCTGTGTCTCTATACTTTGCATGGCTCTGCCATTTATTGTATAACTCCCCACTACTTTAGTCCTACCAAAATGCATCACTTCACATTTATCTGGATTAAATTCCATCTGCCATTTCTCCTCCCAATTTTCAAGCCTATCTATATCCTGCTGTATTCTCTGACAATGTTCATTGCTATCTGCAAGTCCAGCCAACTTTGTCTACAAACTTACTGATCGCACCAGTTACACCGTCTTCCAAATCATTTATTTTTATATATATATATATATATATATTTATATTACAAACAGCAGAGGTCCCAGCACAGTGCCCTGTGGAACACCACTGGTCACAGACCTCCAGCTGGAAAAAGACCCTTCCCCTGATATCCTCTGTCTTCTGTGGCCAAGCCAGTTCTCTACTCATCTAACCACCTCTCCTTTTATCCCATGAGATTTAACCTTTTGCACCAACCTGCCATGAGGGACTTTGTCAAACGCCTTACTAAAATCCATATAAGTGACATCCACGACCCTTCCCTCGTCAACCGTTTTTGTCACCTCAAAAAAAAACTCCTCCAAATTTGTGAGGCACGACCTCCCTCTTACAAAACCATGCTGTCTATCACTAATGAGTTTATTCTGTTCTAAATGTGCATACGTCCTAAGAATCCTCTCCAACAATTTCCCTACCACGGGCGTCAAGCTCACCAGTCTATAATTACCCGGGTTATCCTTGCTACCCTTCTTAAACGTGAAGGCTCAGTTAGGGCACTGGAGAGTTACAAATTAGCCAGGAAGGAACTAAAGAGAGAGTTAAGAAGAGCCGGAAAAGAACATGAGAAGACTTTGGCAGGTAGGATCAAGGAGAACCTTAAATAGGTATGTCAGGAATAAAAGAATGATTAGGGCCAGTCAGGGACCTTTGAGGGATACAAAAGAATGTTCTGGTTGAAGATCAAGAGCTTCAGGACGTTCCTGAGAATTAATAGATTCCTATCGGCCGTCCCTCAAATTTTAAGGCTCACCTTGTCACTTACATTGGAGCTATTGGGGATCTTCTGTTAATGTCTGTGTAGCCTGTTGTATGTTTATTGATGTCTCCTTTTGACATCCACTGGTGATTCGGTCCACCTTGTTGGCCAACAAGGTGCATACTCACGGTGGGTCATGCGAGGGTTGCTCTTGGATGTTGCTTCGAGAGTTGCCTAGCGCTTCATGTCAGTTAATGTATGCTTAAACTGGACCAATTGACGAGCAACACAACAGCTCAGTGACTAGCACTGTTTGCTGTGCAGTTACAGGGACCCGGGTCGGATCTCCAGCTTGGATCAATGTCTGTGGGAGTTTGCACATTCTCCCTGTGATTGCGTGGGTTTTCTCCAGGTGTTCCAGTTTCCTCCCACATCCCAAAAATGTGCTTTTTAGGCTGATTGTTGTCAATAAATTGTCCCTGAATTGGATCTCCCTTAATCTGGCGCACATACAATTCCCTAAATTTTCACTCCTTTATTGTGGAGTCCAGTACAAGTAGACCTAAACGTTGATGATCGACAAAAGACTTGAATAAGGCACTGTGTTAAAATGGGCAGCGCAGGCTTGTAGGGCCGAAGGGCCTGTTTTCTGTGCTGTGCTGCTCTTTGTTCTTAGTAGTGGGAACTTGTGCGTGGAGCCTGAAGAGAGAGGCACTAAATGAATATTTTTTTCAGTATTCACACAGGAAAAAGTCAATGTAGTCGAGGGGAATACTGAGATACAGGCTTTTGGTCTAGATGGGATTGAGGCACATGAGGAGGTGTTAGTAATTCTTGAAAGTATGAGAATAGATAAGTCCCCTGGGCCGGATGGGATTTATCCTAGGATTCTGTGGGAGGCTAGGGAGGAGATTGCAGAGCCTTTGGCTTTGATCATTAAGTCGTCATTGGCCACAGGTATAGTGCCAGAAGACTGGAGGATAGCAAATGTCCCCTTGCTCAAGAAGAGTAGTAGAGACCATCCTGAGAATTATAGACTGCTGAGCCTTATTTCTGTTGTGGGCAAAGTTTTGGAAAGGATTATAAGAGGATATATCATCTAGAGAGAAATAATTTTCTTAGAACATAAGAAATAGGAGCATGAGTAGGCCTTCGAGCCTGCCCCGCCATTCAATAAGATCATGGCTGATCTGAAGTGGATCAGTTCCACTTTCCCACCCCACCCGCCGCCCCCCCCCCCCCCCCCCCCCCCCAACCCTTAATTCCCTCGTCTATCAAAAACCTATCTACCTGAGACTTAAATATATTTAGCAAGGTAGCCTCCACCACTTCAACAGGCAGAGAATTCCAGAGATTCACCACCCTTTGTGTGAAGAAGTTCCTCCTCAACTCTGATCTAAACTGTCCCCCACCCCCTTATCTTGAGGCTGTGCCCTCTAGTCCTGCTATCCTTTCTAAGCAGGAAGAACCCCCCTACCTCTACCCTATCTATCCCTTCCATTATTTTATATGTCTCAATAAGATCCCCCCTCATCCTTCTAAGCTCTGAGTACAGACCCAGTCTCTCTCCATAGTCCAACCCCTTCATCTCTGGTATCAGCCTAGTGAACCTCCTCTGCACTCCCTCCAAGACCAATATATCCTTCTGCAAGTGCGGCGACCAAAACTGCACACACTACTCCAGCTGTGGCCTCACCAGTACCCTGTACAGTTGCAGCAAGACCTCTACTTTTATATTCTATCCCTCTCACTATAAAGGCCAGCATTCCATTCGCCTTCTTGATCACCTGCTGCACCTGCAGACTGGGTTTTTGCGACTCATGCACAGGTTCCTCTGCACCGTAGCATGCTGCAGCTTTTCGCCCTTTAAGCAATAATCCCTCCTACTATTATTTCTGCCAAAGTGGATAGCCTCACACTTGCTAACATTATACTCCATCTGCCAGGTCCTCGCCCACTCACTCAGCTTATCCAGATCCCTCTGCAGACTTTCCACACCCTCCATGCAATTTGTTTTACCACTCATCTTTGTGTCATCAGCAAATTTTGTCACCCTACACTCAGCCCCCTCCAGATCATCTATATAAATGGTAAATAGCTGAGGCCCCAGCACTCCACTAGTCACCAACTGCCAATCAGAATAGCACCCATTAATACCAGTTCTCTGCTTCCTATTAGACAACCAATCCTCTATCCACGCTAACACCTTTACCCCCAACTCCGTGCACTCTGTAGCAACCTTTTGAGGCACCTTATCAAACGCCTTTTGAAAATCTAAAAACACCACATCCACCGGTTCCCCTCTGTCTACCGCACTAGTCACATCCTCATAGAAATCCAATAAGTTTGTCAAACACGACTTCCCCTTAACGAATCCGTGCTGCATCTGCTCTATCAAACCACTCTTTTCTAGGTGCCTCACTATTTCTTCTTTGATAGATTCAAGCATTTTTCCAACTACAGACGTTAAACTAACCGGCCTGTAATTCCCTGCCTTTTGTCTGCTACCTTTTTTAAACAGCGGCGTAACATTAGTCGTTTTCCAATCTTCCGGCACTTTCCCGGAATCCAGCGAATTTTGGTAAATAATTACTAAGGCATCCACTATCACCTCTGCCATTTCCTTTAGAACCCTGGGATGCATTCCATCCGGTCCTGGGGACTTGTCCACCATCAGTCCCGCTAGTCGATCAAGCACTACCTCTCTAGTGACAGTAATCGCATTCAGGCCCTCAACTCCTACCATCCTTCTATCTTTAATATCCGGCAAACTATTCATGTCCTCCTCTGTCAAGACCGAGGTAAAAAACTTATTTAAGGCCTCAGCCATTTCCTCATCTCCCACTGCTAAATCCCCCCCTCATCCTCTAAGGGTCCAACACTAGCCAGCCTCCTCCTCTTTATATATTTGTAAAAACTTTTACTGTCCTTTTTATATTTAGTGTTAGTTTAGCTTCATAATCTATCTTTCCTTTCTTTATCAACTTCTTAGTCATTCTTTGATTTTTAAATTTTTCGCAGTCTTCTAATCGCCCACTACTTTTAGCCACTCTGAACACATCAGCTTTTAATTTAATACTCTCCTTTATTTCCTTCGATAACCATGGCTGGTCATCCCTTCTCCTACAGTCCTTCTTTACCATCGGAATATATTTTTGCTGAGTACCGAAGAAGATCTCCTTAAAAATCCTCCACTGTTCCTCAGCCGTCCTACTAACCAATCTACATTTGCCAATTCCCCTCTCATCCTATCGTACTCCCCTCTGTTCAAACAGAGGACACAGGTTCGGGACCCTACTTTCTCATCCTCCATTTGCATCAAAAATTCAACCATACTATGTTCGCTCGTCCCAAGAGGTTCCCTAATTCTACCTGCCTCGATACACAACACCAGATCTAAGATAGCTCGCTCCCTCGTAGGTTCTGTCACACACTGTTCAAGGAAACTGTCCCAACAGCATTCCAAGAACTCTTCCTCAAGCCCACTGCATCCAACTTGGGTCAACCAATCAATATGCAGAATAAAATCCCCCATAATTATCACCGTTCCGTTTCTGCACGCATCTTTTATTTGCTTGTTTATAGCCTGCCCCACCTCCAAGTCATTATTTGGGGCCCTATAGACCACACCCACCAGTGTCTTCCTCCCCTTACTATTCCTTATCTCCACCCACAACGATTCCACATTTTGCTCTTTGGAGCCTATATCTTCCCTTACTACCGCTCTGATATTATCCTTAATTAACAGAGCTGCCCCACCCCCTTTTTCCTCCCGTCTGTCCTTCCTAAACACATGATACCCCTGGATATTCAGTTCCCAGTCCCTGTCACATAAGAACATAAGAAATAGGAGCAGGAGTAGGCCATCTAGCCCTTCGAGCCTGCCCCGCCATTCAATAAGATCATGGCTGATCTGTCGTGGCTCAGTTCCACTTTCCCGCCCTCTCCCCATAACCCTTAATCCCCTCTCTTATCAAAAACCCATCAACCCGCGTCTTAAAAATATTTAGCGAGACAGCCTCCACCACTTCAACGGGCAGAGAATTCCAGAGATTCACCACCCTTTGAGTGAAGAAGTTCCTCCTCAACTCCGTTCTAAACCGCCCCCCCTTTATCTTGAGGCTGTGCCCCCTAGTCCTACTATCCTTTCTGAGTGGGAAGAGTCTCTCCACCTCTATCCTATCCATCCCATTCATCATCTTATACGTCTCAATGAGATCTCCCCTCATTCTTCTAAACTCTAACGAGTACAAGCCTAGTTTATTCAGCCTCTCCTCATAGCTCAACCCCCTCAACTCCAGTATCAGCCTAGTAAACCTCCTCTGCACTCTCTCCAAGGCCAAAATATCTTTGCGCAGGTGCGGCGCCCAAAACTGCACACAGTACTCCAGCTGCGGCCTCACCAATGCCCTATACAGCTGCAGCAAGACCTCTTTACTTTTATATTCAATCCCCCTCGCTATGAAGGCCAGCATCCCATTTGCCTTCCTGACCACCTGCTGCACCTGCAAGCTGGGTTTTTGCGACTCATGCACAAGGACCCCGAGGTCCCTCTGCACCGTCGCCTGCTGCAGTTTTTCGCCCCGTAAGTAATAGTCCTTCCTACCATTCTTCCTACCAAAGTGGACCACCTCGCACTTGCCAACATTAAATTCCATTTGCCATTTCCTGGCCCATTCGCCCAGTCTATCTAGATCCTTCTGCAGACTCTCCACACCCTCCGCACAATTTGCCGTTCCCCCAGTCTTGGTGTCATCAGCAAATTTCGACACCCTACACTCGGTTCCCTCCTCCAGATCATCTATATAAATGGTAAAAAGCTGAGGCCCCAGCACCGACCCCTGGGGCACTCCACTAGTCACCATCCGCCAATCCGAATAGCACCCGTTGACCCCCACTCTCTGCCTCCTATTTGACAACCAATCCTCTATCCACGCTAACACCCTACCCCCAACTCCATGTCCCTCGACCCTGCAACCACGTTTCCATAATGGCCACTAGATCATATCCATTTGTGCTGATCTGCGCCATTAGCTCATTCACTTTGTTCCGAATGCTTTGTGCCTTCAGGTGAAGTGTCTTTATACCAGCCTTTATCTGGACCTTATTTGAAGGAACACTACTAACCTTTCTCATGCCCCCTACTCCTTTATTGTTGGGACATCCTCAACATTTTCCCGTACCCTCTCTTTTACTTTAGATATTGTAATTTCTCTCACCCCCACTAATTAGTTTAAAGGGATAGTTAGGGATTAGGGATAGTTAGCACGGTTTTGTGAAGGGTACGTCGTGCCTCACAAACCTTAGAGTTCTTTGATAAGGTGACCAAAGAGGTGGATCCGGGTAAAGCAGTTGACGTGGTGTATATGGATTTCAGCAAAGCGTTTGATAAGGTTCTGCATGGTAAGCTACTGCAGAAAATACGGAGGCATGGGATTGAGGGTGATTTAACGGTTTGGATCAGGAATTGGCTAGCTGATAGAAGACAGAGGGTGGTGGCTGATGGGAAATATTCAACCTGCAGTTCAGTTACTAGTGGTGTACCGCAGGGATTTGTTTTGGGGCCACTGCTGTTTGTCTTGAATATCAAGAAAGGGAACAGAGCCCAGGAAATTACCAACCGGTGAGTCTGACCTCAGTGGTTGGTAAGCTGATGGAGAGGCTTCTGAGGGACAAGATTTATGAGCATTTGAAGAGGTTTGGCATGATCAGAAATAGTCAGCATGGTTTTGTCAAGGGCAGCTCGTGCCTTACGAGCCTAGTTGAGTTCTTCGAAAATGTGACTGAACACATTGACGAAGGAAGAGCAGTGCACGTGGTGTACGTGGACTTCAGCAAGGCGTTTGATAAGGTCTCCCATGCAAGACTTTTTGAGAAGGTGAGAGGGCATGGGATCCAAGGGCCTTTGGCCTTGTGGATCCAGAACTGGCTTGCCTGCAGAAGGCAGAGTGGTTGTGGATGGGTCTTTTTCGGCACAGAGGTCAGTCTCCAGTGGAGTGCCCCAGGGATCTGTTCTAGGACCCTTGCTGTTTGTCATTTTCATAAATGACCTGGATGAGGAAGTGGAGGGATGGGTAAGCAAGTTCGCTGATGACACGAAGGTCGGTGGTGTTGTGGATGGTCTGGAGGGATGTCAGAAGTTGCAGCAGGACGTAAATAGGATGCAGGACTGGGCGGAGAAGTGGCAGATGGACTTCAACGCGGATAAATGTGTAGTCGTCCATTTTGGCAGAACCAACGGGATGAACGAGTACACTATCAAGGGCAGGAGTTTTAGCAGTGTTGAAGAGCAGAAGGATCTTGGGGTCCGGGTCCACAGGACTCTTAAATCGGCCTCGCAGGTGGAGGATGTGGTCAAGAAGGCGTATGGTGTACTGGCCTTCATTAATCGAGGGATTGAGTTTAGGAATCGGGAGGTAATGCTGCAACTTTACAAGACCCTTGTCAGGCCTCATTTGGAGTACTGTGCGCAGTTCTGGTCGCCTCACTATAGGAAGGACGTAGAAGCTATTGAAAGGGTACAGAGGAGGTTCACAAGGATGTCGCCTGGATTGGGAGGCATGCCTTATGAAGATAGGTTGAGGGAGCTGGGACTCTTCTCCCTGGAGAGACGAAGGTTGAGAGGCGACCTGATAGAAGTTTATAAAATGTTGAGAGGAATAGATAGGGTGGATTCTCAGAGGCTATTTCCCCGGGTTGAAATGGTCGCTACGAGAGGACACAGATTGAAGGTGCGGGGAGGCAAGTACAGATGTTAGGGCTAATTTTTTCACTCAAGAGGGTGGTGAGTGAATGGAATCGGCTGCCGTCGGTGGTGGTGGAGGCAGACTCGCTGGGGTCTTTTAAAAGACTTCTGGATGAGTATATGGGATTTAATGGGATTGGGGGTTATAGATAGGTCTATGGATTGGTAGGTATAGATGTGATCAGCGCAACTCGTGGGCCGAAGGGCCTGTTTGTGCTGTAGTGTTCTATGCTGTTTGTCATTTTTATAAATGACCCAGATGAGGGTGTAGAAGGATGGGTTAGTAAATTTGTGGATGACACTAAAGTGGGAGGGGTTGTAGACAATGAGGATGGATGTTACAGTTTGCAGAGGGATCTAGATAAGCTGCAGAGCTGGGCTGAGAGGTGGCAAATGGAGTTTAATGTGGAAAAGTGTGACATGATTCACTTTGGAAGGAGTAACAGGATTAAAGTATTGGGCCAATGGAAGGACTCTTGGTAGTGTCGACAAGCAGATAGATCTTGGCGTACATGTGCATAGATCCCTGAAAGTTGGCACCCAGGTTGATTGGGTTGTTAAGAAGGCGTATGGTGTGTTAGCTTTTATTGGTAGAGGGATTGAATTTCAGAGCCAAGAGATCATGTTGCAACTGTACAAAACTCTGGTTAGGCTGCACTTGGAGTATTGCGTACAGTTCTGGTCGCTGTATTATAAGATGTGGAAGCATTGGAAAGAGTACAGAGGTTTACCAGGATGTTGCCTGGTATGGTGGGAAGGTCTTATGAGGAAAGGCTGAGAGACTTGAGGTTGTTCTCGTTAGAGAGGAGGAGGTTATGAGGTGACCTAATTGAGGCATACAAGATGATCAGAGGATTGGATAGGGTGGATAGTGAGAGCCTTTCACCTTGGATGGTGATGGCTAACACGAGGGGACATAGCTTTGAGTTGAGAGGTGAGAAATATAGGACAGATGTCAGAGGTAGGTTCTTAACTCAGTAGTAAGGGTGTGGAATGCCCTGCCTGCAGCAGTAGTGGACTCGCCAACTTTAAGGGCATTCAAATGGTCATTGGATAGGCATATGGATAATATTGGAATAGTTTAGGTTAGAGGGTCATTAGATTGGTTCCACTGGTCGGTGCAACATCAAGGGCCAAAGGGTCTGTACTGCGTTCTAAATAACGGTACCGCATTCACTATCCTCCAATCCTCTGGGACCTCACCTGTGTCCAGTGAAGAGACAAAGATTTCTGTCAGAGCCCAGTAATTTCATCTCTTGTCTCCCTGAGCAGCCTGGGATAGATGCCATCAGGCCCTGGGGATTTGTCAGTTTTATGTTCCCTAAAAGACCTAACATTTCCTCCCTTGTAATGGAGATTTTCTCTAACGGGTCAACACTCCCCTCTGAGACACTCCCAGTCAACACATCCCTCTCCTTTGTGAATACTGATGCAAAGTATTCATTTAGGATCTCCCCTACTTCCTTGGGCTCTAAGCATAATTCCCCTCCTTTGTCCCTGAGAGGTCTGGATTTTCTTTTTTTCCCTGACAACTTTTGTTCCTAACGTATGATTAAAATGCCTTAGGATTCTCCTTAATCCTGTCTGGCAAGAACATTTCATGACCTCTTTTTGCCCTTCTAACTCCCTGTTTTGAGTTCTTTCCTCCTTTCTCTGTATTCCTCCAGTGCTCCATCTGTTTTTAGCTGCCTGGACCTAACGTATGCCTCTTTTCTTTTTGATCAGATCCTCAATTTCCCTGGTTATCCACGGCTCTCAAATCCTACCTTTCCTATCCTTCCGTTTTTACAGGCACATGCCTGTCCTGCAGCCCCATTAATGGCTCCTTAAACTCCCACATTTCCATATGTGGACTTACCCTTGAACAGCCTCTCCCAATCAACGGCCTCCAATTCCTGCCTAATCCAGCTATAGTTATTCAGCACCCTACCTGTAGGACAACACTCATCCTTTTCCGTTACTATTCTAAAGTTAACAGAATTGTGGTTACTATTTGCCACATGTTCCCCTACTGAAACTTTGACAACCTGACCGAGCTCATTTCCAGTACTCGGTCTAGTATAGCCCCCTCTCTCTAGTTGGGCTATCTACATATTGTTCCAAAGAACCTTCCTGTACTCATTTTACAAATTCCTCCCCGTCCAGACCCCCAACTAAGTCTCCGTCACCACAACCACATCCAAATTCCACGTAAGCATTTAAGGCACTAAGTTCATCTGCCTTGCCTGTTAACGCTCCTTGCATTGAAGCAGATGCACTCCAGGCCCACTTAGGTCATCATCGTCCAGAATGCTTTTCTTAGCTAACCTTGTCCTGGCCCTCAGCTCGTCCCCAGCCTCTGAGCTTACTGACCCACTATTTTGATCCCCACCTCTCTGCCACACTAGTTTAAACCCTCCTGAACCACACTAGCAAAACTCCCAGCCAGGATGTTCATGCCCTTCCAGTTTAGGTGTAACCTGTCCTTGTACAGGTGCCATCCTCTCTTGAAGAGTTCCCAGTGATCCACGAATTTGAAGCCCTCCCTCCTGCACCAGTCCTTTAGCCATGCATTCAATTGTACAATCTCCCTATTCCTAGCCTCACTAGCACTAGGCACTGGGAGCAGTCCAGAGATTGTTACCCTCAAGGCCCTAATTAGCCTAGCACCCATCTCCCTGAATTGCTCTTGTAGGATCCCCCTGCTCTTTCTACCTACGTCATTTTCACCAATGTGTACAATGACATCTGTTTGATTACCTTCCCTTTTTAATATGCTGCTTATCCGCTCAGACATTCAGTACCCCAGCACCAGGGAGGCAGACTACCATCCTGGAGTCTCGTTCGCGCTCACAGAACTGCCTATCTGTGCCTCTAACCATCGCATACCCCACCACTACTGCTTTTCTAATCCCCATCTTTCCCTTCTGGGCCACAGAGCCTGACTCCGTGCCAGTGATCTGGTCACTGTGGCTTACCCCGGAGGTCTTCCCCTTCCGCAGTATCCAAAATGGTATACCTATTTTGGAGGGGGACAACCACAGGGGATCCCTCCACTGACTGTTCACTCCCCTCCCCTCTTCCATCTGTCACCCAGCCCTTACTGTTATGGGAGACAGCCTCTCTGGTACGCCATTCTTCTGACTTTCACCCTTCCTAACTGTGACCCAAGTGTCTTCATCCCAAGGCCCTAGTGTGACTACTTGCCTATAACTGTTCTCTATTAATTTCTCATTCTCCCTGACTAATCTAAGGTTATCGAGCTGCAGCTCCAGTTCCCTAACACAGCCCCTCGGGAGTTGCAGCTCCAGTTCCCTAACACAGCCCCTCAGGAGTTGCAGTTCCATGCACCTGGAATAGATATGGACTTCCGGGAGGCGAGGCATCTCCAGGAACTCCCACATCCAACACTGAAAGCAACAATCTGGCCTCTCGCTCATACTTACCCCTTCCTTTATAGCTTTGGAAGAACCAAAAACACAACCTGACCTGCCTCTGCCTTTTTTTCACCAAAGCCCTTTCAGCCTTCACTCTATTCCCCCTCACTCCGCTGCCCACTGTATAGAGTGATCTTCCTTTTATACCTTGCACTCACAAATCGCTCCTCCATTCAGCTTGCTCCAGGGAACAATGAGGGGGATTTGCAGGTGAGTAGCTTACTTATACTACAAAAACCCTTCCCAGCTCACCCCGCAGCTCACTTCCGCTTTACAGTTGTACTCCTCGCAAAAAGAAAAAAATTCGCGAAAAAATAAAAATGTACTCAATTGCTTACCTTACTGCACCAGTCACAAATTGGTCCTCCACTCAGCTTGCTCCAGGAAACAATGCATGGCAACAAGTTTGCACACAGCAAGCTTCCATAACGGCAATGTAATACTGACCAAATAACTGCTTTTGCTGATTGAGGTATAAATGTTGGCCAAAGTATCAGGAGTAATGCCCCTACTGTTCTTCAGAATAATACCATGGGATTTTTACGTTCACCTGAGGGCAGAATAGGTCTTGGTGTCATCTAACAGATGGCACCTTTGGAATCATAAAACCCCTACAGGCAGAAGGAGGCCATTCAGCCCATCAAGTCTGCATCAATTTTTCAAAAGTGCATCTTGTCCAGACCCATCCCTGTAAACCTACAGATTTACCCTCGCTAATCTACTTAACCTATATATCTTTGGACACCAAGGGCAATTTATTGTGGCCAATCCATATACTCTGCACATCTTTAGACTGGAATTTGAACTCAAAACTTTGATTCAGAGATGAATGTTACCAATTGAACCATGACTGACACTTAAAAATAGGAAAATTTCAAAATGAGGAGGGAGAAACTTTGCTTGACCAAATGTTGGAGATTTAAAATGTTGGCAAAAGATCTTGGGGGAGATGTAACTTGAAGAGTGATGGTTATCTAGTATGTGCTGCCTAAAAATGTGGGTCAATTAGATTCCATCTGATTTTATTTTTTAAAAAGGTAATTAATTTGCAGGATTAGGGGTGAGAAAATGGCTTTTTAAAAATGTGTTCATGGGTGTCCAGCATCACTGTCGAGCAGCATTTATTCCCACACATAATAGCCGTTAAAGAGGTTGTAGTGAGCCACTTAATTGCTGCATGTGGTGTAGGTACATCCAGAGTATTGTTAGTAAATTGGTCTACTCTTTCAAAATGTGATAGACCAAATGGTCTCTTTCTGTGCATACTGAGAAGGCTTCGTTAGTTAATCAAGTTAACTACCGAAGTAGATTACAATTATGTTGAAAAACCTAGATGAATGGTCAAGGCAAATTGCACAGAGTGTAGACTAGGTCAGTCACGTAATGTGGCCTGATGATGCCAATCTTTGGGTTTTTTGGAGAGCAACATACACATTGAAGGAAGAAGTATCCTTGTTTTGAGATGGGAGAGTTTGGACGTGCTCAGGGATATAGGGAGGAGAGATAAGACAGCATTTAGAACTTTGGAGGAGCCGAAAGAAATGTAGACTAAGTTTATGTCTAAACTTCTTTCCTTTCTGCATTCAGAGTCTGCAGATGAGAGTGTACTAGCCGCCAGCCAGCTGAGGAGTCGGCTCCCACAGTCCATGAAAATCATGCATGAGATCATGTATAAAGTGGAAGTTCTGTACGTGTTGTGTGTACTTCTAATGGGAAGGCAACGGAACCAGGTTGGTGACCAGACTCGGTTGGCAGAATTGTGATCTTTGTCTCCTTGAGTCTTTCCCTCTGAGAGCAGTAACATTCTTGTTGTATGGTGCCAGGTGATGACTATCTCAAACAGGAGAGAGTCAAACCATCTCCACCAATAACATTACTATTGTTGAATTCTCACTACCAGCATGCCAGTAGTAACCATTAACCAGAAATTTAACTGGACCAGCCATATAAATATTGTGGCTACAAGAGCAGGTCAGAGGTTAGGAATTCTGTGGAGAATAACTCTTGACTCCCCAAAGCCTGTCTACCATCTACAAGGTGCAAGTCAAGTATGTGATGAAATGCTGGACATTTGCCTCCAACAATACTTGAGAATCTCAACATTATCCACAACAAAGCTGCCTGTTTGGTACCCCATCCACCACATTAAACAGTCATTCCCTCCACTACCAAAGCACATTGGCAGCAATTTGTACCACCTACAAGATGCACTACAGTAACTCAAGACTCCTTCAATATCACCTTCCAAACACTTTATTTCTACTACCTAGAAGGGCAAGGACAGTAGGTACATGGAAACAGCACCATCGGCAAGCCTCGCACCATTCCTTCACTGCTCAGTCAAAATCGTGAAACTCCCTGATAACACTGGATGTTCTTGCAGCTACTACTTTCTGCTGTATTTCACACAGAATTGTATAGCTTGGAGGACAGAAACTTGACAATGATCAATCCTGGCAAGGTTGGGATTGGCCCAGTGAGGTGGGTGGAGGACAGTTGGCTCATAGACTCATTACAATAGTAACAACATACAGGCTACAGGAAAAAGGCAGAGGAAATGGTACTGAGGCATGATGCTCATTTTGAGAGTCAGTGCAAACAGGGTGGGCCAAATGATCACACCTTGCACTGTAACAATTCTGTGCTCAAGAAAATTATGCAAATTGTGCCACTGAACTGTAATGTGTTCAGTTGGAGCATGTACTACTTTAACCAGCTGATAGATCCGTGACTTACCAATCTAGCTTGGTGTGAGCTCAGCAGAATTTAAGCTATAAAAATTACTACTAATTCTAGTGACTCTGACCCTCCAGTGTGCCTCTCAAGGTTGGCTCCTAGAGCCAGTTCCATAAGCCCCCACATCACTCTACCTACCCCAATTCCATGTAGCTATTCCAAAATTGGACCTTGGGTCAGATTGATCTTTTCTGGGCTCTGCCCATGGAAGTATTTTTTGGCACCTATGGTTAGATGACAGTTGAGTGGGAGTCCAAGTTTATTTTTCATGTTCCACTAAGGTATGCTAGTCTCTGGGACCAGATGGGATCTATCCCAGATTACTACAGGAGGCCCCAGCTAAGAAATACCTGGGGCTTTAAGATATCTTCACATCCTCTGACAACAGGTGATGTCAGTAAAAAGTCTGACAACACCAGGTTTTAGTCCAACCTATTTATTTGATAATATTCTCACTAGCTTTCGAGGGGACACCCTCTTCGTCAGGTGAATGGAGAGCTCTACTGTGTTTACGCCAACGGCCAGTCCAACGCCGGCATACCCACATCACAACAGGTGATGTTCCAGAGGATTGGAAAATACCCAATGTTGTTCCCGTGATAATCCAGGAAATTGTAGGCTGGTGAGCCTGACGCCTGTAATGAAGAAAATACTGAGGGATAGGATATTTGCACATTTGGAGGAAAATGGGCTTGTTAGTGACAGGCAGCTTGGTTTTGTAAGGGGACGGTCATGTCTCACCAACGTGATTGAGTTTTTTAAAGCGACAAAGGAAATTGAGGAGGACTGTGGGTGTAGTTTGTGCAGTAAAAAGCCTGACAACACCAGGTTTAAGTCCAACCGATTTATTTGATAGTAAACTCACTAGCTTTCGAGGTTACCCCTTTGTCAGGTGAATGGAGAGTTCTGGCCTCAGACAGAGCATATAAAGCACAGACAGTTTACAGATTACTGATTAGAATGTGAATGTAAAGAGGACTGTAGACAGGGCTTTAAACTAATTGGGGGGGGGAGGGTGCGAGGGTAGGTGACCTTACGAGGTCTAAAGTTAAGGAGAGTGTACATGTAAGGGAAGAGGCCGAGGATGTCCCAATAATAGAGGGAGTAGGGGGCGTGAGTATAGTTGGTGGCGTTGCGGCAAATAGGGTCCAGGTGAAGGCTGGGATGAAAGCACTTTATCTGAATGCACGAAGCATTCAGAATAAAGTGGATGAGCTGATGGCGCAGATCGACACAAATGGATACGATCTGGTGGCCGTTACAGAGACGTGGTTGCAGGGTGACAGGGACTGGGAGCTGAATGTACAGGGCTATCAAGTGTTTAGGAAGGATAGGCAGGAGGGAAAAGGGGGGGGGGGGTGCGTAGCTCTGCTGATTAAGGATAGCATCACGGTGGTAGCAAGGGATGATATTGGAGCCAAGGAGCAGAGGGTGGAATCGTTGTGGGTGGAGATTAGGAACAGCAAAGGGAGGAAGACTCTGGTGGGTGTTGTCTATAGGCCCCCGAATAATGATCTGGAGATGGGGCGGGCTGTTAACGCGCAAATAAGTGCGGCGTGCAGGAATGGGAAGACCGTAGTTATGGGGGATTTCAATCTACATATTGATTGGTCGACCCATGTTGGACACGGTGGGCTCGAGGAGGAGTTCTTGGAATGCTGCCGGGATAGTTTCCTCGAACAGTGTGTGTTGGAGCCGACGAGGGAGCGAGCTATCTTGGATCTGGTGCTATGTAATGAGGCGGGTAGAATTAGGGACCTTGTGGTGAAGGATCCTCTTGGGGAGAGTGATCATTGTATGGTGGAGTTTCTGGTGCAGATGGAGGAGGAGAAAGTGGGTTCCCGGACACGCGTCCTTTGTTTGAATAGAGGGGAATACGGTAGGATGAGAGAAGAATTGGCGAATGTGGACTGGGAGAGCGCGTTGGAGGGAGGGTCTGTTGAGGAGCAGTGGAGGATCTTTAAGGAGATCTTTCTTGGTGCTCAACGGAAATTTATTCCGATGGTCAAAAAGGACCGTAGGAGGAGAGGTAATAAGCCGTGGATAACGAAGGAGGTGAAGGAAAGTGTTAAACTAAAAGCGGAGGAATTTAGAGTAGCTAAGAGTAGTGGGCGAGAAGAGGATTGGGAGAGGTTTAAATGTCAACAAAGATTGACAAAGAAGTTGATAAGGAAGGGTAGGAGAAACTATGAAGCTGGGCTAGCGCTTAATATAAAAAAGGATAGCAAGAGTTTTTATAAATATATAAAAAGGAAGAGGCTGGCTAGGGTGAATGTTGGTCCTTTAGAGGATGAGAAAGGGGACCTAGTGGTAGGAGATGGGGATATGGCTAAGGTATTGAATAACTTTTTTGTTTCTGTCTTCACGGAGGAGGATGTGAATAATTTGCCGGGTGTTAGCGATGGAAAGGTGGTAGGACTGGAGGGTCTTAATGACATTACTGTTACTAGAAAGGTGGTGCTCGACAGACTGGAGGGGCTGATTGTGGACAAGTCCCCAGGACCGGATGGAATGCATCCGAGGGTTCTGAAAGAAATGGCGGAGGTTATAGTGGATGCCTTGGTGGTTATTTTCCAAACGTCGCTGGATTCCGGGGAAGTGCCGGATGATTGGAAAACGGCTAATGTTACGCCATTGTTTAAGAAGGGTGCCAGGCAAAAGGCAGGGAATTATAGGCCGGTTAGTTTAACGTCTGTGGTAGGTAAAATGTTAGAATCTGTCATTAAGGAGGAAATTGCGAGGTATCTTGAAAGGAATTGCTTGATAGAGCAGACGCAGCACGGTTTCATTAAAGGGAAGTCGTGTCTGACAAATTTACTGGAGTTCTATGAGGATGTGTCTAGGGCGGTCGATAGAGGAGAGCCGGTGGATGTGGTCTTTCTAGATTTTCAGAAGGCGTTTGACAAAGTGCCTCACAAGAGGTTATTGCAGAAGGTCGAGGGACGTGGAGTTGGGGGTAGGGTGTTAGCGTGGATAGAGGATTGGTTGTCAAATAGGAGGCAGAGAGTGGGGGTCAACGGGTGGTATTCGGATTGGCGGATGGTGACTAGTGGAGTGCCCCAGGGGTCGGTGCTGGGGCCTCAGCTTTTTACCATTTATATAGATGATCTGGAGGAGGGAACCGAGTGTAGGGTGTCGAAATTTGCTGATGACCCCAAGATTGGGGGAACGGCAAATTGTGCGGAGGGTGTGGAGAGTCTACAGAAGGATCTAGATAGGCTGGGCGAATGGGCCAGGAAATGGCAAATGGAATTTAATGTTGGCAAGTGTGAGGTGGTCCACTTTGGTAGGAAGAATGGTAGGAAGGACTATTACTTACGGGGCGAAAAACTGCAGCAGGCGACGGTGCAGAGGGACCTCGGGGTCCTTGTGCTTGAGTCGCAAAAACCCAGCTTGCAGGTGCAGCAGGTGGTCAGGAAGGCGAATGGGATGCTGGCCTTCATAGCGAAGGGGATTGAAATTAAAAGTAGGGAGGTCTTGCTGCAGCTGTATAGGGCATTGGTGAGGCCGCAACTGGAGTACTGTGTGCATTTTTGGGCGCCGCACCTGCGCAAAGATATTTTGGCCTTGGAGGGAGTGCAGAGGAGGTTTACTAGGCTGATACCAGAGTTGAGGGGGTTGAGCTATGAGGAGAGGCTGAATAAACTGGGCTTGTACTCGTTAGAGTTTAGAAGAATGAGAGGAGATCTCATTGAGACGTATAAGATGATGAATGGGATGGATAGGATAGAGGTGGAAAGACTCTTCCCGCTCAAAAAAGACAATAGGACTAGGGGGCACAGTCTCAAGATAAAAGGGGGGCAGTTTAGAACGGAGTTGAGGAGGAACTTCTTCACTCAAAGGGTGGTGAATCTCTGGAATTCTCTGCCCGTTGAAGTGGTGGAGGCTGCCTCGCTAAATATTTTTAAGACGCGGGTTGATGGGTTTTTGATAGGAGAGGGGATTAAGGGTTATGGGGAGAGGGCGGGAAAGTGGAACTGAGCAGCGACAGATCAGCCATGATCTTATTGAATGGCGGGGCAGGCTCGAAGGGCTGGATGGCCTACTCCTGCTCCTATTTCTTATGTTCTTATGTGAATCTTTACACCCAACCTGCTGTTCAAGTCTTAAAGTGGCTAACAATGTGAGTGGAAGGAGCACTAATCACAGGTTAAAGAGATGTGTATTGTCTCCAGACATTACAGGTAAGTGAGGTTTTGCAAACCCAGGCAAGTCACGGGGGTTACAGATAGTGCGACATGAACCCAAGATCCCTGTTGAGACCGTCCTCGTGTGCGGAACTTGGCTATCAGTCTCTGCTCGGTGACTTTGCGCTGTCATGTGTCATGAAGGCCGCCTTGGAGAATGCTTACCCGAAGGTCAGAGGCTGAATGCCCGTGACCACTGAAGTGTTTGCTGACAGGAAGGGAACAGTCTTGCCTGGTGATTGTCGAGCGATGTTCGTTCATCTGTTGTCGTAGCATCAGCATGGTCTCCCCAGTGTACCATGCTTCAGGACATCCTTTCTTGCAACGTATCAGGTAGACAATGTTGGCCGAGTTGCAAGAGTAATTACCGTGTACCTGGTGGATGGTATTCTCACGTGTGATGATGGTATCCGTGTCGATGATCCGGCATGTCTTGCAGAGGTTGCTGTGGCAGGGTTGTGTGGTATTGTGGTCACTGTTCTCCTGAAGGCTGGGTTGTTTGCTGTGAACAATGGTCTGTTTGAACAATGGTGTAGTTTGTGGACATTAATGAAGCATTTGGTTCAAAAACTAAAATCACATGGGATTTCAATGGGCTGGGCTAGATGGATACAGAACTGGCTTGGTCATGGAAACAGAGCAAAAAGGGGTCATGAAATGTTCTTGGCAGACAGGATTAAGGAGAATATTAAGGCATTTTATTGATACGTTAGGAATAAGAGTTGTCAGGGAAAAAAATTGTACAGAGGAGGGGAATTATGCTTGGAGCCCAAGGAAGTAGGGGAGGTTCTAAATGAATACTTTGCATCAGTATTCACAAAGGAGAGGGACGTGTTGACTGGGAGTGTCTGAGGGAGGTGTTGACCCGTTAGAGAAAATCTCCATTACAAGGGAGGAAATGTTAGGTTTTTTTAGGGAACATTAAAACTGACAAATCCCCAGGGCCTGATGGCATCTATCCTAGACTGCTCAGGGAGACGAGGGATGAAATTGCTGGGCCTCTGACAGAAATCTTTGTCTGTTCATTGGACACAGGTGAGGTCCCTGAGGATTGGAGAATAGCGAATGTGGTACCGTTATTTAAGAAGTGTAGCAAGGATAACCCGGTAATTATAGGCCAGTGAGCTTGACATCCGTGGCAGGGAAATTGTTGGAGAGGATTGTTAGGACGTATGCACGTTTAGAACGGAATAATCTCATTAGTGACAGACAGCATGGTTTTGTAAGAAGGAGGTCATGCCTCACAAATTGGTGGAGTATTTTGAGGAGGTGACAAAAATGGTTGACGAGGGTAGAGCCGTGGATGTCATTTATTTGGATTTTAGTAAAGCGTTTGACAAAGTCCCTCATGGCAGATTGATGCAAAAGGTTAAATCTCATGGGATAAAAGGAGACGTGGTTAGATGGGCAGAGAACTGGCTTGGCCACAGAGGGTAGCAGTGGAAGGGTCTTTTTCCAGCTGGAGGTCTGTGGCCAGTGGTGTTCCGCAGGGCTGTGTGCTGGGACCTCTGCTATTTGTGATATGTAAGAAGGTGTAATTGGTGCGATCAGCAAGTTTGCAGGTGACACAAGGATGGCTGGACTTGCAGGTAGCGATGACCATTGTCGGAGAATACAGCAGGATATAGGCTGGAGAAATGGTAGATGGCATTTAATCCCAATAAATGCGAAGTGATGCATTTTGGTAGGACTAATGTAGCGGGGAGCTATACAATAAATGACAGAACCATCAAAAGTATGGACACGTAGAGGGACCTGGGTGTGCAAGTCCACAGATCTTTAAAGGTGGCAGCACAGGTGGTGAAGGAGGCATATGGCATGCTTGTCTTTATAGGACGAGGTATATAGTATAAAAATTGGCATCTGATATTACAGCTGTATAGAACGTTGGTTAGGCCATATTTGGAGTATTGCATCCAGTTCTGGTCGCCACACTACCAGAAGGACGTGGAGGCGTTGGAGAGAGTGCAGAGAAGGTTTACCAGGATGTTGCCAGGTATGGTGGGTCTTAGCTGAGGCGAGATTGGGTAAACTGGGGTTGTTCTCTCTGGAAAGACGGGAAATGAGGGGAGATCTAATAGAGGTGTATAAAATTGAGGGGCGTGGATAGGGTGAACAGTGGGAAGCTTTTTCCCAGGTCAGAGGTGACAAACACGGGTCACAGGTTCAAGGTGAGAGGGGGCAAGGTTTAACTCATATCAGAGGGACGTATTTTACAGAAGGTGGTGGGTGCCTGGAATGCACTGCCAAGCAGGGTGGTGGTGGTGGAGGTGGACACACTGGGATCATTTGACTTATCATAGTCACATGAACAGACTGGGAATAGAGGGATACAAACAAATGGTCTAATTGGTCCAATGAGCGGCGCAGGCTTGGAGGGCCAAAGGGCCTGTTTCCTGTGCTGTATTGTTCTTTGTCTCCCCCGCTACTCTGAACAATGTTTTCAGAACGGAGATCTGTAGCTGGTGGTGCTGGGATCAGTGTCGGTACCTCTGTTTGTGGTATATATAAATGATCTGGAGGAAAATGTGGGAGGTTTGATTAGTAAGTTTGCAGATGACACAAGATTAATGGAGTTACTGCTAGTGCCAAGGATTGTCAGAAGATACAACAGGGTGTAGATAGGAGACTTGGGCACAGAAATGGTAGGTGGAGTTTAATCCGGACAGATGCGAAGTGATGCATTTTGGAGGATCAAGTTTGGGGTGAATTATACTGTAACTGGCAGAAGTCTTAGTATCATTAAAGTAGGGATCTGTGCATACAGGTCCATAGTTCTCTAAAAGTAGGGGGCACAAGTTTAAGGTGCGAGGGGCAAGGTTTAAAGATGTACAAGACCAGTCTTTTACACAGAGTAGTGGGTGCCTGGAACTTGTTGCCGGAGGAGGTAGTGGCAGTGGTTACGAAGAGTGAGTTTTAAGGGGCGCCCGGACAAGTACATGAATAGGATGGGAATAGAGGGATATGGTCCCCAGAAGGATAGGGGGTTTTAGTTCAGTCAGGCAGTGTGGTCGGTGCAGGCTTGGAGGGCCGAAGGGCCTGTTCCTGTGCTGTAATTTTCTTTGTTCTTTGTTTCCTTGTATAATAGAATAAGTTAGATGGTTTGATATTAGTGATGTTAAGTTTGTATAAAGTGGGTGTAACACCAGTGTGAAGGCATCTGCATGGTTCTGAAGATTTCTTCCTTTCTAAGGGGAAGGTGTCAGGAAAACAGGGGTCATTTTAAAGAATCAAAAAAAAGTAAAAGTAACGACCTTTTGAGGCAGGGTTCCATTCTGGAATCTTCCCGTCCAGTTCATTAACTGAGATTGAATTCTTGTGTATGCATGTGTGGGTGTGTGTATGTGTGTGCTTGTGGGTATGCATGCGCTTGTGTGGTGTGTTATTGACTGTGTGTATGATAGAGTATGTGTGATTCTACCTATGTATATTTGTGTGTATGTGTGCATGTAATGTGTGTTGTAAGCATGTATATGTGGTGTGTATTTGTGTGCGTGCATGAATGCATGTGTGTCTGTATGCATGTGTATATATGTGAGCATATGTGCATGTATGTGTTAGCGTGGATAGAGGATTGGCTGTCAAATAGGAGGCAGAGAGTGGGGGTCAATGGGTGCTATTCGGATTGGTGGTTGGTGACTAGTGGAGTGCCCCAGGGGTCGGTGCTGGGGCCTCAGCTATTTACCATTTATATAGATGATCCGGAGGAGGGAACCGAGTGTATGGTGTTGAAATTTGCTGGTGACACCAAGATTGGTGGAACAGCAAATTGCGCGGAGCGTGTGGAGAGTCTGCAGAAGGATCTAGATAGGCTGGGCGAATGGGCCAGGAACTGGCAAATGGAATTTAATGTTGGCAAGTACGAGGTGGTCCACTTTGGTAGGAATAATGGTAGGAAGGACTATTACTCACGTGGCGAAAAACTGCAGCATGCGACGGTGCAGAGGGACCTCGGGGCCCTTGTGCATGAGTCGCAAAAACCCAGCCTGCAGGTGGTCAGGAAGGCGAATGGGATGCTGGCCTTCATAGCGAGGGGGATTGAATATAAAAGTAAAGAGGTCTTGCTGCAGTTGTATAGGGCACTGGTGAGGCCGCAGCTGGAGTACTGTGTGCAGTTTTGGTCGCCGCACTTACGCAAGGATATTTTGGCCTTGGAGGGAGTGCAGAGGAAGTTTACTAGGCTGATGCCGGAGTTGAGGGGGTTGAGCTATGAGGAGAGGCTGAATAAACTAGGCTTGTACTCGTTAGAGTTTAGAAGAATGAGGGGAGATCTCATTGAGACGTATAAGATGATGAATGGGATGGACAGGATAGAGGTGGAGAGACTCTTCCTGCTCAGAAAGGACAGTAGGAGTAGGGGGCACAGCCTCAAGATAAGGGGGGGGGCGGTTTAGAACGGAGTTGAGGAGGAACTTCTTCACTCAAAGGGTGGTGAATCTCTGGAATTCTCTGCCCGTTGAGGTGGTGGAGGCTGCCTCGCTAAATATTTTTAAGACGCGGGTTGATGGGCTTTTGATAAACGAGGGGATTAAGGGTTATGGGGAGAGGGTGGGAATGTGTAACTGAGACAGGACAGATCAGCCATGATCTTATTGAATGGCGGGGCAGGCTCGAAGGGCTAGATGGCCTACTCCTGCTCCTATTTCTTATGTTCTTATGTTCTTAAAAGTGCCAACACAGATGGCCCGGGTGCTTAAGGCAGCATATGGCATGCTTGCCTTCGTCTGAGGCATTGAGTACAAGAGTTGGCAACTCGTGTTGTTGCTATATAAAGCCTTGGTTAGGCCCCGTTTCAAGTACTGCGTACAGTTCTGGTCACCACGCTACCAGAAAGATGTAGAGGCTTTGGAGAGAGTGCAAAGAAGGTTCATCAGAATGTTGTGCCTGCTCACGAGGGTGTCGCTTATGAGGAGAGTTGAAATAAACTAGGATTGTTTTCACTGGAAAGGCGGAGGCTCAGGGAAGACCTGATAGAGGCCTACAAAATTGAGGCTTAGACAAAATGGATAGTTTGAGGCTTGTTCCCAATTCTAAGGGGGTGTAGCTCAAGGTGAGAGGGGGACAGTTTAAGGGAGATGTGTGGGAGAGATTTTTAATGCTGAGTGATGGGTGCCTGGAATGTGCTGCCAGAGGCAGAAGCAAGCACATTAGCAACATTTAAGAGGCATCTGGATGAGTATATGAATATGGAGAGAATAGAGGTATAGGGCCTGAGTAAGGGCAGAAGGTTTTTTAGGTTTAATTAGGGCCACATGATTGACATGGGCTTGGAGGGCCAAAGAGCCTGTTCTTACACTATACTGTTCTTTGTAAATGATTTCTATGCTGGTTCTTTCAGGTTCACAAGATGTTGGCAGAATTTCGACTTATTCCTGGACTGAATAATCTGTTTGACAAACTGATATGGAGGAAACATTCTACTAATCACGTGTTGCATGGACAGAACCAAATCTGTGACTGCAGTCCGGTGAGTTTGAATTCACTGGCACAAGTGGCTGATTGCAGGACTTAATGTATCATCACTTGCAAATTGCCATTCTGTGTCATTAATTGCTCTTGTCATTAACATTGTGCTCTGGTAACATTCCTGAAACGTACTGGGTGTATTGGATTGTTCTGTGCCTAATCACTTGCCCTAATGACCACTGAGCAGTGAGTTCACAGGGACAGATCCAGGGATGTGCTGTGCTGAAACTTGTGAAACAGTGAGCTAATTGGATATAGTCATTTGGTCATACTGAACTTGGAGACATGCTATCTAAGCTTGTCATCTTGCACTCAACAGGCTATCTTGCGAGTAATTACCAAATTAACTGGGCATCCACAATATTCTTCAGGAGAAGGGAGTGCTGATTGGTTGGCAAGTGGATTCTGGTGGAGGTGCTACCATGGAGAATGCAAAATGGAGCAGCTTTGTTCAAATCCAAGCAGGTTGACTCTGAAGGGGCAGTCTTGTCCTTGAGAATGAACCAGGGATGACTGTTCCCTAAGCTACCATTTAGTTGGAGGTGCAAAGTCTGCATGCGTTCCTTCTGCCTGTGAAGGACAGAGCCCTAGCTATGAATATATGTGGCTTCTGGCATGCAAAGTGAACTGCACTGAGCGCTCAACTGGCATCTTAAATTGTTTGACAGTGTAATTAACAATCAGAATTCTGAAGTGGAACTGATCCACTTCAGATCAGCCATGATCTTATTGAATGGCAGGGCAGATGGCTCAAAGGGCTAGATGGCCTACTCCTGCTCCTATTTCTTATGTTCTTATTGTATCTAATGTTGGGCACTGTTCTGAGTTTAACAAGCATGGACTGTTTGGGTGTGGTCAGTATACATGTTAGAATTCCCATATTTCTAAACACTAAGATTCACTTTATTGACAACCTTGTAAATGTGGCCCAAACCATTTGCTCACTGGAAGCTAGATGCTGAAATAGGGTGTATCAAAGCAGGATAAAGGCTGTCCCATTGCTTGTTACATAATCTCTCAAACTCAAGAATAGACCCAAGATTGCTAGTTTCAGCCCTGAAAAGTATTAAATCTACTTCAAGGTGCCTATGAAGAACAGGTGAAATTAGCCATTGCATGCTGTTACAATGCATAACAACACAAGCGATACTGTCCATTAACAGGATGCTGCCATCAAGTCCAAAATATGTTCTGCCAATCACTAGTGCATTTCAGTGCCAGTATGAAGCTAGGCATTATCTATGCCAATGATAGAAGGCAGATGGTATCAAGCAACACGTACCTCCAGCTGTTCAAATCGAGCAAAAGACTCAACCCGGTTCTGACAAGAGTTCACCAATCTTTAATGTTAACTTTCTTTCTTTCTCCACGTATGCTGCCTGGCCTGCTGTGTATTGCCAACATTTGTTTTTATTTTAGATATCCTGAATCTATGATATTTTGCTTTTATACAATTTACTTCCTTTGCTATTTGGCTCAGATGTATTCTGGGAGCTGGTTCAGTTTGTTATAAATAGTTCAGACTCCAAATATAAAGCTAGCAATGCAAAATCTGGCATAGTTCAAACTTGGAGTTGTAGCTTATTATGATGAGGTAAATTTATCCTGTTGCAATTTGGATTTTACCAAAATTTGCAATGTTTATGTATTGTGTATCAAGCATTGAGTATACCTGCACAAGGTAAGTTAATGGAAAGCGTCCTGAGAGGTAGGATTTATGACCAGTTGGAAAGACTCAGTAAAATCTGGGATAGTCAGCACGGTTTTGTGCCTCAAATTTGATTGAATTCCTTGAGGAGGTAACTAAGTGTGTGGATGAAGGTAGAGCAGTTGATGTTATATACATGGATTTTAGTCAGATGTTTGATAAGGTTCCCCATGGTAGGCTCATGAAGAAGATGAGGTGTGGGATAGAAGGAAATTTGGCCAATTGGATAGGTAACTGGCTAAATCATACAATTATTCCTAGACCACAATGTCTTCACCTTCAACAACCAGTTTTTCATCCAGACACATGGAACGGCCATGGGGACCAAATTTGCACCTCAATATGCCAACATCTTCATGCACAAGTTCGAACAAAACTCCTTCACCGCACAGGATCTTCAACCGATGCTATACACTGGATACATCGATGACATTTTCCTCCTTTGGACTCGTGGTGAACAATCACAAACCACTATATGATATCAACAAGTTCCACCCCACCATCAGACTCACCATGGACTATTCTCTAGAATCAGTTGCATTCTTGGACACACACATCTCCATCAAGGACAGTCACTTCAGCACCTCACTGTACCGCAAGCCCACAGACAACCTCACAATGCTCCACTTCTCCAGCTTCCACCCTAAAAAATGTTAAAGAAGCCATCCCCTATGGACAAGCCCTCCGTATACACAGAATTTGCTCAGATGAGGAGGATCGTGACAGACACTGAAAGATGCCTTCATAAGAACAGGATATGGCGCTCGACTCATCGATTGACAGTTTTGATGCGCCACAGCGAAAAACCACACCGACCTCCTCAGAAGACAAACACGGGACACAGTGGACAGAGTACCCTTCGTCGTCCTGTACTTCTCCGGAGCGGAGAAGCTACGGCACCTTCTCCAGAGTCTTCAACATATCATTGAAGACGAACATCTCGCCAGGGCCATCCCCACTTCTTGCCTTCAGACAACCGCACAACCTCAAACAGACCATTGTTTGCAGCAAACTATCCAGCCTTCAGGAGAACAGTGACCACAACACCACACAACCCTGCCACAGCAACCTCCAAGACATGCCAGATCATCGACATGGATGACATCACACGTGAGAATACCATCCACTAGGTACACGGTACATACTCTTGCAACTCGGCCAACATTGTCTACCTAACAAGTTGCAAGAAAGGATGTCCCGAAGCATGGTACATTGGGGAGATCATGCAGATGCTATGACAACGGATGAATGAACATCACTCGACAATCACCAGGCAAGACTGTTCCCTTCCTGTTGGCGAACACTTCAGTGGTCACAGGCATTCAGCCTCCGACCTCCGGGTAAGTATTCTCCAAGGTGGCCTTCACAACACACACCGCAGAGTCACTGAGCAGAGACTGATAGCCAAGTTCCGCACACATGAGGATGGTCTCAACAGGGATCTTGGGTTCGTGTCGCACTATCTGTAACCCCCACGACTTGTCTGGGTTTGCAAAACCTCTCTCACTGTACTGTCTGGAGACAATACACATCTCTTTAACCAGTGCTCAGTGCTCCTTCCACTCACATTGTTAGCCACTTTAAGACTTGAATAGCAGGTTAGGTGTAAAGATTTGCATTCTAATCAGTAATCTCTAAACTGTGCTGTGATATGTATTGTCTGAGGCCAGAACACACTATTCACCTGACATAAGAACATAAGAAATAGGAGCAGGAGTAGGCCATCCAGCCCTTCGAGCCTGCCCCGCCATTCAATAAGATCATGGCTGATCTGTCGTGGTTCAGTTCCACTTTCCTGCCTTCTCCCCATAACCCTTAATCCCCTTGCCTATCAAAAACCTATCTACCCGCGTCTTAAATATATTTAGCAAGGCAGCCTCCACCACTTCAACAGGCAGAGAATTCCAGAGATTCACCACCCTTTGAGTGAAGAAGTTCCTTCTCAACTCTGTTCTAAACTGCGCCCCCCCTGCCCATCTTGAGGCTGTGCCCTCTAGTCCTACTGTCCTTTCTGAGCGGGAAGAGCCTCTCCACCTCTATCCTATCCATCCCATTCATCATCTTATATGTCTCAATGAGATCTCCCCTCATTCTTCTAAACTCTAACGAGTACAAGCCTAGTTTATTCAGCCTCTCCTCACAGTTCAACCCCCTCAACTCCGGTATCAGCCTAGTAAACCTCCTCTGCACTCCCTCGAAGGCCAAAATATCCTTGTGTAAGTGCGGCGACCAAAACTGCACACAGTACTCCAGCTGCGGCCTCACCAGTGCCCTGTACAGGGAACCTCAAGCTTGAGTTTACTATCAAATAAATCGGTTGGACTTAAACCTGGTGTTGTCAGACTTCTTACTGTTTACCCCAGTCCAACGCCGGCATCTCCACATCATAAATCATAGAAGGCAGGGGGTGGTGGTGGAGGGAAAGTTTTCACACTGGAGTACGGTTACCTGCGGTGTACCACAGGGGCCAGTACTGGGTCCTCTGCTATTTGTGATTTTTATCAATGACTTGGAAGAGGGGGCTGAAGGGTGGGTTAGTAAATTTGATGACGATGCTAAGATTGGTGGAGTAGTGGATGAGCTGGAGGGCTCTTGCAGGCTGCAAAGAGACATTGATAGGATGCAGAGTTGGGCTGAAAAGTGGCAGATTGGAGTTTAACCCTGATAAGTGTGAGGTGATTCATTTTGGTAGGACAAACTTGAATGCAGATTACAGGGTCAACAGCAGGGTTTTAAGGAATGTGGAGGAAGAGATCTTAGGGTTCAGATCCACAGATCTCTGAAGGTTGCCACTCGGGTGGATAGAGCCATAAAGAAGGTTTATAGTGCGTTAGCGTTTATTAACAGGGGGTTTGAGTTTGAAGAGCCATGGAGTTATGCTGTAACTATACTGGGTGTTAGTGAGACCACACTTGGAATATTGTGTTCAGCTCTGGTCACCTCACTAAGAAGGATGCGGAAACATTGGAGAGAGTTCAGAGGAGATTTACCCCAGGATGCTGCCTGGTTTGGAGGGTAGGTCTTATGAGGAAAGGTTGAGGGAGCTGTGGTTTTTCTCTTTGGAGCAGAGAAGGATGAGAGGTGACTTAATAGAGGTTTATAAGATGAGAGGGATTGATAGAGTGGACATGCAGAGACTATTTCCTCGGGTGGATGTAGCTGTTACTGGGGGCATAACTATAAGGTTCATGGTGGGAGATATAGGAGGGATGTTAGGGGTAGATTCTTTTACTCAGTGGTTGGGGTGGGGTATGGAATGGACTGCCTGCTGTGATAATGGAGTCGGACACTTTAGTAAGTTTCAAGCAGTTATTGGATAGGCACATGGAGGGGATAGCTTGATCTTGGGATTGGGCATAGATCGGCAGAACAGTAAGGGTCGAAGGGCCTGTACTGTGCTGTAATGCTCTGTTTCTATAAACTGAATTCAAGAAGGTGGCTAACCTTTACCATCTTAATTAAGGAACAAATGATGCTGACATCCCATGAAAGAATATTTTTAATAAATTTGCGTTCTTGCTGTGAAGTTAGTGTACTTGAGTTTTTTAAATTCATGCTCAGCCTTACGTTGTCATTGTTGGGAGGAGAAAAGAACCTGGACAGGTCAAATGATGATTGATTTATCATTTTCAGGTTCAGTTTGGAGCTGCAGGTTTGAATTTCTGGTTTTGTTTTAAAAGGGGCAGCAAGCTAAAAAGAAGTGTTTTTTCCCCCCTCTCCCTGTTCTGAAAAGTCTGTTGGTTAGCTGAAAACTCGTTTTCCTGAAGGGTGAAAGTTTGCTGTTGGGGGATGGACCATTGTTTCTGGTGTTTTGGGAAGCTGGCTTGTTTTCCAAATGTTTGCAGTTCTCTGGATTCATTCAGTTTTCAACCAAAAGACTCAAATTTCCATTATCACATGAGCAAAAATCTGTGCTGTGTTAAACTGAATTTTTTTAATTTATGGGTTTTGGTTTGATTGGGACACATTAGATATCTTTTAAGGGTTATATATTTTATTGTTTGTAATTGTAAAAGTTCTTGCTAATTTTCTTATTATACATGTTAACTATATTCTTAAATAAACTTTGATAAAAGCTCCCTAGTGGGTCATTTGAATCACATGTTATGTGAAACATCGCATGCTTATCCTAGCCAAATTCAAGATGTAAAACTTGAGTCAGGCAGGTTACATAAACACTTTGGAATTTCTAACCTGAACCATAACATTACTTACAAATTGGGAGTAGGTTATTTGGCCTCTTGAGCCTACTCTACCATTCAGTAAGATTATGGTTGATCTGATTGTGGCCGTAATTCCACATCCCTGCCTGTACACAATACCTTTTGCCTCTTATGATAGAAGCAAGATATGGTGGATGTTGGAATCTGGAACAAAAACAGGAAATGCTGGAAAATCTCGGCAGATCTTACAGCATCTGTGGAGAGAATAGAGCCAACATTTTGAGTCTGGATGGCACTTTGTCAGAACTCCTTTGTGAACTTTGTGTCTCTTGTTAGTCAAGAATCTGTCTGCCCCTCTCTGGGACCCCCTGAAAAAGAAAGTTTAAATGGCAGGACCCTTTATATTTTAAACTGTCTTTAGTTCTAGTCTCTCTCGCAAGGAGAAACATCCTTCACTTCTCATTCTTCTAAACTCCAATGGATACAAGCCTAACATGTCCAGCCATTCTTCATAAGATAGTCCCTTCGTCCCAGAAATCATTCAAGTGAACCCCTCTAATTGCTTCTAATGCAACTATGTCCCTCAAATAAGGAGACCAAACGATAGTCCTCTAGATGTGGTCTCGCCAAACACCCTGTACAATTGTAGCAAAACACTCCTGCTTTTATATTCCATTCTCATTGCAATAATTGGCAGCATCCTGTTTGTCATCCTATCATTATTGTACCTGCATACTAACTTTTTGCGTTTCATGTACCAGGACGCTCCGATCTCTGTATTTAGTTTCTGTAGTCCCCCTCTCAATAGTATACGGCCTCTCTATTCTTCCTGCTAAAGTGGACGAGTTCACATTTTCTTGCATTATATGCCATTTGCCAAATTTTTCCTGTTCGCTTTACCCTTTTGCAGCTTCCTTATGTGCTGTTCAACTTCCTTTCTTATTCATCTTAGTGTCATCAGCAAACTTAGCTACCATATATTGGTCCCTTCATCCAGGTCATTGATATTGTTGCAAATAGTTGAGGCCCCAGCATCGATACCTAAATGGTGCTCCACTCATCTTGCTGATCCAGAAATCATCCATTTATCCTTAACCTGCTTCCTGTTAGCTAACCAATCCTCCATCCATGCTAATAGTATGCTACCCCCTACACCACAAACTCTTATTTTGTGTAGCAATGTTTTGATGTGACATCTTGTCAAATGAGTTCTAGAAATCAAGTACACCAGATCCACAGATGATTCTTCATCTACATTGCTGTTACTTCCTCAAAGATCGCTAATAAATTCATCAAACACTATTTCCCTTTCACAAAAATTACTTTTCCTGATGTCATTAAGATTTAAGTGCCCTGTTATTACCTCCATGGCAAAATTTTCCCTATAACATTTGTTAAGCTAACTGGCCTTTAGCTTTCTGCTTTGTCTCCCTCCTCTTGTGAAAAGCATTCTCTATTTTTCAATGTACAGGACCTTCCCAGAATTTAGGGAATTTGCATCTACTATATCTCTGCAGTCACTACTTTCAGATCCTGAGATGAAACCCATCAGGACCTGGGGACTTGTCAGCTTTTAGTTCTTCTTTCTCAATACCCTTTCCCTAGTGATTGTAATTGTTTGAAGTTTCTTTCTCCCTTTCACTACTTTGTTGTATCCAGTGTCTTAACCCTTTGGTATCATGTGGAGTGACTTGATTTGTCTGAAGATTGATATCCATGATAGTGGGGGCTTCATTAGTATTTTAGGACTGAAAGCCTCCAACCAATTGAAAATTCTGCTTGTTTAGCAAACAGTTATTTTAAACTGAGGCATTGACGTTCCAAGTTGCAAAAAGTGTCCCTTGCTAGTCATCATGACTGCTGTACTGTCGCATCTCTGCATTGTATTTAAAACCTGGGCACACGTGGTCCTAATTAGATAATTGTTACAGCCTCTGTATTCTTTCAACTGTTTTTGCTTAAATGGAGATGGGCAGATGGAGTACAATGTTAGCAAGTGAGAGTTATCCACTTTGGCAGGAATAATAGTAGGAGGGATTACTATTTAAAGGGCAAAAAGCTGCAGCATGCTACAGTGCAGAGGGACCTGGTGGTCCTTGTGCATGAGTCGCAAAAATCCAGTCTACAGGTGCAGCAGGTGATCAAGAAGGCGAACGGGATGCTGGCCTTTATAGCAAGGGGGATAGAATATAAAAGCAGGGAGGTCTTGCTGCAACTGTACAGGGCATTGGTGAGGCCGCAGCTGGAGTAGTGTGTGTAATTTTGGTCGCCGCACTTGCACAAGGATATTTTGGCCTTGGAGGGAGCGCAGAGGAGGTTCACTAGGCTGATACCAGAGATGAGGGGGTTTGACTGTGAAGAGAGATTTAAATAGACTGGGTCTGTACACATTGGAGTTTAGAAGGATGAGGGGGGATCTTATAGAGACGTATAAGGTAATGAGAGGGATGGATAGGGTAGAGGTAGAGAGATTCTTCCCACTCAAAGGACAGCAGGACTAGAGGGCACAGCCTCAGATAAGGGGGGAGTAGTTTAGAACAGAGTTGAGGAGGAACTTCTTCACTGAAAGGGTGGTGAATCTCTGGAATTCGCTGCCTGTTGAAGTGGTGGAGGCTACCTCGCTGAATATATTTAAGACACGGATAGATAGGTTTTTGGCAGACAAGGGAATTGAGGGTTATGGGAAGAAAGCGGGAAAGTTGAACTGAGCCACTTCAGATCAGCCATGATCTTATTGAATGGCGGGGCAGGCTCGAAGGGCTAGATGGCCTACTCCTGCTCCTATTTCTTATGTTCTTATGTTAACTGGCTTTCTCGCTAAAACCTTTGCTATTCCTCTATAGGAGATTTCTCTGAAAATCCAATTCCTGAGGTTACTTCAGAGCTTCAGTGATCACCATGAGTGAGTATTCGGGGGCATTTTCAGTATCACTGTATAACGGTGCCTATAATCACTTAGCAGGGTCATTACAGTGTCTAAACTTCTAAAAATTTGTTTGCTTTGAAAATGTCAAGAGAAAAAGATTGACAAAAATGAATGAAGGCCCCTTACAGAACCGGGAGAATTTGTAACGGTGGCGGCGGGGCGGGGGGGGGGGGTGGGGTGGAGGAAGGGAGAGAGAGAGAATGCTGAGGAATTAAATTTGTTCTTTATTCGTGTCTTCCTTTGTGAAGACTGAAGCAATGTGCCAGAAGTGCTGAGAGGAACATGTTTCAATGAGGAGCTAAGGCAATCAGCATTAGTAGAGAAATGGTTTTGTGGAAATTCAGATTGAAGGTGAATAAATCTCCAGGTCCTGATAATCTTCATCCCAGATTACTTAAGGAAGTGGCCCTGGAAATAATACATCCATTGGTGGTTATTTTCCAAAATTCTTTTGGACTCTGGACTGGTTCCTACAAATTGGAGGATAACTAATGTGAACCCACTATTCAAAGAGGGAGGTAGAGAGAAAACAGGGAACTATAGACCAGTGAGCCTACAGTTGTTATTGGGGAAGTTGCTAGAGTCTATTATCAGGGATTTCATAACTTGGCATTTGGAAGGCAGTGGGATAATCAGACAATCAGCATGGATTTAAAATCATAAAAACGCTACAGTGCAAAAGGAAGCTATTTGGCCCATCAAGTCTGCACTGACAACAATCCCACCTCCCACAACCCTACACATTTATCCTGCTAATTCTCTCTAACCTACACATCCAGGGATACTATGGGCAAATTAGCATGGCTAACCAACCCACTCATCTTTTGCCTGTGGGAGGAAATTGGAGCACCTGAATGAAACCCATGCAGACATGGGGAGAACATACAAATTTCACACAAGTAGTGACCCAAGCCAGGAATCGAACCTGAGTTACTGGAGCTCTGAAGCAGCAGTGCTGACCAATTTTTACAAAAGGGAAGTCCATGCTTGATGCCACTGCTGAGTAAGTAGCTAGTAGAGTTGACCAAGGAGAACCAGTGGGTGTGGTTTATTTAGGCTGAGTGCTTTCGACAAGGTCTCATAACAGTCTACTAAAGCTGTAAAGTTAAAGCGCATAGGATTGCAAGTTATGTTTTGAGATGGAAAGAAAGCTTGTTAGCAGATAGAAAGGAAAATGGAAGCATAATTTTTTTTCTGATTGGCATGCAGTGACTGTTGGAGTTCCGCAGGGATCTGTGCTAGGACCCCAACTGTTCACATGATATATTAATGATTTGGAAAAGAGAACTGAATGTATTATCTCCAAATTTGCAGGTACCTTTTGGTTCCCTTTTCCAAATCATTATTAATGTGAACAGTTGGGGGTCACAGAATCTCAATACTACAGTGCAGAAGAGGCTCTTTGGCCCATCAAGTCTGCACCAACACATGAAAGGCCCTGACCTGTCTACCTAATCCCACTTGCCAGCACTTGGCCCATAGCCTTGAATGTTATGGTGTGCCAACTGCTCATCCAAGTACTTTTAAAAGGATGAGAGGCATCCCACTCCTCCTCCATCCTCCTGGGCAGCACAATACTGCCCCCCACCACGCTCTGGGTTTAAAAAAAAAAAATTCTTCCTCAAATTCCTCGTAAACCTCTCACTAATCCTTCAACTAAGGGGGACAGCTGCTCCCTATTGACTCCATCTATGCCGCTCATAATTTTGAACACCTCAATCAGGCCGCCCCCTCAGTCTTCTCTACTCCAGAAAAAACAAGCCAAGCCTATCCAACCCCTCCATACAATTTTAAATGTTCCATTCCAGGCAATATCCTGGTTAATCTCCCCTGCACCCCTTCCAGTGTGATCATATCTTTTCATAACATGACCAAAACTGCGCGCACTATTCCAGCTGTGGCCCCACCAAAGTTCTATACAGCTCCATGACCCCAGTTGATAAAGGCGAGCGTGCCATTTGCCTTTTTCACCACCCTATTAACCTGCCTTTTCGCCTTCAGAGATAACTGCCAATTAAGAGACCCATTTATGCCAACTGTTTCCAATCTGTTAACCAGATTTCTATCCATCTCCAGACATTACCTGCGATCTCATGTGCTTTAAATTTTCATAGTAGTCAGTTATACAAAACCTTGTCAAAAGAATCTAAAAAACCCACATTCACTGGTTTTCCTCAGTCAACCCTACTAGTTGCATCCTCAAAGAATGCCAATAGATTTCCCTTTTGTAAACCCATGCTGACTTTGATTATACCACTGCCTTCCAAATGTCAAGTTATGAAATCCTTGATAATAGACTCTAGCAACTTCCCCAGTACTGACGTTAGGCTCACTAGGCTATAGTTCCCTGTTTTCTTTCTCCTCTTTTTGAATAGCAGGCTTACATTCACTACCCTCTAATCTATAGGAACTATTCCAGAGTCCAAAGAACTTTGGAAAATAACTACCAGTGAATTTATTATTTCCAGGGCTATTCCTTATTTACTTCAGTTGCCATCTGTTTTAATTTGTTAACGATTGCCTACCTTTAAAAGAAAATTGTGAAATTTATTTTTCTCTTGCCTCTTCTACTATTTTATCAACGTCCTCTGCTTTATCTTTATCTCCCAGGAACTACCCCACTGAATAGTTCTGATTGCTCTTCTCAACCTTCCTATGACCTGTTTGAACTTTGAACTTTAAATCCAAAATTTGTGGTGGAAATAGTGTGACACGCTAAAGCACAATCCCTTGAGCAAGCAACTTTCTAATTAGCCTTTTGCACTAGATCCAATCACCAGCACACATCACATGATGTGTCTTGGTGGGAAGACTGGCTAAGGCTACCGGGGGGACTTTAAACTAGAAAGGATGGGGGGAGGGAATTGTGATGGGGAGACTGGGATGGAGGAGGTTAGCTCCCAGGTAGGGGAGGACTGCAGGCAGTATGAGAGGGAGGTTAGACAGGGGGTGGAGAAGGGAAATGCCCAGACTGAGGGGCTGAAGTGTATATATTTTAACACCAGGAGTGTAGTGAATAAGGTAGATGAGCTTCGGGCGTGGATTGCTGCTTGGGAATGTGATGTGGTGGCCATTACGGAGACTTGGATGTCTCAGGGACAGGACTGGGTATTTCAGGTGCCAGGATTCAGATGCTTCAGGAAGGACAGGGAGGGTGGCAGAAGAGGTGGTGGAGTGGCACTGTTGGTCAGGGACAGTGTCATGGCTGCAGAGAAGGAGGATGCCGTGGAGGGACTATCTACAGAGTCTCTGCGGGTGGAAGTTAGGAACAGCATAGGGTCGAAAACTTTGGGTGTATTCTATAGGCCGCCCAATAGTGACAGGGAAGTTGAGGTGCAGATAGGGAAACAGATTCTGGAGAGATGTAGTAATAACAGAGTTGTCGTGATGGGAGACTTCAATTTCCCAAACATCGACTGGAATATCCCTAGGGTAAGGGGTTTGGATGGGGAGGAGTTTGTTAGATGTGTTCAGGAAGGTTTCCTGACACAGTATGTGGATAAGCCTACGAGGGGCGAGGCTGTACTTGACCTGGTACTGGCGAATGAACCAGGGCAGGTGATGGATCTCTCGGTAGGAGAGCATCTTGGGAATAGTGACCATAATTCTATCTCCTTCACAATTGCATTGGAACGAGATAGGATCAGGCAGGCTAGGAAGGTGTTTGTCTGGAGTAAGGGGAGATACGAAGAAGTCAGGAAGTTACTTGGACAAATAAACTGGAAGGAGGCGTTCTTAGGGAAAAGTACCGAAGGAAGGTGGCGGATATTCAAGGGATGTTTGTCTGGAGCTCTGCATGACAACGTTCCAATGAGACAAGGGGGTTTTGGTAGGTCGCGGGAACCGTGGTGCACGAAGGCTGTGGTGAACCTAGTCAGGAGGAAAAGGAAGGTGTACAAAAGGTTCAGGGAACTAGGAGATGTTAAGGATCTTGAGGAGTATAAGGACTGTAGAAAGGAGCTTAAAAGGGAAATTAGGAGAGCCAGAAGGGGTCATGAGAAGACCTTGGCGGGTAAGATTAAGGAGAATCCCAAGGCCTTCTATAAATATGTGAAAGGTAAAAGGATGAGAAGAGAAGGGATAGGATTGGAAAGGGATAGGCATGAACCTCGGGTCAGTAGTTTGGAAAGGGATAGGCATGAACCTCGGGTCAGTAGTTTTAGCTGGGGGAAGGGTAATTATGAGGCTATTAGGAGAGAATTAGGAAGCATAGGTTGGACTAGGAGATTACAGGGACTGGGAACGTCCGAAATGTGGAGTTTTTTTCAAGGAGCAGCTACTGCGAGTCCATGATAGGTATGTCCCTGTCAGGCAAGGAGGAATTGGTAGGGCTAGGGAACCGTGGTGCACTAAAAAAGTTGATTCGTTGGTTAAAAAGAAAAAGGAGGCTTATGTTCGGATGAGACTTGAGGGCTCAGGTAGTGCACTAGAAAGCTTTAGATTGGCTAGGAGGGAGTTGAAGAGTGAGTTAAGAAGGGCTAAAAGAGGACATGAGAAGACTTTGGCTGATAGGATTAAGGAGAATCCTAAGGCGTTCTATAGATATGTCAAGAACAGAAGGTTGGTTAGGGCAAGATTAGGGCCAGTTACAGACAGCAGAGGGAAGTTGTGTGTGGAACCGGAAGAGATTGGAGAGGCATTGAACCAATATTTCTCTTCGGTGTTCACGCAGGGGGACATGAATATAGCTGAGGAGGACACTGGGTTGCAGGGGTGTAAAATAGACAATATTGCAGTTGATAAGGGGGATGTGCTGGATATTCTTGAGGGTTTGAAAATAGATAAGTCCCCTGGTCCGGATGGGATTTACCCTAGGATTCTCTGGGAGGCAAGAGAGATGATTGCAGAGCCTCTGGCTCTGATCTTCAGGTCGTCGTTGGTCTCTGGTATAGTACCGGAAGATTGGAGGATAGCGAATGTTGTCCCATTGTTTAAGAAGGGGAACAGAGACTTCCCCGGGAATTATAGACCGGTGAGTCTTTCTTCTGTTGTGGGCAAGGTTTTAGAAAAAATTATTAGGGATAGGATTTATAGTTATTTGGAGAGTAATGAATTGATTGGAGATAGCATGGTTTTGTAGCTGGTAGGTCGTGCCTTACTAATCTTATTGAGTTTTTTGAGAAAGTGACCAAAGAGGTGGATGGGGGTAAGGCAGTTGACGTGGTATATATGGATTTTAGTAAGGCGTTTGATAAGGTCCACCATGGTAGGCTTCTGCAGAAAATGCAGATGTATGGGATTGAGGGTAGTCTAGGAAATTGGATCAGGAATTGGCTAGCAGATAGGAGACAGAGGGTGGTGGTTGATGGTAAATATTCGTCATGGAGTTCGGTTACAAGTGGTGTGCCTCGGATCTGTTTTGGGGCCACTGCTGTTTGTAGTTTTTATTAATGATCTGGATGAGGGTATAGTTGGGTGGATTAGTAAATTTGCTGCTGACACCAAAGTCAGAGGTGTGGTAGATTGTGAGGAAGGGTGTCATAGTTTGCAGGGAGACTTAGACAGGTTGCAGAGCTGGGCCCAGAGGTGGTGGATGGAGTTTAATGCGGAGAAGTGTGAGGTAATTCACTTTGGTAGGAATAACAGATGTGTTGAGTATAGGGCTAACGGGAGGACTTTGAATAGTGTGGATGAACAGAGGGATCTAGGTGTATGTGTACATAGATCCCTGAAAGTTGGGAATCAAGTAGATAAGGTTGTTAAGAAGGCATACGGTGTCTTGGCGTTTATTGGTAGGGGGATTGAATTTAGGAGTCGCAGCGTCATGTTGCAACTGTACACAACTCTGGTGCGGCTGCACTTGGAGTACTGTGTGCAGTTCTGGTCCCCACATTACAGGAAGGATGTGGAGGCTTTGGAGAGGGTGCAGAGGAGGTTTACCAGGATGTTGTCTGGTATGGAGGGGAGGTCCTATGAGGAGAGACTGAGGGATTTGGGCTTGTTTTCGCTAGAAAGAAGGCGGCTAAGAGGGGATCTTATTGAAACATATAAGATGATTAGAGGTTTAGATAGGGTGGACAGTTATAGCCTTTTTCCTCGGATGGAGAAAGCTAGCACGAGGGGGCATGGCTTTAAATTAAGGGGGGGTAGTTATAGGACGGATGTCAGGGGTAGGTTCTTTACCCAGAGGGTGGTGAGGGATTGGAATGCCCTGCCTGCTGCGGTTGTAAATGCGCCTAGTTTGGGGGCGTTTGAGATCCGTGGATAGGTTTATGGACGAAAAGGGATTGGTTTAGGTTAGTGGGTCATTGTTTTTTTTTAACTGGTCGGTGCAACATCGTGGGCTGAAGGGCCTGTTCTGCGCTGTAATGTTCTATGTTCTATGACCTATAAAAGGTGAAGGGGGAAAGGTCTGTGTGGAACCAGAAGAAGTGGCAGAGGTGCTTAATGAGTATTTTGCCTCAGTATTCACAGTGGAAACTGATCTGGGAGATTTTGCTACGGATTTGCAGCAGATGGAAAAGATTGAGTATGTGGATATTAAGGAGGAGGATGTGTTAGAACTTTTGAATTCTATCAAGATAGATAAGTCGCCGGGACGAGATGGGATGTACCCCAGGATACTGTGGGAAGTGATTGCAGAGCCCCTGGCAATGATCTTTGCGTCGTCAATGGAGACGGGAGAGGTTCCGGAAGATTGGAGGATTGCGGATGTAGTTCCTATTTTCAAGAAAGGGAACAGAGCCCGGGAAATTACCGACCGATGAGTCTGACCTCAGTGGTTGGTAAGCTGATGGAGAGGCTTCTGAGGGACAAGATTTACAAGCATTTGGAGAGGTTTGACATGATCAGAAATAGTCAGCATGGTTTTGTCAAGGGCAGCTCGTGCCTTACGAGCCTAGTTGAGTTCTTCGATAATGTGACTGAACACATTGACAAAGGAAGTGCAGTGGACGTGGTGTACATAGACTTCAGCAAGGCGTTTGATAAGGTCCCCCATGCAAGACTTCTTGAGAAGGTGAGAGGGCATGGGATCCAAGGGCCTTTGGTCTTGTGGATCCAGAACTGGCTTGCCTGCAGAAGGCAGAGAGTGGTTGTGGATGGGTCTTTTTCGGCATGGAGGTCAGTCACCAGTGGAGTGCCCCAGGGATCTGTTCTAGGACCCTTGCTGTTTGTCATTTTCATAAATGACCTAGATGAGGAAGTGGAGGGATGGGTAAGTAAGTTCGCTGATGACACGAAGGTCGGTGGTGTTGTGGATGGTCTGGAAAGATGTCAAAAGTTGCAGCAGGACGTAAATAGGATGCAGGACTGGGCGGAGAAGTGGCAGATGGACTTCAACGCGGATAAATGTGTAGTCGTCCATTTTGGCAGAACCAGTGGGATGAACGAGTACACTATCAAGGGCAGGAGTCTTAGTAGTGTTGAAGAGCAGAAAGATCTTGGGGTCCGGGTCCACAGGACTCTTAAATCGGCCTCGCAGGTGGAGGATGTGGTCAAGAAGGCGTATGGTGTACTGGCCTTCATTAATCGAGGGATTGAGTTTAGGAATCGGGAGGTAATGCTGCAACTTTACAAGACCCTTGTCAGGCCTCATTTGGAGTACTGTGCGCAGTTCTGGTCGCCTCACTATAGGAAGGACGTAGAAGCTATTGAAAGGGTGCAGAGGAGATTTACAAGGATGTTGCCTGGACTGGGAGGCATGCCTTATGAAGTTAGGTTGAGGGAGCTGGGACTCTTTTCCCTGGAGAGACGAAGGTTGAGAGGCGACCTGATAGAAGTTTATAAAATGTTGAGAGGAATAGATAGGGTGGATTCTCAGAGGCTATTTCCCTGGGTTGAAATGGTCGCTACGAGAGGACACAGGTTTAAGGTGCGGGGAGGAAAGTACAGAAGTGATGTTAGGGGTAAGTTTTTCACTCAGGGTGGTGAGTGAATGGAATCGGCTGCTGTCAGTGGTGGTGGAGGCGAACTCGCTGGGGTCTTTTAAAAGACTTCTGGATGAGTATATGGGGTTTAATGGGATTGGGGGTTATAGATAGGTCTATAGATTGGTAGGTGTTGATGTGATCGGCGCAACTCGTGGGCCGAAGGGCCTGTTTGTGCTGTAGTGTTCTATGTTCTAATAGACAAAATCAATCAAGTGGTTTAATTTCCGAGCATTTCTTCTTTCATGTGACAACAGTTGTTTTTGGGTTTTCAGGAATAGGTATCTATTATTGAACAGTCAGGAGTTGAATGAACTTGGTGCAATCTCACTCAAAGCTAATATTCCTGAGGTCGAAGCAGTTGTGAATACTGACAGGTAAGCTGACCATTATGTACATTAAGACCACTGTGGTCCTTACACAGTCATTAATGCTGCCATAATACTGATTCTGTGGAGAAATATGCTCTTATTTTAAAATAAAAATGCAATGTTATTTCGCATGTATGCGAGGATTAACATGTCTGGTGCTGAGAGTCGGAAGACACATCCATCAATGCTCTTAGAATTCTATAATGTGAGCATACTGCTCCCCAAAACCGAAGTAAATTTTTTTTGTCAACAATTAGTATAAATCATATTTGTGCTTTCCTAGAACTCTGATTTGTGATGGGAAGAAAGGACTCCTTACAAGGTTATTACAGGTGATGAAGAAGGAACCTGCAGAATCTTCTTTCAGGTAGGTTTTCTGTCCTCTCCCCACAATGCCCAAAAAGCTGTTCAATATGATTTTTCTAATCCTTTCCACTTGCAATCCCTTCCAGCATGTTCCCAATAATGGATGCCAGGTTGTCTCTGATTTGGATTTGTCCTTTTTGTTTGAAAATGGGAATGGCACGAGCTAGCTTCGAGTCTTATGGAACTATTCCTGGCTTTTTAATCAGCAAGGGTACACAGCACCATCGCTTTAATCACCCTTTGGAGATCCAGACTTAGATCCTGACCAATTTTGAGCTTTCCTAATCTATCCAGGAAGATGTGCATACTTTAAAGCTTAATACGCAGTAAGCCTCATCTGAGCATCAGCTACAGGAGTAGAGAATGATGCAAAATGAGTGGACCTAAATGTCATTTGGTATGAGTTGCTGGTCCATAAGCAATCTAATACCAGTTCATGTCAAGGATGTGATTTAGGATAGGTTTGGATTGGAGAATCAAGGTTGCGTTGTGTTTATCGTAGAATGTGCATTTGGTTGAGATTACGCTAACTCTCTGACTTGTAGTTATGGTCGTGATGGCCTCAATCCATACTTTACTGAGTTGTTTTGTTATAACCGAGGTAACATTGTGGTGTTGCAAATCCAAGGTTTGGGAGCAGCATTGGTGCAAGTAATATTTTAAACTAATAAAGTTACAAAGAAATTTTTAATTGTAATATGTGGAAAAGTGTGCTTCTGCCCTCCATGTCATTGCATGCTGCAACGTTTGATGTGATACATCAATTTTGTTTTAAAAAATGCATCAGATGAATGATTTCCAGCTTCAAACAAAAAAGACATTTTCCTAACATTTTAATTTTCCCCTCATTTGAAACTACTCTCAGACTTTGAACGTTGCCTATACTGTCCTTTTGGATTGCAAGTTCTTCCTTCCTTGGATTTTTGCACACAACAACAACCCTGAATTTTCTGTAGCAGGATTGTGAATTTAATTCTTAAAAAAAAAACCTATGAAATATAATTTGTGCATTTAGCTTGTGCTGCATGTATATTTTATAGAATAAGTTTTGGTGTTTAGACTTCTGGGCTGCAATTCAGTGGGGTTGTTGTGAGTCTTTAGTTTGTTTAATTGTGTTATACTTTTCTATCCTCTCCTTAATCACTTGTAGGTAACTTAAAAAAAACCTTTCAATGCGAAAGGCGCATATTTTGAATGTGCAGGCGAGGACATTTTTTAAACATCATCTTTATAAATTACACTAACATGTTAGAGATCTCACCTAACTTACTGAGCAATGTTCTGCTAATGGTGTTTCTACCAATATATTTGTCTTGTTACCATCAATTGTACATTTTATGTATTCAGATATTGTGTAAATAACGAATTTAAAGTTGAAATGCTTTGTATGTTTTACGTACTGATTATTTTCCAATTAAGAGTCAATTTCATCTTTTTTAAAAAAAAGAAAATGGGGGAAGCAGCACTGTTGATCAGAGTGTGTCACGGCTGTAGAGAAGATGGATGCCATGGAGGGATTGTCTACGGTGTCTCGTGGGTGGAAGTTGGAAACAGGAAGGGGTCATTAACTTGTTTTCTATGGCCGCCCAATAGTAACAGGGAAGTTAAGGAGCAGGTAGGGAAAGAGATCGTGGAAAGATGTAATAATAACAGTTGTCATGATGGGAGATTTTAATTTCCCAAGTATCATTTGGAATCTCCCTAGGGTAAGTGGTTTAGATGGGGAGGAGTTTGTTAGATGTGTTCAGGAGGGTTCCTTGACACAGTATGTGGATAAGCCTACAAGAGGAGAGGCTGTACTTGATTTGGTATTGGGAAATGGACCTGGACAGGTCTCAGGTCTCTGTGGGAGAGCATTTTGGGGATAGTGATCATAACTCTATCTCCTTTACATTAATGTTGGAGAGAGATGGGATCAGACAAGCTAGGAAAGTGGTTATTTGGAGTAAAGAGAATTGAGGCTGTCAGGCAGGAAGTTGGAGGTTTAAATTGGAAAGAGGTTTTCTCAGGGAAATGTATAGAAGAAATATGGCAAATTTTCAAGGAATATTTGTCTGGAGTTCTGCATAGCAATGTTCCAATGAGACGGGGAAGTTATGGTAGGTTACAGGAACCGTGGTGCATGAAAGCTAATGAATTTAGTCAAGAAGAAAAGGCTTACAAAAGGTTCAGGGAGCTAGGTAATGTTAGAGATCTAGAACAGTATACAGCTAGTAGGAAGGAGCTTAAGGAAATTAGGAGAGCCAGAAGGGGTCACGAGAAGGCTTTGGCAGGCAGGATTAAGGAAAACCCCAAGGCATTCTGCAAGTATGTGAAGAGCAAGAGGATAAGACGTGAAGGAGTAGGACCTATCAAGTGTGACGGTGGGAAGGTTTGTATAGAACTGGTAGAGGTACTCAATGAATACTTTACTTCAGTATTCACAGTGGAAAAGAATCTTGGTTGTAGTGTAGACTTGCAGCGACTGAAAAGCTCGAGCATGTAGACATTAAGAAAGAGGATGTGTTGGAGCTTTTGTAAAGCATCAAGTTAGATAAGGCCCTGGAGGGAGTGCAGAGGAGGTTTACTAGGCTGATACCGGAGTTGAGGGGATTGAGCTATGAGGAGAGGCTGAATAAACTAGGCTTGTACTCGTTAGAGTTTAGAAGAATGAGGGGAGATCTCATTGAGACGTATAAGATGATGAATGGGATGGATAGGATAGAGGTGGAGAGACTCTTGCCGCTCAAAAAAGACAGTAGGACTAGGGGGCACAGCCTCAAGATAAAGGGGAGGCGGTTTAGAACGGAGTTGAGGAACTTCTTCACTCAAAGGGTGGTGAATCTCTGGAATTCTCTGCCCGTTGAAGTGGTGGAGGCTGCCTCGCTAAATATTTTTAAGAAGCGGGTTGATGGGTTCTTGATAAGAGAGGGGATTAAGGGTTATGGGGAGAGGGCGGGAAAGTGGAACTGAGCCACAACAGATCAGCCATGATCTTATTGAATGGCGGGGCAGGCTCGAAGGGCTAGATGGCCTACTCCTGCTCCTATTTCTTATGTTCTTATGTTATGTTCTTATAAGTTGCTGAGACTGGTATGTACCCCAGGTTACTGTGGGAGGCGAAGGAAGAGATTGCAGAGCCTCTGGCGATGATTTTTGTGTCATCAATGGAGACAGGAGAGGTTCTGGAGGATTGTGGATGTGGTCCCTTTATTCAAGAAAGGGAGAAAAGAGAGCCCAGGAAATTATAGACCAGCGAGTCTAACCTTAGTGGTTGGTAAGCTGATGGAGAAGATCCTGAGAGGCAGGATTTATGAACATTTGGAGAGGTATAGTACGCTCAAAAATAGTCAGCATGGCTTTGTCGAAGGCAGATCATGCCTTACGAGCGTGGTTGAATTTTTTGAGAATGTCTCTAAACACACTGATGAAGGGAGAGTAGTAGATGTAGTTTATGTGGCCTTCGGCAATGTGTTTGATAAGGTGCCCCATGCAAGGCTTACTGAGAAAGTGAGGGGGCATGGGGTCCAAGGGGACATTGCTTTGTGGATTCAGAACTGGCTTGCCCTCAGAAGGCAAGGAGTGGTTGTAGATGGGTCTTCTGCATGGAGGTCAGTCACCAGTAGAGTGCCCCAGGAATCTGTTCTGGGACCCTTGCTGTTTGTGATTTTTAAAAATGACCTAGATGAGGAAGTGGAGGGATGGGTTGGTAAGTTTGCTGATGACACACAGGTTGGAATTGTTGTGGATAGTGTAGAGGGATGTCAGAAGTTGCAACGGGACATTGATAGGATGCAAGACTGAGCGGAGAAGTGGCAGATGGACTTCAACCCAGATAAGTGTGTGGTGGTTCATTTTGGCAGGTCAAATAGGATAACATATTATAATATTAAGGGTAAGACCCTTGGCAGTGTGGAAGATCAGAAGGATCTTGGGGTCTGGGTTCATAGGACGCTCAAAGCAGCTCCGCAGGTAGAGGCTGTGGTTGAGGCACATGATGTACTGGCCTTCATCAATCGAGGAATTGAGTTTAGGCGTCGGGGGATAATGTTGCAGCTGTATAAGACTCTGGTCAGACCCCATTTGGAGTATTGTGCTCAGTTCTGGTTGCCTCATTACAGAAAGGATGTGGAAGCCATAGAAAGGGAGATTTACAAGGATGTTGCCTGGATTGGGTGGCATGCCTTATGAGGATAGGTTGAGAGAACTTGGTCTTTTCTCCTTGGGGAGACGAAGGATGAGGGGTGAGCTGATAGGTGTATAAGATGTTGAGAAGTATTGATTGAGTGGATTCTCAGAGGCTTTTTCCCAGGGCAGAAATGGTTGCCATAAGAGGACACAGGTTTAGGGTGCTGGGGAGTAGGTACAGAGGAGATGTCGGGTTAAGTTTTTCACTCAGGGTGGTGGTTACATGGAATCGGCTGCCAGCAGTTGTGGAGGCGGATTCGATAGGGTCTTAAGAGACTTTTGGATAAGTACATGAAACTTAGTAAGATAGAGGGTTATAGGTAAGCCTAGTAGCTAGGGACACGCTAGGTGCAACTTGTGGGCCGAAGGGCATGTTTGAGCTGTAGTTTTTCTATGTTTCTAAAGTGCGCATGTGATTAATGGTTACAATGACATGAAGGCATTTTTAAAACAAAAAGGAAGGCAGAAAATAGTTTGAGCTAGTTGAATTGCCATAATTTCTGTCTCATTCTTGGCAGATTCTGGCAGGCAAGAGCAGTTGAGAGTTTTCTACGAGGAGTGACTTCTTATGCTGACCAGATGTTTCTTCTGAAACGGGGCCTGCTGGAGGTAAACTGTGTTTAATCGAAGGGAAACATTGGTTAAATAGTCAAGCTAAACAGCTGTTTGGGGGACAGGATGGCTTTACCCTGGGTGTGGATGGGAGTGATTTGCTGTTGAATATGGGGGGTGGTGTTGAGCAGGTTGGTGTGGGGGGAGGGCTCTTGCCTCCAGGTAAGTGGGTTGTCTTGCTGCTCACTCCTGTCCTGCAGAAACATGTATGTCTGCTGCTGACAGGTGGCCAGGCAACTCTCCAGGGTATGAAAATGCTTGCAGCTTTTTTTTTGGGGGCTCGGGACTTGCTGCTTTTGAGGGGGTTAGGGTGGGAAGACAAACCCTTCTCATTTTACATTTTTATTTTGCTTAATTTTGAAATTATTGCAGGGGAAAAGAATTTTTTTCAACTTTAGCAAACAATGCCAGCGTTGGCGACTGAGTTGAGTATAGGAGAGTTATTACGTGGTTGAGCTCGCTCATTAAACCCTGTTCCCACCATTCCCAAACTTGCTTCTTGTACTACACAAGCTGAAGCTTAGTTGTGACGCACGTGAATGGAACAAGATTAAAGCTGCAGCGTTCTCAGTTCAAGTGGGTTAGGCCCTCTGTGAACTCAATAAAAGCAGTCCTTCATCACACCAACTCCTGCTGATGAGCTCTCAGCCCAGAGATGAAAAGGCAATATCTAACTAGAGAATCCAATCTCAAGTTGTTTTTGTATTTCAATATAATTTGGAACCTGAAATTTAATGAAAGACTTTGGGGGAAAATATCTTTGAAAAGTAGTGTGTCAATGTTCAGAATGCAGAAATTCAGAAGAGTAATGTGATGGCAGTCAGGGCCCGAAGTCAGTGGCTATTTCAAAGAGAGTTGAGTCTTTTATGTTTGTATTTGCAGCACATTCTTTTCTGCATCATCGACAGCGAGTGTAAATCGAGGGATGTGTTGCAGAGTTATTTTGACCTTTTGGGTGAGCTGATGAAATTCAATATTGATGCCTTCAAGAGATTTAATAAGTATGTAAACACAGAAGAGAAGGTGAGTTGTACAGTGAACGGCAGAGCTTGATCTGCAAATTAGCATCTACTTATTGTATTTGTTTGTATTGCAAGATTTTGCGTTAAGGATTTTGAAAGATGCTTATATTTCACCAGTGGGTAAAAGTGACCACAGCTGATTGCTGGAAAAACCTGAGGATTCGCTGTTGCCCTTTAGAAAAGCAAACCTGTCACTGTTTTCCAGTCTGAGTCTGTATGAGACACTTGTGGTTGGCTCTGTCTTATCTGAATTGGTCCAGCAAATCACCTAGTTGAAAAAAATGCCAGTCCAGCCAGCACTGCCCACATCCAAAGAATGAATCAGCAAAATCATTAAGGAAGTTGGCGGATGACTAAATAGATTTCTTCATTTAAACTAGCTGCTGGTTGTACGCTGGATGCTACCAAAATGCTGCGTTTGTTCCCCATGTTGCTGCCGTATCTCATTCTTCCTTCTGCCCTCCCTAGCTGAACCACCCCACAGTCTGGAGTGGGCTTTGTGACCTCCAATCAGAAGCCTCAATCTCTGGCTTGGAATTTTTCCTGCTATTCACCCTGACTCTGCTGGATGCTGGGAATTATTTTTAAGATTGTGTTCAAAGTCCAGTTAAGTTTGTTTATTAGTATCACAAGTAGACTTACATTCAGATTGAAATGAACTTGCTGTGAAAATCCCCTAGTCATCACACTCCAGCACTTGTTCGGGTCTGTTGAGGGAGAATTTAGCGTGGCCAATTGACCTAACCTGCACGTCTTTGGACTGTGGGAGAAAACCAGAGTACCCAGAGGAAACCCACGTGGACACAAGGAGAATGTGCAAACTCTACAGTGACCCAAGCCAAGAATTCAACAGACAGCCCTGGTGCTGTGAGGCAGCAATGCTAACCACTGTGCCACCATGCTGCCCCATGAAAGAGTGTGTGTTCTGTAGCAAGAAACAGTGTTGTTGCTTTCCAGGTACATGCCCCAGAAGACAAGAACTCCTGTTGGTGAATTCTTGCCATTGCTCTTTAAGCTTCGTGGCCAAACACAACTGAACATAGAACAGTACAGCACAGTACAGGCCCTTCAGCCCTCTATGTTGTGCCGAGCTATGTCCAAACCCATGATCAAGAATGAATATTCCACTTCCTATCATTCTGGTGTGCTCCATGTGCCTATCCAATAACTGCTTGAAAGTTCCTAAAGTGTCTGACTCCACTATCACAGCAGGCAGTGCATTCCACACCCCAACCACTCTGAGTAAAGAACCTACCTCGGACATCCCTCCTATATATCCCACCGTGAACCTTATAGATATGCTCCCTAGTAACAGCTACATCCACGCGAGGAAATAGTCTCTGAACGTCCACTCTGTCCCCCTCGTCATCTTATAAACTTCTATTAAGTCACCTATCATCTTCCTCTGCTCTAAAGAGAAAAGCTCCAGCTCCCTCAGCCTTTCCTCATAAGACTTGCCCTCCAAACCAGGTAGCATCCTGGTAAATTTCTTCTGCACTCTCCAATGCTTCCACATCCTCCTTTTATAGTGAGGTGACCAGAACTGCACAAATATTCCAAATGTGGTCTTACCCAAGGTCCTGTGTCATTGCAGCATAACCCCACAGTTGTTAAACTCAAACCCCCTGTTAATAAACACTAACACACTATAAGCCTTCACAGGTCTATCCACTTGAGTGGCAACCTTCAGAGATCTGTGGATATGAACCCCAAGATCTCTCTGTTCCTCCACGTTCCTCAGAACCCTGCCGTTGACCCTGTAATCCGCATTCAAGTTTGTCTTACCAAAATGAATCACCTCACACTTAGAACATAGAACATTACAGCGCAGAACAGGGCCTTCGGCCCACGATGTTGCGCCGACCAGTTAAAAAACAATGACCCACTAATCTAAACCAATCCCTTTTCGTCCATAAACCTATCCACGGATCTCTTAAACGCCCCCAAACTAGGCGCATTTACAACCGCAGCAGGCAGAGCATTCCAATCCCTCACCACCCTCTGGGTAAAGAACCTACCCCTGACATCCGTCCTATAACTACCCCCCCTCAATTTAAAGCCATGCCCCCTCGTGCTAGCTTTCTCCATCCGAGGGAAAAGGCTATCACTGTCCACCCTATCTAAACCTCTAATCATCTTATATGTTTCAATAAGATCCCCTCTTAGCCGCTGCCTTTCTAGCGAAAACAACCCCAAATCCCTCAGTCTTTCCTCATAGGACCTCCCCTCCATACCAGGCAACATCCTGGTAAACCTCCTCTGCACCCTCTCCAAAGCCTCCACATCGTTCCTGTAATGTGGGGACCAGAACTGCACACAGTACTCCAAGTGCGGCCGCACCAGAGTTGTGTACAGTTGGCAGGGTTAACAGGGTTAAACTCCATCTGTCACTTTTTGGCCCAGCTCTACATCTTATCAGTGTCTCTTTGCAGCCTACAGGAGCCCTCCACCTCATCCGCTACTCCACCAATCTTGGTGTCATCAGCAAATTTACTAACCCATCCCACCCAGCTCCAGAATTTTTCAGTGGTTGACAGGAAATAGCCCCAGGACTAGTAAGTGTCTGAGGTGGAGGAGAAAATTTCCTTTTTGACTGTCCCCAATCAGAGCCATGTTATTAAGTCCTGAAATTGAACTTGTTAGGTGATTGCATTCTTTTAAACAAAGTCTGCCAGCTTTGTCTTGTGATTTACAATTCTACAATCTTCCTTGTAAACTTACTAATGCAACCTATATGAACATGAAAGGTTAAAGAATATTGAGGAATGTGTGGAGTAAGATGGAGAGGAATAATACAGTATATGGGTTAAAAAGTCTGTTTCTATGCTGGAAAATTGTGATTTTTCTAGGAAGCAAAGAGTTGGCATAAGTGGGTCTTTTTCTGATTGGCTATCAGTGACTAGCGGAGTTCTGTAGAGATCTGTGCTGGGACCCCAACTGTTCACATTATATATTAATGATTTGGAAGAGGGAACTGAATGTATTATCTCCAAATTTGCAGATGGTACAAAGTTGGGTGGGAAGGTGGGCTGTGAGGAGGATACAGAGATGCTTCAGTGTGATTTGGACATGCTGTGAGAGGGGGAATGGCAGATGCAGTATAATGCGGATAAACGTGAGGTTATCCATTTTGGTAGCAATAATCGGAAGACATTATTCCTTAAAAGGGCATAAATTGAGAGAGGTGGATGCTCAACAAGACCTTGGCATCTTCGTGCATCAGTCGCTGAGAGTAAGCATGCAGATACAGCAGGAGGTAAAGAAGGCAAATGGAATGTTGGCCTTCATAGCAAGAGGATTTTAGTATGGGGATAGGGATGTTTTGCTGCAGTTGTATACGATGTTGGTGAGTCCACACCTGGAATATTTTGTGCAGTCTTGGTGTCCTAATCTGAGGAAGGATGCCCTTGCTATAGAGAGTACAGCGAAGGTTTACTGGGCTGATTCTGGGATGGCAGATCTGTCATATGAAGAGAGACTTAAGTTGGTGAGGATTGTATTCACAGGAGGTTAGAAGAGTGAGAGGGGATCTCCTAGAAATTTTAAAAAATTCTAACAGGATTAGGCAGGATAGATTCAGAAAGAATGTTCCCAATGGTGGGGGATTCCAGAGCTAGGGGACGTAGTTTGAGGATAACGGGTAAACCTTTTGGAACTGAGGTGAGGAGAAATTTCTTCACTGAGCGTGGTAAATTTGTGGAATTCACAATCACAGAATGTAGTTGAGGCCAAAATCTTGATTGATTTCAAGAAGCAGTTAGATACAGCTCTTGGGGCTAACGGGATTATGGGATATGCGGGTGTGGGGAAGAGATCAAGATGTTTGGTCAGCCATGATCATAATGGCAAAACAGGCTCAAAAGGCCAAATCTAGCTTCTAGTTTCTAAAGTAAATGTACCCTACTTTTTCACGTGGATGGAAGTAATAATCTGAAACAACTTGGCCATGACAGCCTCTGACAGTTACTGAGAAAGGCCAAATCTCGTTCTCAATTTAACAAGCAGTGTATATTTTGATCTATTTCAAACTAGTAACTTGATTTCATACTTGATAACCTTCAAAATGCAGCAAATTGTGATGCTGTCTGTTTTATTCAGTTTCAGATATTTTTGAATCAGATCAACAGTTCTTTAGTTGATTCCAACATGCTAGTTCGCTGCATTGTGTTGTCTTTGGACCGATTTGAGAGCCAAACAGACGCTGTAAAAGGTAGAATGAAAATTAAGTTGTCCTTCTATAAACAGTGGGCAAGTTGAAATAATTCAATATAACAGTTCATTTTGTCTCTTCCTGCCCTTGAAAGAAGCATGCCAAAATATAAGCTTTTCGATATCCTACAAATCTGAAGGCACAATTTTTTAAGTTTATTATTATAAAAGCCACTTTATCAGCCAATGGTCAGGAAAAACATGACATGCAGAGTAAATCTCAAAAGTGAGAGTAAATGCCCTTAGTGTCAGAGTCGAAGAAATTGGTGAATGGGATCAAGCAACAAACCCTCCCGTACCTGGTGTCAAGAAGAAAATGGTTATTGGAGACCATTTGTTGTAGTCCCAGGACATCAGTGCAGGAGCTCCTCAAGGGAATGCCCTACTACCATCTTTAGCTGCTTCTTCAATGACCTTCCCTCCATAAGATTAAGAATGATGATCCTACCACATTCAACTCTATTCAGAACTCTGTTGTGAGACACTGTCTGTCTACCACATGAGAGAGATAACATCCAGGTTTAGGCTGACAAGTGGCAGGCAGCATTCATGCTATATTACAGCAATGCACTGACAAGTAAGTGAATCCAACCATCCCATCCTGATCCATCCTGTAATTGGTGATCCTTGAGATGGTTTTTATGGGAGACGTTGCCAGAAGCTTTTAATGGGGATCTTGACTTCCTATCTGAAAGATTGGAATAATCCAACATTCTCCCTCTGGTGAGTTAGATCCCCAGTTTAGCTCGCATTAGCTGTCCCAGAGTAGACTCCAGTGCACATGATAGCAGGTTTGCTGCACGTGACTAAAATGTTGAGTTGGGGTAGTTCATGGACCTTTGGCTGACTCTAATTTCAGTAGCCTGTGGTGTCATCTGCAATTTAGCTGTTTGCACTGAGCTGGTAAAACTCCTCCAGTTGTGCATGTTTTTGAGCAAGATTTGTGCAATCGTATGGTTCATAATTTCTGCACTGACCTCTGAGGAAGGGTGGCTATCCTCTGTCGTTCTGACCACTGTGCATTCTACTTAGTTGCAGAAGTGATTTCCCAATGCTGTCTACTGTCCTACATCTCCCGTGTGGAAAATCGACTCTCGTTCCTTTTCCGGCTAATTAATATTATTCAAGTGCAGACACTGACACAAGTAAGTCAAATTCTTCTATGAAATATTTACATTTTGTCTAAACTTAATGTTTGTTCCAGCTTTTACACTCCAACATATATTGATATCTCACAGTTCCAAATTCTTTATTCCTGTCATCTGAAGTAAGCCAGGGTTCTAATGTGGAGTTTAATCTCTACCTCTCGTCCTAGACCCTGACTCTAACCCAGCTGCTATCTGCTCAAGAATCCAAAACAGTCACACCTAATGTTAAGGAGATGTGTCTGCATTCTGTTTTTATGGTATAATGTTCCTGTCTTGTAAAAACTACATTCTATGGTTTAGCACGAGCAGCTCCATGGGAATTTGGCCTGTGTTTGAACGTTGAACATATGCTGAAAATATTTTTTCATAGGGCTAACTTCAAAGGTGATGGGCTATTTTAATCTATGTTTGGTAATTGATATGTGCACAGATTTTTATCAACATTGGGAGGAGGATTGCCAGTGCTGGATTGGGTTCCACTTGAATTAAGGAAAACCTGAAATTCCGTTGTAAATTATGACTCAGCATTACCTGGTGATGTAATTCAGTTTGGACCGTGTCATCGTCCAAGAAAGCGAAATTGTTGGGGTGAAAGGGAGTGGCAAAAATCCCTATTGTACACCGCTCAAGTGCCTACTGATCTCATTTGTAATGTTACAGCTGAAATGGAGGTTGATGTCTAACACGCAACACTGGTTGAAACACGGTGACCAGATTTTGCAGTGGTTGCAATGGCTAAACTACCAGCATTTGCCAACATTTCTCCTCTGAACCTGTCAGCAACTTTGGGAGTCTGCACATCTGTAGAATAATGTGGAAAACCAGAAATTGCATCACAAATTGAAGAACATAATGAACATTGATTCAAATACACTAAATTTGTCCATTTTGTTTTAGTGAAATGTCTAAATGGAACCTAAAAACATTACTATCAATCGTCTTCAGCCAGAAGTGTTGACTGGTTGATCCTCTGGAAGTCCCCGGCATCACAGATCAGTCTTCAGTCAATTTGATTCACAGAATTACAGAATCATAGTGCATAAGAGGCTTGAGTCTGCACCAACACGTGTGAACCACCTAACCTACCTACTTAATCCTACTTCCTTAAACCAGCATAGAACATAGAACACTACAGCACAAACAGGCCCTTCGACCCACAAGTTGTGCCGATCACATCTATGCCTACCAAGCCATAGAACTATCTAACTTCCAATGCCATTAGATCCCATATACTCATCCAGATGTCTTTTAAAAGACCCCAGCGAGCTCGCCTCTACCACCACTGATGGCAGCCGATTCCACTCACTCACCACCCTCCGAGTGAAAAACTTACCCCCAACATCTCCTCTGTACTTGCTTCCCAGCACCTTAAACCTGTGTCCTCTCGTAGTGACCGTTTCAGCCCTGGGAAATAGCCTCCGAGAATCCACCCTACCTTTTCCCCTCAACATTTTATAAACCTCTATCAGGTCGCCTCTCAACCTCCGTCTCTCCAGGGAGAAGAGACCTAGCTCCGTCAACGTATCTTCATAAGGCATGCCTCCCAATCCAGGCAACATCCTTGTAAATCTCCTCTGCACCCTCTCAATAGCTTGGTCAATAACCTTGAATGTTATGACATGTCCACGTGTTCACCCGGGCACTTAAAGGATGTGAGGAGCCGCCTCTACTGCCCTCCCTGACGGTGCATTTTAGACCATCACCACCATCTGGGTAAAAAATCCACCCCCCCCACCTCCCTCACCGCCACTGCCAAAAACCTCCTGTCCCTTACCTTGAACTTGTGTCCCTTTTGTGACTGACCATTCAGCTAAGAGCAACAACTGCTTCCAATCCACCCTGTCCATGCCTCATAATCTTGAACGCCTCAATCGCCCCTCAGTTTTGTCTGCTTAAACGAAAACAACCCAACTTAAATGTTCTATCCCAGACAACATCCTGGTGGATCTCCTCTGCATCCCCTCAAGTGCATTCGCATCCTTCCTTTAATATAGCAAACAGAACTGCACACTACCCCAAGTTCTATATAAGTCCAACATGACTTCTTCGCTTTTGTAATGTATGATTAAAAAATGGCCCATATGCATTTTTCACCACTCCACTTAACGTGCCCTTCTGCTTTCAGTGATCTGTGGACAAACACGCCAGGGTACCTTTGATCCTCAACTTCCTAATGTCCTGCCGTTCATTGAACACTTGTCAAATTATTACTTCTAAAGTGTTGCACCTCAGTCGTCTTGGTTAAATTCCATCTGTCACTTATCTGCCCATGTGACCATCCTGTTTGTCTTCTTATAATCCAAGACACTCCGCCTCACTGTTAACCACCTGCCCAAACTGTTATCTCTGCAAAGTTACTAATTCTAATCCTTCCCCCCCCCCCCCCCCCCCCCCACATACTCATCTCATTTATATAAATGATGAATAATAGGAGACCCAGTGTAGATCCTTGTAGAACACCGCTAAACACTGGCTTCCAGTCACACTGTCTCCTACAAAACTAAGCCCATTTTGGATCCACATGATAATGAATAGCTGAAAGCACTGGATACTTACAGGATATGGGCACCAACAAGATTTCAGCAATAGTATTAAAGCTCCAGAACTGGCACCCTTAGCCAAACTGTTCCAGTACAGCTGCAACTATAGACCAGTGAGCCTAACAATGATACTGGGAAAATTGTTAGAATCTTTTGTCCAGGATTTCATAACTCAGGATTTCATAACTCAGCATTTGGAAGGCAGTGGTATAATCAGACAGTCAGTATGGGTTTACAAAGGGGAAATCATGCTTGATGAATCATTTGGAATTCTGAGGATGTAACTAGTAGAGTTGATCAAGGAGAACCAGTGGATGTGGTTCACTTAGACTTTCAGAAGGCTTTTGACAATGTTTTGCTGCAATTGTATAGGGCGCTGGTAAGGCCTGGAGTACTGTGTGCAGTTTTGGTCTCCTTATCTGGGAAGGATGTCCTTGCTATAAAGGGAGTACAGTGAAGGTTTACCAGGCTGATTCCTATGATGGCAGGTCTGTCACATGAGAAATTAAGTCGGTTAGGATTATATTCACTGGAGTTTAGAAGAGTAAGGGGATCACCTAAACTTATAAAATTCTAATAGGGTTAAAAGGGGCAGATTCAGAAATGATGCATTCAGAACTAGGGATCATAGTTTGAGGGTAAGGAATAAACCCATTAGAACAGAGGTGAGGAGAAATTTCTTCACTCAGAATGGCGAATGTGTGGAATTCACTCCCACAAAGTAGTTGAAGCCCAAATGTCTGATTTCAAGACAAAATATAGCTCTTGGGGCTAAAGGGATATTGGGGGAGGGGGGAGTGGTGGGGAGCAGGCAGGCAGGATATTGGATTTATTAAAATGTATGGGCAGATCAGGTTCGAAGGGCCAAATGACCTACCCCTGCTACTTTGTGTAATGCTGGCATCAACCAGCAATGTGGAAAATTGCCCAGGTATGTCATGTATACAAACAGGATAAATCCAATCCAGCCAATTACTGCCCCATTGGTCTACTCCATCGTCAGTAAAGTGATGGAAGGGGTCATCAACAGTGCTATCAAGCAGCACCTGCTCAGCAATAACTTGCTAATGGAGTTGCATTTAGTACTAAGCAAGGTGGTTGAAGGTCAATCATCTTTGTCCCAGGTTGTCACTGCAGGAGTTCTTCAGGGTAGTCTTGAGGTCCAGCTGCCTCATCAAAAGCCTTTCCTCCATCATAATCAAAGTGGGGATGGTCATTGCAATGTTCAGTGCCAATCGCAGCTGATTGGATAGTGAAGCAGTCCACATCCAGAGACAGCAAAGCTTTGGCTGATAAATTGCAAATAATATTTGTACCACATGAGTGCAGGCAATGACCATCTCTAACAACGGAGAATCCAACCACTTCTTCATGCCACCCATCAATATCCCTTAATATCAAACTTTGGGGTTACCATTGACCAGAAACTGAATTGGACCAGTCACATATTAAAGTGGCTATAGGAGCAGGTCAGACTGGGAATTGTGCCAAGTAACTCGCTCCCTAATTCCCCAAAGTCTGTCCACCATCTACAAGGCACAAGTCACGAGTGTGATGGAATATTACCTACTTGCCTGGATGGGTGCAGCTCCAACAGCACTCACGAAGTTTGACACCATCCTGAACAAAGCAGCCCCATTTGATTAGCGTTCCATTCACACCTTCAACATCCACCACCGACCTACAGTGGCAGCTGTGTACCATCTGCAAGATGCACTGTAGGAATTCACCAAGAACCCAATGGCAGCACCCTCTAAACCTGTGACCTCTACCATCTAGAAGGACAAGGGCAGTAGATGGATGGGAAAACCACCACCTGCAAATTCCCTTCCAAGCCAACAACCATCCTGACTTGGAAATATACCTCTGTTCCTTCACCGTTGCTGGGTGTAAAACCTGGAATTCTCTCCCAACAGCACTAGGTATATTTACACCACATGGAATGTTGGGCAGTTCAAAAAGGCAGCTCACCATCACTTTTGGGCAATTGGAGATGGGCAGTAAATCCTGGTTTGTCCAGTGATGCGCGCATCCTGTGAGAATTTTTTTAAAAATCAATGAGCAAGTTGGATCCAGCAGTGAGGATAATCCTGAGGAAGGAGGTAAAAAACTAAACTCCAAATAAACTCTATCAGCACTCAACTGTGTGAAATGGCACACATTGTATCACTGAGCTTCCCCAGAGTGCTGTGTTGAAGTTCCAAAAGCAATCAGTGAATTGACAAAATCTTCTATTGTGTGGCATTAGTGTTACTGTAGAAACCTTTTGGAGAAGTTGAACCTAGTTGAATGAAGTATAGCTAGTTTTTTTATGGCATACTTGGTTCATAATTATTGCATGAGGTCTTATCTGTGACATCCTTTCAATGTAGGCAAAAATATGATCGAATCGAGGAAAGGAAGTGATGGATATTTGAGATTCTCTTGGAAGTCCAGTCATTGAGCATTTTTTGGACAGAACTTAATAGATCTCTGGATTCAAAGGAATATAGGAATAGCGCCGTAAAGAGGTGTTGAAGTCGATCAGTCATGATCTCATTGAATATTGAAGCAGTCTCGTTGGGCTGAATGGCCTCCTGTTCCTATGTTCCTAAAGTTTACAGAAAGGGGTGACTTGGCCCATCATGGCCGGAAAATGAGCCACCCAGGCTAATCCCACTTTGCAGCACCTGGTCTATAGCCTGGAAGGTTAAGTACACACCCAGATATGTGGGTTGAGACTTTCCATTTTTACAACCCTTTCGGGCATTGAGTTGCAGACCCCTACACCCCCTTTCCAAAAAAAAGTTTCATTTCCACTCCTAATCTTTCTACCAATCACTTTAAATCTATGCTTCCACCCGTTGACCACAGTGCTAATGCCACTGCCGCCTGCTCTAGTCCATTTCATCCAGGCCCCTCGAATTTGTATATAGTTTGGTTTTTTTGTTTCGTTGGACCAATCACTCATACTGGGTATCAGCCAAATCTGTTCCATTTACTCTACTAAATGCCTTGTATTTAACACGTTGGTGAGTCAGAGGAGGAAAGAGGTTGACTGCTAATGCACCTTACTGACATTGTGTTTGTCCTGTTAAAGGAAAATGTTAGCTGTCTGAATACGAGCCTGGTCATCTTGATGCTGGCAAGACGCAAGGGCAAACTGCCATTCTACCTGAACGCCCTGCAGGAGAAGGAGCTCTGTGAGAAATATCCTGGTTTCCTTCTCAACAATTTCCACAGCCTGCTGCGCTTCTGGCAAGAGCATTACCTCAACAAAGATAAGGATAGCACGTGCTTGGAGAATGTGAGTGTGGATAACTGAGGCATGAATCTTGAGGCTTTGCAATTATTTTAAATACAAGTTGAATTTGCTCTAATAAACTAGGTGAAATTAATTTAGAATGCAAACTAATGGCTACCCTGTGAACTGTTTACCTTGAGGAATGTTAACTTTGAAATGGGGAATGATGGATAGAGTTACTCAGTGGTGAATCTGATAGTCAACCCTTTGTGCCAAGGAAAGTTTAATGTTCATTTGTGCTGAGCTCCGCATTTCCCACTGAATAAGGGAGGAGGACCTGGTTAAGGTCTCAGAAGACTTGATGGACCGAATGGTTTCTTCTGCACTGTAGGGATTCTGAGAACACTGAACTTTGCTGGAATGGGATAATGAGCTTCTCAGCAGGTCTGGAGAGTGCCTGTGTGTATTTGTGCTGAAGCGTGATTTAACCAGGCCTGACCTTCATGGTCTATGAATGAATAACTAGGTGATTTTTGCTATCTGGGTTTGAACCATAGAACCCTTCAGTGCAGAAAGAGGCCCTTCGGCCCATCAAGTCTGCACCGAATACAATCCTGCCCAGGCCCTAGTCCCATATCCCCACACGTTATACCCACTAATCCCTCTAACTTACACATCCCTAGACACTAAGGGATAATTTCTTAGCATGACCAATCAACCTAACCTGCATGTCTTTGGACTGTGGGAGGAAACTGGAGGAAACCCACGCAGACACGAGGAGAATGTGCAAACTCCACACAGACAGTGACCTGAGCCAGGAACCGAACCCAGGAGCTGTGAAGCAGCAGTGCTAACCACTGTGCTACTGTGCCGTCCTAAAGTTGTTACAAAGGATTCCTATCTGTAGATGGGCTGTTTATCCCAACCAGGTCCATGTTGGTGTTATTCCATCATGAGCAGTATCCTAATCCTATGTGTTCTCTTCCCAAATTCTCTTTCTTGACACAGCAGTCAAACCAAATTGTTGCTATGGTCTCCGCTTTGATCTCATTCTTGACTTTTAACACTTTTTTTAAAAAGCAATCTTGAATCTCTGTTAACTTGTATCTTTCTCATTGTTCTTGATCTCTTGTCCACTCAGTACGTTAGCTACCCAGCCATGTTGTCTCATTGCATTATCATTTCAAATGTCTTTATTGACTGCCTCTAATTGCCTTCATTACAACAAAAAACACCTCATGCATGAGATGAATGGTCAGTTGGGTGAGGTAATGTACGAACCTGGGAACTATATCCCAACTTTGCTTGCTTCCTTTGGGACTGAAGGAAGAAACTTAATGACCTCCTTATTACAAGTTTGATTTTAAACCTGATTCTCTTCTTCCACAGAGCTCCTGCATTAGCTTCAGTTACTGGAAAGAGACAGTGTCACTGCTCCTATGTCCTGATCAAACTGCTCCTTGTGCAATCATTAGCTACATTGATGAAGTGTACATGAACATTGATAAAGACTTCAGTGAAGACTAATGTGCAGCTTGTGGGCTAAGTGGACTAATGTTCCATATAGCTTCAGAGTAAGCCCAAGACCATGGATATTCAAGCCTTATTGTCTGATGTTTGTTTGCACCTGGACTGGAGATTGGAAGAGCTGGTTGATGATTGGAGCAGCTGATTTTATTATAACCATGCCTTTTTGTCTTTATTAACATCCTTTTGGGTTGTCTGAACCTGTTACTGGGGGCAGAAGAAATGTGTTCCATTTCTGGGTGCAAAAGGAACAGCTGCCTGAGAGCCAGCACTGCCTTTGGTCAATGATACTGTGGAGCACTTTTAAATTTTTTTTTTTTAAATGTCCAATTCTAATTTGGTGTTTTAATTATTTACTTCCAAGTGTCATTTGGCATCTTTTCATTGACAATTCATGGTTATGTGAAGATGCCAATGGCTAACAGAGCAACCTTTAGTGGAATCACAATGTCAGTGTATATTGAGTTTAAAGGTTTTATTTCATTTGCAGCATTGTTTTATTTTGAACACTTTGAAACTTTTGCTGTCATCATATTGAAGTTAGGTGTTTCTCTTGGGAATTTGCTTTCAAGGATCAAACTTAAAACTTGCCTAACATGTCCAGCTTATTAAATACTCATAATTTATAATATATACTGTGTGCTAAATACTCCCAAAATTTGACTTGTACAATCTTCTAAATATTCCTTTGGGTTTTTGTAGAGCAAGTCTGGAAAGCTTCCATTTTGTAAAAGGATCTAATGCATGGTTTTTCATTGAGCTTTTCTCCTCTTCATCTTTAACTTTAGTTTTCTGTCTTGCCTATTTCCTTCCTGAAAATGGTGCCTGCTTACTAGACGCAGTTCTGTGGGTGCTGGTCATCCCTAAGCACTTCATCCAAGCTTGATATTTTGCAGTGAGTTTTTGCAGACTATAGGCAGGGTACTTGAAAAGTAGCCAAGTTGTGTTCCTGATCAGCTGTACGCATTGAGGGTTAACCTTTTCCTCTGCCTGTTGTGTTCTGAAGCCAAGCTGGTTACGATCAGCTGCTGGTTGGCAAGGAAGTCTTCCTGGCCTGTAAAGCTCAGAATAAAACCAGAGCCGTGAGGAGAGTTTGTTTCTGAAGGCTGATTGAGGCACACATACTGTGTAAAAGAATTATACTTGACTAGATGACTGGGCTGTATATAAATGTAAAATAATGATTTAATGTGCCTGACTTAGTGCAGTTTATAATTTTGTGGAGAAATGATGGAAGTTTAAAAAAAGTATGACCACAAATGACAAAATCATAACACTATTTCAGTCAGTGTATAAGGCATGAGATGTTTATGCAATGTCCACATGCACAGTGGCAAACCAATACAGATTTCACCTTTCCAAACGTCTAACTGAGGAGAGTTTTATGATCAATGAACATAAGGATAAAATACTGTTGATTGCAGGTCTATCAATGGTGATGGAGGTGTTTGAGTTGATGAATAAAGACCATTATTCGCATGAGGTGGGTGCAAAATGTTAATGTATTGGATGAAGCATGATTCTCCCTGTAGTTTCTACCTTGCAGTGCATCAAGTAAATCTAATACTGAGACTGAATCTCAATCCCCAGCTGGTGTCATCTCATTCTTGGCCAAGGCTGCAAAATAATTCCAAGTGTTAAGCCAGGTGCAGTACATCAGTAAGAATAGTTTTCCTGTGTGACATGGCTCGTAGCCGCTCTCCCATTTTGCAGTTGATCTTCACGTTTTGATATTTTTACACATTTTTGAATCCCAAACCAATACTCCCTATGTTCCTATCTGAACTTTTACCAAATTAGTGTGCACATTACTTGAGTCTGAGCTGGTGAGATGTTTGTCGACTTGTTACAAGTTTGTGAAGGTGAGAAAATATTTATTGGAATTATTTCTGATCAAGTTCCTTCACTGGCCATAATTGGCATTTCTTCCGAGAATTTGGAGAGCCCAGAGGAGAGATGGTCGAGAACGGTTATATAAAGCACTGCCGCAGTAGTGACATTTTTCTCTTGGACGTCTTTGTCATCTTCAACATCACCACCCTCCCTGAAGTGACCAGGCTGAAAATGTGCTTTCTGCCTCTTGTACATCTGGTGTTTTCTTAGTATCTTACTGTAACAATCTGGCTAATGCCAAGAGTTTGTGGGGAAAGGTGTCAACTAAACCTTGGATATGGACGTGCTTCCCTCCTGCCCTCTGCTGACAATTTTCATCACTGCTTGCATTCTTCATCCTATAGTCCCTCATCACCTCCAGTGCCTCATCTGAGTGATCACCTATTGTGTGAATCTTAATTGCATCTGTCTCTGAAACAGGTGAATGTCACAGCCTCCACGCAAGTGCACTTACACAGTGAACCTTGCAGACTTTCTGTTCCTAACTCAGTTGGTGCCTTGTGAGCAGAAGTCAGAAACTTGGAAAGGAATCAGATCTGGGGTGTATTGCTCAGCTGCTTACTGTCTGCACTGTGTGACAGCTCCCAAGGGTATTTTTATAACCACCCATCTGGATGTATTCTGCAATGGTTATATCTCATTTCAGCCCCTCAGCTTGACAATCTATATAGGTTTAACGCTGAGCAATTCTCAATTTTGCCCCCGCGTTCAAACTTCAGAGTCTTGGACCAACTAATGGCTGTTGGTTATAGAGCGGTTGGGTCAATGTCGCTTGGTAATCAAATAACTAAATGCTCAATTCAGATTCTGCCTCATCGTAGCAAGAGTTTTGAGTTTGTGGTGTCTGGATGCCGATAGCAGATTCATGCCTGCAGCCACACATACCTGTCTCCTTCCTGACCTATTGAAGCTCATTGTTACATCTGTTAAGTGACCAGACTATCTTGATTATAGATGACCCAATAATAAGAACATAAGAAATAGGAGCAGGAGTAGGCCATCTGGCCCCTCGAGCCTGCCCCGCCACTCAACAAGATCATGGCTGATCTGTCGTGGCTCAGTTCCACTTTCCGGCCCTCTCCCCATAACCCTTAATCCCCTCTCTTATCAAAAACCCATCAACCCGCTTCTTGAAAATATTTAGCGAGGCAGCCTCCACCAGTAAACCTCCTCTGCACTCCCTCCAAGGCCAAAATATCTTTGCGCAGGTGCGGCGCCCAAAACTGCACACAGTACTCCAGCTGCGGCCTCACCAATGCCCTATACAGCTGCAGCAAGACCTCCCTACTTTTATATTCAATCCCCTTCGCTATGAAGGCCAGCATCCCATTCGCCTTCCTGACCGCCTGCTGCACCTGCAAGCTGGGTTTTTGCGACTCATGCACAAGGACCCTGAGGTCCCTCTGCACCGTCGCCTGCTGCAGTTTTTCGCCCCGTAAGTAATAGTCCTTCCTACCATTCTTCCTACCAAAGTGGACCACCTCACACTTGCCAACATTAAATTCCATTTGCCATTTCCTGGCCCATTCGCCCAGCCTATCTAGATCCTTTTGCAGACTCTCCACACCCTCCGCACAATTTGCCGTTCCCCCAATCTTGGTGTCATCCGCAAATTTCGACACCCTACACTTGGTTCCCTCCTCCAGATCATCTATACAAATGGTAAAAAGCTGAGGCTCCAGCACCGACCCCTGGGGCACTCCACTAGTCACCATCCGCCAATCCGAATAGCACCCGTTGACCCCCACTCTCTGCCTCCTATTTGACAACCAATCCTCTATCCACGCTAACACCCTACCCCCAACTCCAAGTCCCCTGACCTTCTGCAATAACCTCTTATGAGGTACTTTGTCAAACGCCTTCTGAAAATCCAGAAAGACCACATCCACCGGCTCTCCTCTATCGACCGCCCTAGACACATCCTCATAGAACTCCAGTAAATTTGTCAGACACGACTTCCCTTTAATGAAACCGTGCTGCGTCTGCTCTATCAAGCAATTCCCTTCAAGATGCCTCGCAATTTCCTCCTTAATGACGGATTCTAACACTTTACCTACCACAGACGTTAAACTAACCGGCCTATAATTCCCTGCCTTTTGCCTGGCACCCTTCTTAAACAACGGCGTAACATTAACCGTTTTCCAATCTTCCGGCACTTCCCCGGAATCCAGCGATGGCTGGAAAATAACCACCAATGCATCCACTATAACCTCCGCCATTTCTTTCAGAACCCTCGGATGCATTCCATCCGGTCCTGGGGACTTGTCCACAATCAGCCCCTCCAGTCTGTCGAGCACCGCCTCTCTAGTAACAGTAATGTCATTAAGACCCTCCAGTCCTACCACCTTTCCATCGCTAACACCCGGCAAATTATTCACATCCTCCTCCGTGAAGACAGAAACAAAAAAGTTATTCAATACCTTAGCCATATCCCCATCCCCTACCACTAGGTCCCCCTTCTCATCCTCTAAAGGACCAACGTTCACCCTAGCCAGCCTCTTCCTTTTTATATATTTATAAAAACTCTTGCTATCCTTTTTTATATTAAGCGCTAGCCCAGCTTCATAGTTTCTCCTACCCTCCTTTATCAACTTCTTTGTCAATCTTTGTTGACATTTAAACCTCTCCCAATCCTCTTCTCGCCCACTACTCTTAGCTACTCTAAATTCCTCCGCTTTTAATTTAACACTTTCCTTCACCTCCTTCCTTATCCACGGCTTATTACCTCTCCTCCTACAGTCCTTTTTGACCATTGGAATAAATTTCTGCTGAGCACCAAGAAAGATCTCCTTAAAGATCCTCCACTGCTCCTCAGCAGACCCTCCCTCCAATGCACTCCCCCAGTCCACATTCGCCAATTCTTCTCTCATCCTACCGTACTCCCCTCTATTCAAACAAAGGACGCGTGTCCAGGAACCCACTTTCTCCTCCTCCATCTGCACCAGAAACTCCTCCATACAATGATCACTCTCTCCAAGAGGATCCTTCACCGCAAGGTCCCTAATTCTACCCGCCTCATTACATAGCACCAGATCCAAGATAGCTCGCTCCCTCGTCGGCTCCAACACACACTGTTCAAGGAAATTATCCCGGCAGCATTCCAAGAACTCCTCCTCGAGCCCACCGTTTCCAACATGGGTCGACCAATCAATACGCAGATTGAAATCCCCCATAACTACGGCCGTCCCATTCCTGCACGCCGCACTTATTTGCGCGTTAACAGCCCGCCCCACCTCCAGATCATTATTCGGGGGCCTATAGACGACACCCACCAGCGTCTTCCTCCCTTTGCTGTTCCTAATCTCCACCCACCACAATTCCACGTTCTGCTCCTTGGCTCCAATATCATCCCTTGCTACCACCTTGATGCTATCCTTAATCAGCAGAGCTACGCCGCCCCCCCCCCCCCCCCCCCTCTTTCCTCCTGCCTATCCTTCCTAAACACTTGATACCCTTGGACATTCAGCTCCCAGTCCCTGTCACCTTGCAGCCACGTCTCTGTAATGGCCACCAGATCGTATCCATTTGTGTCGATCTGCGCCACCAGCTCATCCACTTTATTCCGAATGCTTCGTGCATTCAGATACAGCGCTTTCATCCCAGCCTTCACCTGGACCCTATTTGCCATAATGCCACCAACCATACTCACGCCCCCTACTCCCTCTATTATTGGGACATCCACGGCCTCTTCCCTTACCTGTACCCTCTCCTTAACTTTAGACCTCGTAAGGTCACCTACCCTCGCACCCTTCCTTTTTCCCCCCCCCCCCCCCAATAAGTTTAAAGCCCTGTCTACAGTCCTCTTTACTCGATTCGCCAGGACTCTGGTCCCAGCACAGTTCAGACCAACCCCATCCTGCCCAAACAGGTCCCACCTACCCCAATACTGGTGCCAATGCCCCATAAATTCAAACCCATTCCTCCCACACCAATCTCTGAGCCACCCATTCACTTCCTTAATCCTGTCAACCCTACGCCCGTCTGCACACTGTTCAGCTCTGTGTTGAGTTCCCATATTAGTATGTTTGTCTGATGAAACTCTAAAACATGTCTCACTGAAAAGACTTGGCATTCTCTGCCATAATTGAGGTGTGTGATTTTTTTTCTAAGTCATTCTGATTCATTCAGTCCATTGTTGAGTTCCAGCTGAACCTAAAATTTTCAGATTGCAATCTGTTTTACGCATTTGCATGCAGTTCATTTCTTTGAGGATGGAATTTCTATTTAGGACAAAGTGCATAGGTACAGAAGTCGGCCATTCAGCCCCTTGTTCATGTTCCATCATTCTCTTAAAGTCATGAGTGATCTGTATCAACTCCATTTTACTCACTTTTGCTCTATATCTCTTGACATTCATACCTTTAAAAGCTAGCAATCATCAAATTTCTTAAATTCTGACTTCTCAGCATCCACAACGTCTTGGGCTGCTCTGTAATATTACCTGTACATTTTGCATTTGCGGTTCCTTGAAAAACCAAGGATTATTGGGGATCTAAGTTGGCAGCCATATGTCTGCTCAGCGTATGAATATTGTCATGCTCCGTCAATAATAATGAGTCAAGAAAGAGCTTTGCCAATATTTTGGAACTTTAGCCTAACACCGTACTATTTCTGCCATTGGCTGCAAAAAGAATAGAACAGGCTAAGTCTTTAATGTGCTGTGCTCAATTCCTATACATCAGTGGAAACAGTGATGACATTGTGAAGCACATTGAGGGGTCAGGAGCTGGCAGCAGGTATCAATGTGTCTGCGTTAAGAGCATAGTGATCATTTTGCCCTTCAGGCAATGCAATTAGGTTAGATGATGCAGAATTATTGCTTCATTTGCCAAGTCTGTCATACTGGATATAAAAATTTTCTCTAGATAATTTAATATGTGTAGCTAGTCCAGCTCACTCTGAACATGTGGGCATTTTCTAAGTCTTGACCAAGCACTGGCCCAAAACCAATGGGACACAGGAATGAAAATTAATTAGCGCAGTGTTCTGCATTGCCCGTAATGGACATGAGACAGATCCCAGCCTGTTGCAGGATTTTTAACAGAGGGATCCTGTAGCTTGGGGAACTACTGACAAGATTCACTTGGTGGTTCAACTTATTACCTGTGCAGTAATTGAAACAGAGTAGGCTGAATTTTGTTTGAGGGATGGATAGGGCAGGTTTTATACAAGACATATAAAAGTGGTGTGAAGCTCAGGGAAAGCCTTGCAGTCTTTATTCATTTGAGTTTAGGATCCAGTCCCATCCTGGAAAATAATGCAGCAGGTGGTTAAATTCCAGATGATATTTGAGATTTTACTTCAGTTCTGAGTGGAGATTCACTGAATATCGATCAAAAAGAATGAGTCAAAGCTGTCATATTCAGTGCTTGTGATTGTACAGTGGCATCAATTTGCTGTTCTCCAGTGAGGCATTTCTGAAAGAATTCTAATGCTCCTGGCAAACGCTAACCCAGGAATGAGTGTTGGTCTTCCCAGGTGTATTATGGTCTGTAAAGCTCACTGGTACCAGAAGAGCCTACCAAGTTGTTGCTTCATAGAAGAAATAGCTGCAGGATTGACCATTCAATACGCTGGTGTTTATGTAATTTGCAAAAGAGAATTCTGTCGGATCTAAAGCTGGCCTTTTGCACTGTTTGACAATCTATTTAGTGACAAAATTCACAAATTTCCTGTAGCTTAAAATTGATCAATGCAATAATGTTTTGTGCCCCTCAGGGTGATGTTTTTAGGTGGTAATAGGAATTTGACAAGTCCTTCTATCTCAAGTTGTTGGAATTTCTGCAGCCACCTTGTTGTGATACATTTCATAAGTTCTCATTTTCATTTGGTCACAAAATCCTACTTTAGAAATATAGGAGCAGAAAATCTGTTTTGTGTGTGCCACCATTCATTGTTGATCTGTATTTGAACTCACTTGCATGCCTTGGTTCCATTTCTTTTCACACCTTTCTCTGGCAAAAATCTATCCAGCTCAGATTTAAAAGTAATTGAGCTGGTATCTAGTGTGGAAGTGTTCCATACTTCTACCCTTTCGCATGAAATGTTTCCTACCTTCTCTCCTGAATGACCAGACTTTGATTTTATAATCCCATTTGCAAATCCCCCATTTTGTGAAAAATATTTCTTTTCCTGTTTAAAAATTCTAAAAAACCTCAATCAAATCATCCCTTAACCATTTATGTTCGGATCACCCTTCAACTAAATAACACAAAATGCACTGAATTGAAATGTGACGGTTTAACTTTCAATAACTTCCCTTGTGTCTTTGGCAGAAAAGATTTGCAACATTGCCCTCTGGTATTCCATTTTGTTTAAATTTGGTCTTTGTAAATTATAGCAGGGGCAATGTACAACCAAGAGAGTTCCCTGTTAAATCACATGGAGGTGGAGGGTCAGAAGTTTTAAGTAAAGTTTAAGAAAATAATTTTCCAACCTGACACCTTGAAACTAAAGTTTGACTATTTGATTGTGAATATGTTTATATGAAATTTTAGGAAATGGATCCTACAAAGCCAAACAGCCCTTCAATATTTCACACCTTTTCCGCAGAATGGGTGGCATTGCCCTAAAGCCACCATATACTCATTGTTCAGTTGCTGCCTGCTCCCATAAGTGTTTTTGCTCCCCAGTTAAAAAATATATATATATATTTTGTTTTATCATTGTTATTTAACCTTATTGTACATGACAATAAAAATGCTTCTGATTATCTTTCATTGTGGTATTTGGGTATACCCTCCACCTCCAGATAGTCATTCTCTAGCAGTGTTCCACTTGAAATGACTATAATTGATAAGGATGTTCATTATTGCTGTCCAATCATAACTAATAGTTTTTCCAAAGTTGAAATTTGAAGAATTTGGAAGATTTCCCTGACACTGACAAACTCAGTTACCTGACAGAAGCTAGCACCAATTAGTATTGGATGTGCTAGGGGATCAATGTCATGGTAGGAAGGAGAAAAGCTGCTGGGCCACCTACCCTGTTACTGCTCCCCTCAAACTCCCCAGTTCAATTTTGGTTTTAACTACCATCCAACTTCCTCTGTTAGCTCAAGAATGACCTCCTGAACAAGATACTTAACTGCTTCAGCTGTTTAGGGCCTGTTTAATCAGGTATCTACAAAAGAACTCAGTTTTACAACCACGTCTCCTTCCTCAGCAACTGTTTAAGGCTTCCGTGTGCTTTTGCATGGATTCCAGCTACTACTTTTTGGATTCAACCACAATGACATGTCTCATTGACAATCTCAAACTACTGTTGTCATAGATTCACTCTCAATGCCATGTGCCATCACATGCATGCTCTTGACCTCTAACTCACTATCTCAAACTTTTTTTGGTTGATAGTTTCAACTCGCCCTTCACCCCATTTTCCACTTTAACAAAAAGCTTTTTAATCTTCCTTTCAGATGTGAACGATCACAAACTGAGTGTCAAATGTCTTTTGAGCCTTTCTTCACTTCCTCTGACTGCATCTTTTCTGCAAAGCTTCTTTCTATAGCAATCGCATCTTGAATGAATTTTAAGTTTGGCACAGCGCTGAGCTCACTCTTTACCTCCAGCCCACAGGAGTATTCTGTTCAGCTTACCCTCTTACCTCACTCCAGTATTCCCTCCCTGGACTTCTCTCAATGACCTCTTACACTCAAAATAGAAGGAAAAGATCACAGAGCAGATTGTTTTAATTACACTTCCTGAATGTGCATTTAAACATCATTGCCAGAAAAGGAGGTGGCCATCTGTTTTGTTTCCTTTCCGCCGTGTGTTTTGTTTACTGTTTGTGAGGGGGTCAGGGGCTGCAAGAGTCTGTATTGATGGTCACGGGGCACAAGGGTCAGTATTGGTCGGTGTGAGGGTTGGTATTAATGGTCCGGGGGCTGGGGCGGAGGGGGTCGTGGGTGTGATTGTTACTTTCTGACTCCTTTCCCAATCTCGTTCTGCATCAAAGCAATGACCTGCTCCTTATCCCCAGCCCAGCAGAATTGTCCTGTGCCCCAAAGCAAAGTGGTTTCTCATCAAGAAATCCCTGAGTGAGAGAATGTTACTGCTCCACTGCTTTCATTAATCTGCTCTAGCACAATGTACTGATCCTTCTCACAAAGCAGGAAACTGCCAGAACATGAACATGGAAAGTAGCTGCTGTAAAAGATTAAACCCAGGACAAGGCATTGCATTATAATTGTCTTTATTCACACAGGTTTTTAGCACTAAATGCTACATTGTCATCAAAAGCGGAAGGAAGTCAGTTCAGAGTCTTGTGTCCCGCCTTTTATTCTTCATGCTGAAATATGGAAAACCCGGTTAGTAAACAAAAATATAAGCAGTCAAAAAATTGTGACCTGGGCCTTAACACAGGAGGGTGACCTGGCATGATTGCAGCTAAATCAGCAATTTAAGGCTTCCAGTGCACAGATTGAAGATAGAACCATAGAATATTACAGCTCAGAAACAGGCCTTTTGGCCCTTGGCTGTGCCGAACCATTTTTCTGCCTAGTCCCACTGACCTGCACCTGGACCATATCCCTCCACACCCCTCTCATCCATGGACCTAAAGTTGTTTTTAAATGTTAAGTGAGCTCGCATTTACCACTTCATCTGGCAGCTCATTCCACACTCCCACCACTGTGAAGAAGTGCCACCCCCCACCCCCAATATTCATAAGAACATAAGAAATAGGAGCAGGAGTAGGCCATCCAGCCCTTCGAGCCTGCCCCGCCATTCCATAAGATCATGGCTGATCTGTCGCTGCTCAGTTCCACTTTCCCGCCCTCTCCCCATAACCCTTAATCCCCTCTCCTATCAATAACCCATCAACCCGCGTCTTAAAAATATTTAGCGAGGCAGCCTCCACCACTTCAACGGGCAGAGAATTCCAGAGATTCACCACCCTTTGAGTGAAGAAGTTCCTCCTCAACTCTGTTCTAAACCGCCCCCCTTTTATCTTGAGGCTGTGCCCCCTAGTCCTACTGTCTTTTTTGAGCAGGAAGAGTCTTTCCACCTCTATCCTATCCATCCCATTCATCATCTTATACGTCTCAATGAGATCTCCTCTCATTCTTCTAAACTCTAACGAGTACAAGCCCAGTTTATTCAGCCTCTCCTCATAGCTCAACCCCCTCAACTCCGGTATCAACCTAGTAAACCTCCTCTGCACTCCCTCCAAGGCCAAAATATCTTTGCGCAGGTGCGGCGCCCAAAAATGCACACAGTACTCCAGCTGCGGCCTCACCAATGCCCTATACAGCCGCAGCAAGACCTCCCTACTTTTATATTCAATCCCCCTCGCTATGAAGGCCAGCATCCCATTCGCCTTCCTGACCACCTGCTGCACCTGCAAGCTGGGTTTTTGCGACTCATGCACAAGGACCCCGAGGTCCCTCTGCACTGTCGCCTGCTGCAGTTTTTCGCCTCGTAAGTAATAGTCCTTCCTACCATTTTTCCTACCAAAGTGGACCACCTCACACTTGCCAACATTAAATTCCATTTGCCATTTCCTGGCCCATTCGCCCAGCCTATCTAGATCCTTCTGCAGACTCTCCACACCCTCCGCACAATTTGCCGTTCCCCCAATCTTGGTGTTATCAGCAAATTTCGACACTCTCTACACTCGGTTCCCTCCTCCAGATCATCTATATAAATGGTAAAAAGCTGAGGCCCCAGCACCGACCCCTGGGGCACTCCACTAGTCACCATCCGCCAATCCGAATAGCACCCGTTGACCCCCACTCTCTGCCTCCTATTTGACAACCAATCCTCTATCCACGCTAACACCCTACCCCCAACTCCATGTCCCTCGACCTTCTGCAATAACCTCTTGTGAGGCACTTTGTCAAACGCCTTCTGAAAATCTAGAAAGACCACATCCACCGGCTCTCCTCTATCCACCGCCCTAGACACATCCTCATAGAACTCCAGTAAATTTGTCAGACACGACTTGAACTTGAACTTCTCCCCTTTCACCCTTAACCCATGTCCTCTAGTTTTTTTCTCCTAGCCTCAGTGGAAAAAGCCTGCTTGCATTCACTCTTATGTATACCCATCATAATTTTATACACCTCTATCAAATATCCCCTCATTTTTCTACACTCTAGGCAGTAAAGTCCTGCTCTATTCAAACTTTCTCTAACTCAGTTTCTCAAGTCCTGGCAACATCCTTGTAAACCTTCTCTGCACTCTTTCAACCTTATTAATATCCTTCCTGTAACTAAGTGACCAAAACTGCACATAATACTCTAAATTTGGCCTCAGCAATGTCTTACACAACCCCATCATAACATTCCAATTCTTATACTCAATACTTTGATTTATAAAGGCCAATGTACCAAAAGCACTCTATGACCCTATCTACCTGTGACACTAGTTTTAGGGAATTATGTATCTGTATTCCCAGATCCCTCTGTTCTACTACATTCTTCAGTGTCTTACCATTTACCTTGTATGTTCTACCTTGGTTTGTCCTTCCAAAGTGCAATACCTCGCACTTGTCTGCATTAAAGTCCATCTGCCATTTTTCAGTCCACTTTTCTAGCTGGTCCAAATCCCTCTGCAAGCTTCGAAAACCTTCCTTGCTGTCCACTACATGTCCAATCTTTGTATCATCAGCAAATTTGCTGATCCAATCTACCACATTATCATCCAGATCATTGATATAGATGACAACCAACAATGGACCCAGCACTGATCCCTGCCGCACACCACTAGTCACAGGCCTGCACTCAGAAGCAATCCTCCTCTACCACTTGCTGGCTTCTTCCATTTGAGCCAATCTACTCTGATTTGCCTCAAGACAGCAAGCACCTCCTACCCTTTTAATCTGTATAGGTTCCATGACCTCCCTACTTGTTTGCCTTATTCCTGTAGACTCCATGCCAGTTTCCTTAGTAAATACGGATGCAAAATTTAATATCTCCCCCATTTCTTTTGGTTCCATACAAAGCTGACCACTCTGATCTTCAAGAGGACCAATTTTATCCCTTACTATCCTTTTGCTCTTAATATACCTGTGGAAGCTCTTTGGATTATCCTTCATTTTGACTGCCAAAGCAATCTCAATTCATCTTTTAGCCCTCCTGATTTCCTCCTTAAGTAGTTTCTTGCACTTTTTATATTCCTCAAGCATCTTATTTGTTCCCAGTTGCCTATGTATGTCATACATCTCTCTTTATCAGAGTTGCAATATCCCTTGAGAACCAAGGTTCCTTATTCACTTTGCCTTTAATCCTGACAGGAATATACAAACTCTGCACTCTCAAAATCTCTCTTTGAAGGCCCCTCACTTTTCATTTACATCCTTGCCAGAGAATAGCCTGCCCCAATCCAGGCTTTTTGGATCCTTTCTCATTTCTTCAAATTTGGCCTTTTTCCAGTTTGAACCTCAACCTGAGGTCCAGATCTGTCTTTATCCGTGATCCAGTTGAACCTAATGAAGATATGATCACTGGAACCAAAGTGTTCCCTACATACACTTCTGTCACTTGTCCTAACTCATTTCCTAATAGGAGACCTAATATTGCATTCTCTAGTTGGTACCTCTATATATTGATTTAGAAAATTTTCCTGAACACATTTTACAAACTCCACCCCATCTAGACCTTAACAGTATGGGAGTCCCAATCTATATGTGGAAAATTAAAATCGTCTAATCACAACTTTGTTTCTGGCAGTTGTCTGCTATCTCTCTGCAGATTTGCTCCTTCAAATCTTGCTGACTATTGGTAGTCTATAATACCCCATTAATGTGGTCATACCTTTCCTGTTTCTCAGCTCCACCCATATGGCCTCAGTAGACAAGCCCTCTAATCTGCAACATTTTCTCCGACTAGCAATGTCACCCACCACCGCACCCCGCCCCCCCCCAAACACACACAATCCCTCTGCCTCTATCATGTCTGAAACATTGGAACCCTGGAACATTGAGCTGCCAGTCCTGCCCCTCCATGTGTCAATCTACACCCTTAACTCATCTGCCATTCCCACAATATTCCTGGCATTGAAATAGACACCTCAGAAGATTATTACCACCACACACAACTCTTCTATTTGTGATTTTGCAAGAACTATTAACATCATTATTTTCACCCCTGCTCCACTATTTGCTCTGGCACTCTGGTTCCCATCCCCCTGCAAATCTAGTTTAAACCCTCCCCAATAACACTAGCAAACCTCCCTGCAAGTATATTGGTCCCCTTGTAGTTCAAATGTAACCTGTCTCTTGTGCAGGTCCCAATGATCTAGAAATCTGAAACCCTGCCCCCTACACTAGTTCCTCAGCTGTGTGCTCATCTGCCTGAGCATCCTATTCTTACCCTCACTGGAATGTGGCATAAGTAGCAATCTGGAGATCCTTGATTAAGGATTTTGCTACGGTGGTTTGTAGGATGAAAGGGAATGTCTTCTAAAAAGAGGCCGAGCAGTTTGGGCCTTTACTCAGAGTTTAGAAGCATGAGAGGTGATATTGAAATAGCCAAGATCCTGAGGAGGCTGAACTGGGGCTGGTGAAAGGATGGTTTCCCTAATGGGGGAATCTTGAAGTTGGATGGACACCATTTTTGAATGAGGTCTCTTATTTATGAGTGAGATGAGGAGGAATTTCTTTGAGGGCAGTTTAGTCTTTGGAATTCTATTGGACATTGAGCAGTGGAGGCTGGGTCATTGAATATATTTAAGGTGGAGTTAGTGTTTTTTATTGACCACAATTCGGTTACGTTCACCTTAGTGATGGAAAGGGATAGGCATGAACCTCGGGCCAGTAGTTTTAGCTGGGGGAAGGGTAATTATGAGGCCATTAGGAGAGAATTAGGAAGCATAGGTTGGACTAGGAGATTACAGGGACTGGGAACGTCCGAAATGTGGAGTTTTTTCAAGGAGCAGCTACTGCGAGTCTGTGATAGGTATGTCCCTGTCAGGCAAGGAGGAATTGGTAGGGCTAGGGAACCGTGGTGCACTAAAAAAGTTGATTCGTTGGTTAAAAAGAAAAAGGAGGCTTATGTTCGGATGAGACTTGAGGGCTCGGGTAGTGCACTAGAAAACTTTAGATTGGCTAGGAGGGAGTTGAAGAGTGAGTTAAGAAGGGCTAAAAGAGGACATGAGAAGACTTTGGCTGATAGGATTAAGGAGAATCCTAAGGCGTTCCATAGGTATGTCAAGAACAGAAGGTTGGTTAGGGCAAGATTAGGGCCAGTTATAGACAGTAGAGGGAAGTTATGTGTGGAACCGGAAGAGATTGGAGAGGCATTGAACCAATATTTCTCTTCGGTGTTCACGCAGGGGGACAAGAATGTAGCTGAGGAGGACACTGGGTTGCAGGGGAGTAGAATAGACAGTATTACAGTTGATAAGGAGGATGTGCTGGATATTCTTGAGGGTTTGAAAATAGATAAGTCCCCTGGTCCGGATGGGATTTACCCTAGGATTCTCTGGGAGGCAAGAGAAGTGATTGCAGAGCCTCTGGCTCTGATCTTCAGGTCGTCGTTGGCCTCTGGTATAGTACCGGAAGATTGGAGGTTAGCGAATGTTGTCCTATTGTTTAAGAAGGGGAACAGAGACTTCCCCGGGAATTATAGACCGGTGAGTCTCACTTCTGTTGTGGGCAAGGTTTTAGAAAAAAATTATTAGGGATAGGATTTATAGTTATTTGGAGAGTAATGAATCGATTGGAGATAGTCAGCATGGTTTTGTAGCGGGTAGGTCGTGCCTTACTAACCTTTATTGAGTTTTTTGAGAAAGTGACCAAAGAGGTGGATGGAGGTAAGGCAGTTGACGTATATATGGATTTTAGTAAGGCGTTTGATAAGGTTCACCATGGTACGCTTCTGCAGAAAATGCAGATGTATGGGATTGAGGGTAATCTAGGAAATTGGATCAGGAATTGGCTAGCAGATAGGAGACAGAGGGTGGTGGTTGATGGTAAATATTCGTCATGGAGTTCGGTTACGAGTGGTGTGCCTCAGGGATCTGTTTTGGGGCCACTGCTGTTTGTAATTTTTATTAATGATCTGGATGAGGGTATAGTTGAGTGGATTAGTAAATTTGCTGATGACACCAAAGTCGGAGGTGTGGTAGATTGTGAGGAAGGGTGTCATAGTTTGCAGGAAGACTTGGACAGGTTGCAGAGCTGGGCCCAGAGGTGGCGGATGGAGTTTAATGCGGAGAAGTGTGAGGTAATTCACTTTGGTAGGAATAACAGATGTGTTGAGTATAGGGCTAACGGGAGGACTTTGAATAGTGTGGATGAACAGAGGGATCTAAGTGTATGTGTACATAGATCCCTGAAAGTTGGGAATCAAGTAGATAGGGTTGTTAAGAAGGCATACGGTGTCTTGGCGTTTATTGGTAGGGGGATTGAATTTAGGAGTCGCAGCGTCATGTTGCAACTGTACACAACTCTGGTGCGGCCGCACTTGGAGTACTGTGTGCAGTTCTGGTCCCCACATTACAGGAAGGATGTGGAGGCTTTGGAGAGGGTGCAGAGGAGGTTTACCAGGATGTTGCCTGGTATGGAGGGGAGGTCCTATGAGGAGAGACTGAGGGATTTGGGGTTGTTTTTGCTGGAAAGAAGGCAGCTAAGAGGGGATCTTATTGAAACATATAAGATGATTAGAGGTTTAGATAGGGTGGACAGTGATAGCCTTTTTCCTCGGATGGAGAAAGCTAGCACGAGGGGGCATGGCTTTAAATTAAGGGGGGATAGTTATAGGACGGATGTCAGGGGTAGGTTCTTTACCCAGAGGGTGGTGAGGGATTGGAATGCCCTGCCTGCTGCGGTTGTAAATGCGCCTAGTTTGGGGGCGTTTAAGAGATCCGTGGATAGGTTTATGGACGAAAAGGGATTGGTTTAGGTTAGAGGGTCATTGTTTTTTAACTGGTCGGCGCAACATCGTGGGCCAAAGGGCCTGTTCTGCGCTGTAATGTTCTATGTTCTAAGAGTCAAAGACAATGGAAGGTGAGGAAGTGGGGGTAAAGCCACAGTTAGATCAGCTGTGATTCTTTGGAACGGTGGAACAACTCCATAGGCTAAATGACCTCCTACTTATGATCCTAAATGATGATGAGTAGGTCAGGTGCTGCTAGTATCTTTTGCAGTAAGTAACTACCACCTACCAGGCACAAATCAGGAGTATGATGGAAAACTCTCCACTTGCCTGGATGAGTACAGTTCCAACAAGACTTGAAGCTTGAAACCATCTCACACTAAGCAGCACCTCTTCCACCCCCAACACATTGTGCAGAAGTGCATGTTATGTACAAGATAGCAAGCTGTTGCTGTGTAAGATTTATTTATTAGTGTCACAAGTAAGCTTACATTAACACTGCAATGAAGTTACGGTGAAAATCCTCTCGTCACCACACTCTGGTGCCTGTTCAGGTACACAGAGAATTTAGTATAGCCAATGCACTTCACCAGTATGTCTTTGGGACTAGGAGGAAACTAGAGAAAATCCTCGCAGGTGCGATGTGAACATGCAGACTTCGCACAGCCAGTGGCCCAAGGCTGGAATTGAGCTCAGGTCCGTGGTGCTGTGAGGCAACAGTGCTAACCATTGGGCCACTATGTTGCTGCTAAGGATCCTTTGCCAGCACTGCTTCCTCCTTTTTAAGGCACTAATTAAAAACTTTTTCCTTGACCAAACTTTCTTGGTTATCTACCCTAATCTCATCCTTTTGAGTCAATTTCTGTCTGATTACACTCCAGTGAACCGGTCTGGGCAGCTTTGCTACATTTAGGTGCCAAATATATTGTAATTTTAACCTTATTCCTCCTTATTACCAACCTTCTAACAACTTTATAGAGCTTGGACGATGATGGGTTTGCCAGGAGAATATTAGATAAGGGTTTTAGCAGCAGATGAGCTGAGGTAGGGAACCATAGTCTACATTTCTAGATAATTGCAGTTGTATCATATGACCTAGAAATCTCTGACATACCAGTACGGCGGGCAAATTAATTCTGCTTGAGGTGAAGCAGCCTGGGTTTTTCATACCTTAATATCCCTGCTTTTGCTTCTCAGCTTGTTGACCTGAGATTCAGCAATCTCAGCACGTTCCTCCGCATCATTCAGTTCATGTTGTAATGTCCTGTACTTGGTCAGGTTTGTGCTGGCATTTCCCTCCTGTGACAAAACCACAATGTGTTATTTACTCAATAAATGGGCATCAATGTGCCAAAACTTGCAGACACATTGCTATACTCACAGCTTCTTCAGCCTGTCGCTTATAGCTCTTGACTTTCAGTTGCAGCTTATCAATGAGATCTTGCATACAGATGATGTTCTTCCTGTCCTCCTCACCCTGGGCAGGGAATTAACAAGTTATTACCAGGATGGGAGGACCAATTGTTTACTTTCACTATTCATAATACCATTATGCTAAAGATGCAAAGTCCTTGCCATGGAAAGGTAATGAGCCTTTCACAGTTGTTTTGAGGTAGCAGGAGAGAACGTGGAAGTGGAGGCACTTTTCCTGATAAAGCATGAATAGGATAGTTAGAGAAGAGCAGATGTTTTGAAATGGAGGAGAGACCAAAACCAAGAACCATCAGTTTATGAGGGAAGTGGAGTTCAGATAAAAATGAGATCAGCCATGATGGTACAGAATGGCAGAGCAGGCTCGAGGGGCTGAATTGCCCACTCTTGTTCCTAATTCTTGTGATAAGCTGTCATAAATCTATTAAAGAATTCAGAAGAAATGTCTTTACCCAGACAATATGGAGTTCACTACCACATGCGGTAGTGATCATAGAATCCCTACAGTGCAGAAGGAGGCTATTCAGCCCATCAATTCTGCACCAACCACAATCCCACTTAAGCCCTATCCCTAATACCCCATGCGTCTATCCTGCTAGTCCCCCGACACTAGAGATAATTTAGCACGGCCAATCAACCTAACCCACACATCTTTGCACTGTAGGAGGGAACAAGAGCATCCAGAGGAAGCCCATGCAGACACAGGGAGAACATGCAGATTCCAAACAGACAATTACTCGAAGTTGACCCTGGGACCCTTGTGCTTTGAGGTCGCAATACTAACCACTGTGCCACCATGCTGTCGAAGTGAATAGAATGAATGGATTTAAGGGAATTGAGATAAACGTATGAAATGGTAAGTAATAAAAAGATAAGATGATAGGAAAGGATGCGCTAACCTGGTGATACTTGCAGTTAGTAACAGCTTTTTCTGTCTGAGTTGGGGGTAACAATGAATTTGGGGACAGGATTATGATGCATATGTGTGTGGGGGGAGGGGGGGGGGGGTGGGGGTGCCTGTGTAGGCTCTGCTTTGACCTGATTGGAGCAGTGACTGGGATGGGGAGAGCGGTCAAAGAGACAACCCCAAAGAATTGATGAGGCTGTATGATCCTGGGACCCCCTCCCGCTCCCCATTTCTGGCAGACTGTGGAGCAATTTGGGTTCCTGTTGGAGGAAATGCAGCAACAATTGTGCCAGGAAGGCTGAAGGATTCTGCCCAGGTGGCACTGTTTCCCAAACTCACTCAGTACTGTACCTGATAGGTCTGCTCCTTGATTCGCCGCTCATACTTTCGAAGACCTTTCACCGACTCTGCATTTTTCCTTTGTTCAGTTTCCAACTCAGACTCCAGCTCCCTCACCTGGGAAGCAGAAAAGAAAATCAATCATTGAAATAGGATCTTGCGAAATGTTCATGTTGCAATTTGGGTTTTGCATTTTCCAGAGAATGTACTGAATTAGCTATTACTTTTCATGAAGTCTCACGTTTTAAAGAATAATGATGTAAGTTGGCCCAATGCTATAGGTGATGGTGGAGTATTATATAAAATAAAGTTGCATGGATTGAATCGAGTCTGATTGGGTGAGTATGTTACCTGTTGATTATAAGGTGCATTAATGATCAAAACTGATGTTCTCTCGCTCAGCCCCCAGCTGAGAATTTGAACAAGTTTGGGTCAAAATGTAGATTTTGAAGGAGAGATGTTACATCCTTAACCCAGTCACTGTACACAGAGGTTTACAGCATGGAAACAGAGCCTTCGGTCCAACTTGTCTATGCCGCCTTTTTTTAAAACGCCTCAGCTAACCCCAATTGCCCACATTTGGTCCATATCCCTCTATACCCATCATACCCATGTAACTATCTAAATGTTTTTTAAAAGACAAACTTGTACCTGCCTCTATTACTACCTCTGGCAGCTTGTTCTAGCCATCCTCTGTGTGAAAAAACTGCCCCTCTGGTCACTTTTGTGTCTCTCCCCTTTTATCTTAACCCTCTGCCCTCTAGTTTTAGACTGCCCTACCTTTGGGAGAAGATGGTGACTATCTAGCTGATCTGTGCCCCTCATTATTTTATAGACTTCTAGAAGATCACCCCTCAGCTTCCAGAGAAAAAAGTCCCAGTCTATCCAACCTCTCCTTTTAATTCAAACCATCAAGTCCCGGTAGCATCCCAGTAAATCTTTTCTGCACTCTTCCTATTTTAACAATATCTTTTCTAGAATAGGGTGACCAAAACTGCACACAGTCTTCCAAGTGTGGCCTTACCACTGTTTTGTACAACTTTAACAAGATGTCCTACTCTTGTATTTGATGTACATGTGGACAGAGTGCAGATTGAATCAAACCCATCGTAGGCTGATGGCCTGCTCCTGTTTCTAGTTTCTGTAGAAACCTGTAGAGTTTTAACTCATTGTATTCAAGGCTGAATTTGTGAGGTCATCACTCCATGAAATGGATGTTGAAACTTTCTTCTGGAAAGGTTTCTTTTCAATTTAGTGACAGGGTGAGGGTTAGGTTATTTCCTTCTTTAATACATTCAGTGATTGGGCCTCCACACCTTCCTGTGGTACAGAATTGCACAGGTTCACCACCCTCTGGGTGAAGAGGTTTCTCCTCATCTCAGTTGTATATGGCCCACCCTGTATCCACGCCGAATCCATCCTGTATCCTGAGACAAAGAACAAAAACAGCCTGGGAAACAGGCCCTTCGGCCCAACGAGCCCACGCCACCATCTTAACATTACCAGTCCCCCCCCTCCACCCATGACCCTTATCTATTGTTTATGGCATTCCACACTGAGGGAGACTAATTTCTGGACAATTTATTACCTCCAGTCAGCCTAATAGCACATCTTTGGGGTGTGGGAGGAAACCAGAGTACCCGGAGAAAACCCACGCAAGCACGAGGAGAATGTGCAAACTCCCGCAGACACTGGCCCAAATCCATGTGTCTGCACAGCAAACAGTGACAGTCACTGAGCTGTCGTCTTGCCCAGTATCTGGTCCAGTTTAAGCACACACTAACGACATGAAGCACTAGGCCACTCTCGAACATTCAAGAGCAGCCCAAGTACAACCCATCGTGTGTGTGCGCCCCTCGTTGGACAACAAGGCGGACCGACTTAAAACCTGTGACTTAAAAGAGAAAAACGTTAGTCTCATTCCACATCCTTTTACATTACCAGGGACGTCCCAATGCTAATGAACCTTATTTAAAACAATCTCCTATATCTTTCCATCTCCAACCCACTCATGTGCCTGTTTAAGTAACTTATAAACAACTCCAGCGTGCCTGCCTCCACCACCTTACTTGGCAGAGCATTCCATACCCCCACTACCCTCTGTGTGAAAAACCTCCCTCTAATATCAGTGTTATACCTCTCCCCCCTCACCCTAAGCCTGTGGCCCCTCGTACTGTGTGTCTCTAACATAGGAAATAGCTTACCTCTGTTTACTCTATCTATACCCGTCATAATCTTATATACCTCTATTAGATCCCCCCTCAGTCGCTGTCTTTCAAGGGAAAATAGCCCCAATTTGCTCAATCTTTCCTCATACCCCAGTCCTTCCATACCAGGCAACATCCTGGTAAACCTCCTCTGCACTCTCTCCAGAGTCTCCATGTCCTTCCGGTAGTAAGGCAACCAGAACTGGACGCAGTACTCTAAATGCGGCCTAACCAACGTTCTATACAACTGCAACATTTTCTCCAGCTCTTATATTCTATACCCCTTCCTATAAAGGCTAACATGCCATAGGCTTTCTTCCCAACCTTCTCCACTTGTACTGCCACCTTCAAAGACTTGTGCACTTGCACCCCCAGGTCCCGCTGCATTTCTATACTCTTTATAGGCTTACCCTTTATCATATAACTTCTCCCTACATTATTCCGGCCAAAATGCATCACCTCACATTTATCCGGATTAAACTCCATTTGCCATATATCTGCCCAATATACCAGCCTATCAATATCCCGTTGTATTACCAGACACTGCTCCTCACTGCCTGCCAATCCAGCCATCTTAGTGTCATTTGCAAGTTTGCTGATCACACCACTTACTCCCTCTTCCAAATCATTTATATATACTACAAAGAGAAGAGGTCCCAGTACTGAGCCCTGCGGCACACCATTAGTGATAGACCTCCAGCTAGAAAAGGACCCTTCCACTACTATTCTCTGTCTCTTCTTACCAAGCCAGTTCTCAACCCATCTAGATACCTGGCCTTGTATTCCATGAGCCTTAATCTTTTCTACCAACCTACCATGAGGGACTTTGTCAAACGCCTTACTGAAATCCATATAGACGACATCAACGGCTCGTCCTTCGTTGACCGTTTTTATCACCTCCTCAAAAAATTCTACCAGATTCGTAAGGCAAGACTTCCCCTTTACAAAGCCATGCTGCGTATCCTTAATCAGATCGCAACGCTCTAAGTGCGCATACATCCTATCCCTAAGAATCCTCTCCATCAACTTGCCTACCACTGACGTCAAACTCACCGGCCTATAGTTACTAGGGTTATCCCTCCTACCCTTTTTAAACAACGGTACCACGTTCGCTATCCTCTGGCATGTAGTGGGAACCTTGCGAAGGAATCAAGATGATTGCATCCTTTCCCCCAGTGCTGCATCGAATGCTACAAACATCTCTCAGATTGGACACATTCTGGCTCTTATTTTGCTGATCAACTCACTCTGGCCTCCAGTTTCTGGATCTGTTTCTTGCCTCCTTTCAGTGCAATCTGTTCAGCTTCATTCAATCGCAGCTGCAAATCTTTAGTTGTCTGTTCCATGTTCTTTTTCATCCTCTCTAGATGTGCACTGGTGTCTTGTTCTTTCTTCAGTTCCTCTGCCATCATTGCAGCCTGGAAACGTAAAATCCGATGATCAGAAACAGAATGGCAAGAATGAAACTGTATAAATATTTCACACATTGGAGTTCTCCAACTGATTGGAAGCTCCTAGTTAGCCACAAAGTCCAAAGCAGGCAATAGCTTGGATAAAGGCCTCCCACAGCTTCTCACCCCTAGTCACTCAGCTGACTGTTGGAGGACTGGTAGAGGAAGGAGCCCCTGGCGTGAGAACCAGACACTCGGCAGATAGATAACACGCTGGGAGAGGTTAGAGCTACGTCCACCTGCAAATGCTTTCGAACATCCTAGACTGACATTGCTGCAGCCAGGAAGGTGAATCCAAACCGCTGTGGCAGCATGGCTGCTCCAGAAGGAATAGCAGCCCAATGTTGTCCAGGTCTGTAATCTATAATTGCAGCTACTTTTACTCCTTGTCTCTGGCCTGTGATATGAGACTCTCTCTCGTTGTCTCAGGAAGTGAGCAGTCTTTCAATGATGGACAGTCACTCACCTGGGAATAAAATAAGCAGCAGAGATTTTGGATGTATCACAACTCACATCAGTTATTGCTTTCTTAGCTTTGTCCTCAGCATTCCGGCATTCCTGGACCGCTTCTTCCACCTCGGTGCTCAGAGAATTAATGTCATTTTCCAGCTTCTTTTTTTGGTTAATCAGACCGGTATTCTGAACAGATACAAAATAAAAGATGATTTTATTCTATCTTCTGCCAGTTGATTTGTTTATGGTTTATTGCTGTGTTTGTCCCTCTCTTTCTGTACCTGTGAGTGCAGCAGGTTCACCCGTTCTGTCGCTTCCAGTAACTCTTGCTCTGCTAGTTTCCTGCCTCTCTCAGACTGTTCCAGAACTGCTCGAAGCTCTTCCAGCTCCGCCACCAACAGGTTACTGTGCCGTTCAGCAGCTGCAATCTGCTCTTTGTAATCATCATTCTGTCGAATAGTCTCATCCAGTTCCAGTTGGATCTCCTACAAGTGAAGTTAAAGTTTATTTATTAGTCACAGTTAAGGCTTATATTAGAAGAAGAACAACAACAAAAACAGCCCGGGAAACAGGCCCTTTGGCCCAACGAGCCCGCGCCGCCATCTTAACACCACCAGTCCCCCCCCGCCTCCACCCATGACCCTTGTCTAATGTTTTATGGCCATCCACATTGAGGGAAACTGATTTAGGGAGAATTTATTCCTGCCAATCAGCCTAACAGCACATCTTTGGGGTGTGGGAGGAAACCGGAGCACCCGGAGAAAACCCACGCAAGCACGGGGAGAATGCGCAAACTCCCACAGACACCGGCCCAAATCCATGTGACAGCAATCAGTGATAGTCACTGAGCTGTCGTCTTGCCCAGTATCTGGTCCAGTTTAAGCACACACTAACGACATGAAGCACTAGGCCAATCTCGAACAACCAAGAGCAGCCCAAGTACAACCCATCGTGTGTATGTCCCTCGTTGGACACGAGGTGGACCGACTTAAAACCTGTGAATGAAAAGAGAAAAAAAAAATTATTATTATACCATATCCATTTACCTTACCAGGGACGTCCCAAGGCTAATGACCCTTATTTAAAACAATCTCCTATATTCTCCCATCTCCAACCCACTCATGTGCCTGTCTAAGTAACTCTTAAACAACTCCAGCGTGCCTGCCTCCACCACCTTACTTGGCAGAGCATTCCATACCCCCACTACCCTCTGTGTGAAAAACCTCCCTCTAATATCCGTGTTATACCTCTCCCCCTCACCTTAAGTCCATGGCGCCTTGTCCTACGTGTCTCTATTATAGGAAATAGCTTACCTCTGTTTACTCTATCTATACCCTTCATAATCTTATATACCTCTATTAGATCCCCCCTCAGTCGCCGTCTTTCAAGGGAAAAGAGCCCCAGTTTATTCAATCTTTCCTCATACCCCAGTCCTTCCATACCAGGCAACATCCTGGTAAACCTCCTCTGCACCCTCTCTAGAGTCTCCACGTCCTTCCGGTAGTAAGGCGACCAGAACTGGACACAGTACTCTAAATGTGGCCTAACCAACGTTCTGTACAACTGCAACATTAGACGCCAGCTCTTATATTCTATACCCCTTCCTATAAAGGCTAACATACCATAGGCTTTCTTCACCACACTCTCCACTTGCACTGCCACCGTCAAAGACTTGTGCACTTGCACCCCCAGGTCTCGCTGCGACTCTATACTCCTATGGGCTTACCCTTTATCATATAATTCCCCCCTACATCTGGATAGGCTGGGCAAATGGGCCAGGAACTGGCAAATGGAATTTAATGTTGGCAAGTGCGAGGTGGTCCACTTTGGTAGGAAGAATGGTAGGAAGGACTATTACTTACATGGCGAAAAACTGCAGCAGGCGACGGTGCAGAGGGACCTCGGGGTCCTTGTGCATGAGTCGCAAAAACCCAGCTTGCAGGTGCAGCAGGTGGTCAGGAAGGCGAATGGGATGCTGGCCTTCATCGCGAGGGGGATTGAATATAAAAGTAGGGAGGTCTTGCTGTGGCTGTATAGGGCATTGGTGAGGCTGCAGCTGGAGTACTGTGTGCAGTTTTGGGCGCCGTACTTACGCAAGGATATTTTGGCCTTGGAGGGAGTGCAGAGGAGGTTTACTCAGCTGATACCGGAGTTGAGGGGGTTGAACTATGAGGAGAGGCTGAATAAACTAGGCTTGTACTCGTTAGAGTTTAGAAGAATGAGGGGAGATCTCATTGAGACGTATAAGATGATGAATGAGATGGATAGGATAGAGGTGGAGAGACTCTTCCAGCTCAGAAAGGACAGTAGGACTAGGGGGCACAGCCTCAAGATAAAGAGGGGGCGGTTTAGAACGGAGTTGAGGAGGAACTTCTTCACTCAAAGGGTGGTGAATCTCTGGAATTCTCTGCCCGTTGAAGTGGTGGAGGCTGCCTCGCTAAATATTTTTAAGACGCTGGTTGATGGGTTTTTGATAGGTGAGGGGATTAAGGATTATGGGGAGAGGGCGGGAATGTGGAACTGAGCCACGACAGATCAGCCATGACCTTATTGAATGGCGGGGCAGGCTCGAAGGGCTAGATGGCCTACTCCTGCTCCCATTTCTTATGTTCTTATGTTCTTATGTACATTATTCCGGCCAAAATGCATCACCTCACATTTATCCGGATTAAACTCCATTTGCCATGTATCTGTCCAATCTACCAGCCTATCAATATCCCGTTGTATTACCAGACACTGCTCCTCACTGCCTGCCAATCTAGCCATCTTACTGTCATCAGCAAATTTGCTGATCACACCACTTACTCCCTCTTCCAAATCATTTATATATACTACAAAGAGAAGAGGTCCCAGTACTGAGCCCTGCGGCGCACCACTAGTGACAGACCTCCAGCTAGAAAAGGACCCTTCCACTACTACTCTCTGTCTCCTCTTAGCAAGCCAGTTCTCAACCCATCTAGATACCTGGCCTCATATCCCATGAGCCCTAATCTTTTCTACCAACCTATCATGAGGGACTTTGTCAAACGCCTTACTGAAATCCATATAGACGACATCAACGGCTCGTCCTTCGTCGACCGTTTTTTGTCACCTCCTCAAAAAATTCTACCAGATTTGTATTGATACTGCAATGAAGTCACTGTGAAATTCCATAAATTGCATTTTATTTTAAAATCTTTCTCAAGATTTCTTCTACCGAGCATGTTAAATATTCTGCCTGTCATAAAGTTACAATCATACCTGAAGGTTTTTTTAAAGCTGTTTCACAGTCCTTAAATCATGTAGCAATTGTTAATAAAGTTCCAATCTGTCCTAGCCTCCCGCCTGCCTCTGACTGACCTTATACTGAGCCTGGAGGTTTCTCAGTTGTTTCTGGGATTCTGCAGCCTGTCTGTTTGCATGATTCAGCTGTAATTCCATCTCGTTCAAGTCTCCTTCCATTTTTTTCTTCAGTCTAATTGCTTCATTCCTGGCCTTTGCCTCGGAATCCAGCGCTGCCTGCATCAACTCCATGGTTCGCTGATGATTGCGTCTGAAATGAACATGGCAGATTTAAAACAAATGCACTTGTGTAAATAACATGTTTTGCACTAAACAGAAAGAAAATTTAAAAAGCGAAGCAAACAGGAAAAGGATCACTAATTCATCTCATTGGCTTAGGGAAGAACAAGGTCACTTTCTTGATGAACATAGAACATAGAACACTACAGCACAAACAGGCCCTTCGGCCCACGAGTTGCGCCGATCACATCAACACCTATCTATAACCCCCAATCCCATAAAACCCCATATACTCATCCAGAAGTCTTTTAAAAGACCCCAGCGAGTTCGCCTCCACCACCACTGACGGCAGCCGATTCCATTCACTCACCACCCTCTGAGTGAACTTTGACCTTGTGCCACAAGTTCTTTCCTGGACACCTGACATTAATCTCAGTCATGTGGTCATATTTATCGACCTTTCGTTTCCTTGAAGCAATTGACTATGGCATTTAGCAATGACAGTGTGCTTGAATGTCGTGGGGAGGTGTTTCGATTCCCTCATGCTGGAGATGGCCATTGTCCGGCACATCTGTTACTTGACCAACTTTGGCAGCATAGTGGGTTAGCACTGCTGCCTCACAGCACCAAGGACCTGGGTTCAATACCGGCCCTGGGTCACTGTCTGTCTGGAATTTGCACATTCTGCCCATATCAGCCTGGGTTTCCTCTCACAGTCCAAAGATGTACAGGTTAGGTGGATTGGCCACGCTAAATTGTCCCTCAGTGTCAGGGGGATTAGCAGGGTAAACGTGTGGGATTTTGGGAATAGGGCCTGGGTGGGATTATGGTGGGTGCAGACCTGATGGGCTGAATGATCTCCTGCTGCACTCTAAGGATTCTATGACCAGCCCCCAAATCTGAGTGTTGTTCACATCTGCTGAATGAGAGGGAATGATGAGTGAACATTCTCACTTCTGACCTCACTCAGGTATGTTTTTCGAATAGCTGCATCCAATCTACTTTGGCCGGCTCCTCTCTCAGATTTGTAAAATTTGTCCTCCCGTGATTTAGGGCTTTTACTCCTGTTCTATCTTTGTCTAATTCTGTAATGATGCTAAATCTAACTATATTCTGGTCACTATCTCTGGAATGGTTCCCCAATGCTCCACTTTCCCAGCTTCACTCCTGAGTGGTATGAGCAGAAAGAATTAATCGTTCTCGATGGAGAGAGGGGCAGACAGGTAAGGCAGCTGATTTTTGAGCTCAGGACAAATAGACATTTCTGATTAGAATTTCTTAACTTCTCACTGCTTGATCAATTTTCTTTAACCCAGAGTTCCAGAAACAAAATGAAGAATAAAATATCAACACAGCATTCAGCTCACCGAAGACCATCAATTTCCTCATCCTTTTCTGCCAGTTTCCGTTCAATTTCAGCTTTTATCTGTGAGAGTTCGAGTTGGATCCTCAGAGTTTTACTTTCCTCGTGTTCAAGAGCACCCTGGGTAAAAATGGAGAGCCTGTCACTCAGAACATAGAACATTACAGTGCAATACAGGTCGACCTGTGAAACCAATCTAAAGCCCATCTAACTTACACTATTCCAATATTATCTATATGTTTATCCAATGACCATTTAAATGCCCTTAATGTAGGCAAATCCGCTACTGTCACAGGCAGGGCATTCCACACCCTTACTACTCTCTGAGTAAAGAATCTACCTCTGACATCTGTCCTATATCTATCATCCATCAATTTAAAGCTATGTCCCCTCATACTAGCCATCATCACCCGAGGCAAAAGGCTCTCTCTGTCCACCCTATCCAATCCTCTGTTAATCTTATATGCCTTTATTAAGTCACCTCTTAACCTTCTCTCTAACGAAACAGCCTCAAGTCCCTCAGCCTTTCCTCATAAGACCTTCCCACCATACCAGGCAACATCCTGGTAAACCTCCTCTGCACCCTTTCCAATGCCTCCACATCTTTCTTATAATGCGGCGACCAGAACTGTACGCAATACTCCAAGTGCGGCCGCACCAGAGTTTGGTACAGTTGTAACATGACCTCATGGTTCTGAAACTCAATCTCTGTACCAATTAAAGCTAACACACCGCATGCCTTCTTAACAACCCTGTCAACCTGGGTGCCAACTTTCAGGGATCTATGCACATGTACACCAAGGTCTCTCTGCTCATCTACACTACCAAGTATCTTACCATTAGCCCAGTACTCTGTATTCCTGTTACTCCTTCCAAAGTGAATCACCTCACACTTTTCCACATTAAACTCCATTTGCCACCTCTCAGCCCAGCTCTGCAGCTTATCTATGTTCCTCTGTAACCTGCAACATCCTTCCACACTGTCCACAACTCCACCGACTTTAGTGTCATCTGCAAATTTACTAACCCATCCTCCTACTCCCTCATTTAGGTCATTTATAAAAATGACAAACAGCAGTGGCCCCAAAACAGATCCCTGAGGCACACCACTAGTGACTGAACTCCAGGATGAACATTTCCCATCAACCACCACCCTCTGTCTTCTATCAGCTAGCCAATTCCTGATCCAAACTGCTAAATCACCCTCAATCCCATGCCTCTGTATTTTCTATAATAGCTTACTGTGGGGAATCTTATCAAACACTTTGCTAAAATCCATATACACCACGTCAACTGCTTTACCCTTATCCATCTCTTTGGTCACCTTCTCAAAGAACTCAATAAGATTTGTGAGGCACGACCTACCCTTCACAAAACCGTGCTGACTATCCCTAATCAAATTATTCCTTTCTAGATAATTATAAATCCTATCTCTTATAATCTTGTCCAAAACTTTGCCCACAGCAAAAGTAAGGCTCACTGATCTATAATTACCAGGGTTGTCTCTACTCCTCTTCTTGAACTTGGGGACAACATTTGCTATCCTCCAGTCTTCTGGCACTATTCCTGTAGACAATGATGACCTAAAGATCAAAGCCAAAGGCTCTGCAATCACCTCCCTATAGCTTCCCAGAGAATCCTAGGATAAATCCCATCCGGTCCAGATGGTTTCTTTGTCACAGTGACCCCATCATTGCTCAGCAATCCCAGAAACTCTTATCAGGTCCCTCTAGAATTCTACAGAATGAATTCATGTTCATTCACAGGCGGCACAGGAGTTTATTGTCAGTTTTTAAACAGTTACAGAATAAATTAAATTCAATAAAGCTTTGACTGCACATCAAGGTCCCTGCTGTTCTGGATTTTAAAATTGACCTTCCTCCAATTTGAACAAGTTTGGGAAATGGAGAACTTTCAGAATACAACATTCAAAGTTCCACCTGTTAATGTTCTGCAAGGTGCCCTGGACGAAAACAAGAGTTCGGGTGACTGTGGCTCAGCTTTTCACTCTAACAAACCCACTCCATCTTCAATATTCCACAATTTTATATTTTTTAGACTTTTCTCTGTGTCTACTCATAAATGAGAACATAATAACTAGGAGCAGGTGTAGGACATCTGGCTCTTCAAGCTTATTCCCCCTTTCAATAATATCATACCTGATCTTTTTGTGGACTCAGCTCCACTTACCCACCTTTATCTATTCTTGCCTTAAAAACATTCAGTGAGGGAGCCTCAACTGTTTCACTGAGCAGAGAGTTCCACAGATTCACAATCCTTTGTGTGAAGAAGTTCCTCCTCAACTCAGTCCTAAATCTGCTCCCCCTTATTTTGAGGCCATGCCCCCAAGTCCTAGTTTCACCCACCAGTGGAAACAACTTCCCTGCTTCTATCTTATCGATTCCCTTCATAATCTTACATGTTTCTATAAGATCTCTCCTCATTCTTCTGAATTCCAATGAGTATAGCCCCAGTCTACTCAGTCTCTCCTCAGAAGCCAACCCTCTTAACTCTGGAACAACCTAGTGAATCTCCTCTGTACCCCCTCCAGTGCCAGTATATCCTTTCTCAAATAAGGAGGTTTGACCTGATCAGGAATAGTCAGCGTGGATTTGTCAAGGGCAGGTCGTGCCTTACAAGCCTAGTTGAGTTCTTCGATAATGTGACTGAACACATTGACGAAGGAAGTGCCGTGGACGTGGTGTACATGGACTTCAGCAAGGCGTTTGATAAGGTCCCCCATGCAAGACTTCTTGAGAAGGTGAGAGGGCATGGGATCCAAGGGCCTTTGGTCTTGTGGATCCAGAACTGGCTTGCCTGCAGAAGACTGAGAGTGGTTGTGGATGGGTCTTTTTCGGCATGGAGGTCAGTCTCCAGTGGAGTGCCCCAGGGATCTGTTCTAGGACCCTTGCTGTTTGTCATTTTCATAAATGACCTGGATGAGGAAGTGGAGGGATGGGTAAGTAAGTTCGCTGATGACACTAAGGTCGGTGGTGTTGTGGATGGTCTGGAAAGATGTCAAAAGTTGCAGCAGGACATAAATAGGATGCAGGACTGGGCGGAGAAGTGGCAGATGGACTTCAACGCGGATAAATGTGTAGTCGTCCATTTTGGAAGAACCAACGGGATGAACGAGTACACTATCAAGGGCAGGAGTCTTAGTAGTGTTGAAGAGCAGAAGGATCTTGGGGTCCGGGTCCACAGGACTCTTAAATCGGCCTCGCAGGTGGAGGAGGTGGTCAAGAAGGCGTATGGTGTACTGGCCTTCATTAATGGAGGGATTGAGTTTAGGAGTCGGGAGGTAATGCTGCAACTTTATAAGTCCCTTGTCAGGCCTCATTTGGAGTACTATGCGCAGTTCTGGTCGCCTCACTATAGGAAAGACGTAGAAGCTATTGAAAGGGTACAGAGGAGATTTACAAGGATGTTGCCTGGACTGGGAGGCATGCCTTATGAAGTTAGGTTGAGGGAGCTGGGACTCTTTTCCCTGGAGAGACGAAGGTTGAGAGGCGACCTGATAGAGGTTTATAAAATGTTGAGAGGAATAGATAGGGTGGATTCTCAGAGGCTATTTCCCCGGGTTGAAATGGTCGCTACGAGAGGACACAGATTTAAGGTGCGGGGAGGAAAGTACAGAAGTGATGTTAGGGGTAAGTTTTTCACTCAGAGGGTGGTGAGTGAATGGAATCGGCTGCCATCAGTGGTGGTGGAGGCAAACTTGCTGGGGTCTTTTAAAAGACTTCTGGATGAGTATATGGGATTTAATGGGATTGGGGGTTATAGATAGGTCTATAGATTGGTAGGTGTTGATGTGTTCGGCGCAACTCGTGGGCCAAAGGGCCTGTTTGTGCTGTAGTGTTCTATTTCTATGTTCTATGTTCAAAACTGTACACAGTAACTCCAGGTGTGGCCTCACCAGCACCTTATACAGCTGCAACATAACCTTACTGTTTTTAAACTCTATCCCTCTAGCAATGAAGGACAAAATTCCATTTGCCTTCTTCATTACCTGCTGCTCCTACAAACCAGCTCCTTGAGATTCCTGCACAAGGACACCCAGATCCCTCTGCACAGCAGCATGCTGCAATTTTTTACCATTTAAATAATAGTCCATTTTGCTGTAATTCTACCAAAATGGATGACCTGACATTTACCAACATTGTACTCCATCTACCAGACCCTCGCCCACTCACTTAGACTATCGATATCCCTTTGCAGATTTTCAGCGTCATCTGCACACTTTGCTGTTCCACCCATCTTAGTCTCGTCTGTGAATTTTGACACACTATACTTGGTCCCCAACTCCAAATCATCGATGTAAATCATGAACAATTGCGGTCTCAACACTGATCCCCGAGGCACACCACTAGTCACTGCCAACCGGAAAAACACCCATTTACCCCCACTCTTTGCGTTCTGTTAGTTAACCAATCCATTCAGCCGACAAGGTGAACTCATTTTAGTTTTCCTTCCGCTCCTATTCTCCAGCTTTCAGTTGGACCTACCTCAGCCTCGGCCAAGGCTCCTTGCACCTCGGTCTTCTCCTGTTCCAGGCTCTTCTTCACTTTCTCCAGCTCATGGATGGTTTTGCTACCTTCACTAATCTGATCGGTCAGGTCCGAGATCTCATCTGTCACCAAGAGAAAGAGATTTCAGCTACTGTTCTACAGACCAGGAATAACACTGCAGTGTTGCGATGGCAATTTGAGGGAGCGCTGAACTGTCCCCTCCAACATGCGGCACTCCCTCAGCACTGACCCACTCACAGTGCGGCGCTCCCTCAGCGCTGACCCTCTGACAGTGCGGCGCTCCCTCAGCACTGACCCACTCAGTGCGGCGCTCCCTCAGCACTGACCCTCTGACAGTGCGGCGCTCCCTCAGCACTGATCCTCTGACAGTGCGGCACTCCCTCAGCACTGACCCTCTGACAGTGCGGCGCTCCCTCAGCACTGATCCTCTGACAGTGCGGCACTCCCTCAGCGCTGACCCTCTGACAGTGCGGCACTCCCTCAGCGCTGACCCTCTGACAGTGCGGCACTCCCTCAGCGCTGACCCTCTGACAGTGCGGCACTCCCTCAGCACTGACCCTCTGACAGTGCGGCACTCCCTCAGCACTGACCCTCTGACAGTGCGGCGCTCCCTCAGCACTGACCCTCTGACAGTGCGGCGCTCCCTCGGCACTGACCCTCTGACAGTGCGGCGCTCCCTCGGCACTGACCCTCTGACAGTGCGGCACTCCCTCAGCACTGACCCTCTGACAGTGCGGCGCTCCCTCGGCACTGACCCTCTGACAGTGCGGCACTCCCTCAGCACTGACCCTCTGACAGTGCGGCGCTCCCTCGGCACTGACCCTCTGACAGTGCGGCGCTCCCTCAGCACTGACCCTCTGACAGTGCGGCACTCCCTCGGCACTGACCCTCCGACAGTGCGGCACTCCCTCGGCACTGACCCTCTGACAGTGCGGCGCTCCCTCGGCACTGACCCTCTGACAGTGCGGCACTCCCTCAGCACTGACCCTCTGACAGTGCGGCGCTCCCTCGGCACTGACCCTCTGACAGTGCGGCGCTCCCTCAGCACTGACCCTCTGACAGTGCGGCACTCCCTCGGCACTGACCCTCCGACAGTGCGGCACTCCCTCAGCACTGACCCTCCGACAGTGCGGCACTCCCTCGGCACTGACCCTCCGACAGTGCGGCACTCCCTCGGCACTGACCCTCTGACAGTGCGGCACTCTGTCAGTTCTGACCCTTTGATGATTGGTAGGGAACCCAAAAATACCTAATTTAGGAGCTTGGAATTTCGGATCTGCAGTTCCTAATAGGCATTGGGCTTTATTCACATGTGTGAGGTCTGGAGAATAGCCACACATGCATGGTTTATTGATTTCACACGTGTCAGTGGGAGATGGGTGCACTTGTGTTTTGTCCATGTTCATACATTTTTTATTCAATCACCTGATATGGGTGTTATTGTCTCGGACAGTATTTATTGCACATCCCTAATTGCCCTTGAGAAGATGGTGGTGAGCTGCCTTCTTGAAGTGCTGCAAGTGATGTAGGTACATCCACAGTGATGTTAGGAATAAATTTGACCCAGTGAAACTGAAGGAACAGTGATATATTTCCAAGTCAGGATGGTGTGTGGCTTGGAGAGGAATCTCCAGGTGGTGGTGTCCCCATGTTTTTGCTGCCCTTGTGGGTTTAGAAGATGCTGTCTAAGGAACCTTGATGAGTTCCTGCAGTGAATCTTGTAGATGGTACACACTGAACTGGATTAGCCATACAAATAATGTGGCTACCGGAGCAGATCAAAGGCTAGGAATGCTGTGGTGAGTACCTCACCTCCTGATTCCCCAAAGCTTGTCCATCATCTGGCTGAGGTGATTAAGAAGGCATTTGACATGCTTGCCTTCACCAGCTGGGGCATTGAGTCCAAGAGTTGAAAAATCACGTTGTAACTATATAAAATCTTGGTCACCATGCTACCAGAAGGATGTAGAAGTTTTGAAGAGAGTGCAAAAAACGTTCAGCAGGATGTTGCCTGGTCTTGAGGGAGTTGGTTATGAGGGGAGGTTGAATAAACTAGGATTGTTTTCACTCAAAAGATGGAGGCTGAGGGACGATCTGATAAAGGTCTACAAAATTATGAGAGGCACAGACAGGGTGGATAGTCAGAGGCTTTTTCCAAGGATGGAAGTTTCAATTACAAGGGGGCATAGGTTCAAGATAAGAGGGGAAAAGTTTGTGGGAGATGTGCGGGGAAAGTTTTTCACGCAGAGTGGTGGAAGCCTGGAACGCACTGAGAGAGGAGGTGGTGGAAACAGGCACATTAGCAACATTTATGAGGCATCTGGATGGGTACATGAATAGGGAGGGAATAGAGGGATACGGACAGAGTAAGTACTGAAGGTGTTTTTTTCAGTTTAATTAGGGCGTTATGGTTGGTGCAGGCTTGGAGCAAAGGGCCTGTTCCTGTGCTGTACTTTTCTTTGTTATCAACAAGGCAGCACGGTAGCACAGTGATTAGCACTGCTGCTTCACAGCTCCAGGGACTTGGGTTCAATTCCCAGCTCGGGTCACTGTCTGTATGGAGTTTGCACATTCTCCTCGTGTCTGCGTGGGTTTCCTCCCACATTCAAAAGGTGTGCAGATTAGGTTGATTGGCCATGCTAAAATTGCCCCTTAGTGTCCTGAGATGTGTAGGTTAGAGGGATTAGTGGGTATAATATGTAGGGATATGGGGGTAGGGCTTGGGTGGGATTCTGGTTGGTGCAGACTCGATGGGCCGAAGGGCTTCTTTCTGTACTGTAGGGTTTCTATGATTTCTATGATCTAAGGCACAAATCAGGAGTGTGATAGAATACTCCCCTGTTGCCTGGATGGGTGCAACTCAAAAAGCTCAACACCATCCAGGACAAAGCAGCCCCTCTTCCCTGGCATCCCACCCCTGGAAACATCCACCCCCTCCACCACTGGTGTGCGGTGACAGCTGTGTATACCATCTACAATACCTTGGAGGTTCTTGTTCTCTCGTTTGAGGGTCTCCAAGTGGTCTAGTGACTCCTCGTAGGCATTCTTCAGTTTAAAGAGCTCAGTGCTCAGACTCCGAGCTTCCTTTTGTGATGCCTCCAACTCAGCCTGCGCCTCCTCAAACTTCTGCTTCCAGTCAGCAATTGTCTTGTCGAAGTTGCGCTGCTTTTTGTCGAAAGCGAGAGCGGCTGAATTTGCTCTCTCCAGATCAATGGTCAGATCCTCAATTTCTGTCTGCAGACGATGCTTTGTCTTGTCCAGGGAGGAGCACTTGGCATTCACGGCTTCCACTGCCTCCTCTGCTTCCTGTAACCGGATGGCCAGCTTCTTCCTATTTGTAGACAATCACCAAAATTTGATTAGTTCCTGTTGTTTATTAAGAGGACATAAGCTGTAAATGGAACCATTTATCAATTCAGCCTTCAAACACTCCCAGGTACAGCACAGGGTTAGATACAAGTGAAGCTCCCTCTACACTGTCCCCCATCAAACACTCCCACGACAGGTACAGCACAGGGTTAGATACAGAGTAAAGCTCCCTCTACACTGTCCCCCATCAAACACTCCCAGGACAGTTACAGCACGGGGTTAGATACAGAGTAAAGCTCCCTCTACACTGTCCCCCATCAAACACCCCCAGGACAGGTACAGCACGGGGTTAGATACAGAGTAAAGCTCCCTCTACACTGTCCCCCATCAAACACTCCCAGGACAGTTACAGCACGGGGTTAGATACAGAGTAAAGCTCCCTCTACACTGTCCCCATCAAACACTCCCAGGACAGTTACAGCACGGGGTTAGATACAGAGTAAAGCTCCCTCTACACTGTCCCCCCATCAAACACTCCCAGGACAGGTACAGCACGGGGTTAGATACAGAGTAAAGCTCCCTCTACACTGTCCCCCATCAAACACTCCCAGGACAGGTACAGCACGGGGTTAGATACAGAGTAAAGCTCCCTCTACACTGTCCCCCCATCAAACACTCCCAGGACAGGTACAGCACGGAGTTAGATACAGAGTAAAGCTCCCACTACACTGTCCCCCCATCAAACACTCCCAGGACAGGTACAGCACAGGGTTAGATACAAGTGAAGCTCCCTCTACACTGTCCCCCATCAAACACTCCCAGGACACGTACAGCACGGGGTTAGACACAGAGTAAAGCTCCCTCTACACTGTCCCCATCAAACACTCCCAGGACAGGTACAGCACAGGGTTAGATACAAGTGAAGCTCCCTCTACACTGTCCCCCATCAAACACTCCCAGGACACGTACAGCACGGGGTTAGACATAGAGTAAAGCTCCCTCTACACTGTCCCCCCCATCAAACACTCCCAGGACAGGTACAGCACGGGGTTAGATACAGAGTAAAGCTCCCTCTACACTGTCCCCCCATCAAACACTCCCAGGACAGGTACAGCACGGGGTTAGATACAGAGTAAAGCTCCCTCTACACTGTCCCCCCATCAAACACTCCCAGGACAGGTACAGCACGGGGTTAGATACAGAGTAAAACACTCTCTACACTGTCCCCCCATCAAACACTCCCAGGACAGGTACAGCACGGGGTTAGATACAGAGTAAAGCTCCCTCTACACTGTCCCCCCATCAAACACTCCCAGGACAGGTACAGCACGGGGTTAGATACAGAGTAAAGCTCCCTCTACACTGTCCCCCCATCAAACACTCCCAGGACAGGTACAGCACGGGGTTAGATACAGAGTAAAACACTCTCTACACTGTCCCCATCAAACACTCCCAGGTACAGCACAGGGTTAGATCCAAGTGAAGCTCCCTCTACACTGTCCCCCATCAAACACTCTCAGGACACGTACAGCGCGGGGTTAGACACAGAGTAAAGCTCCCTCTACACTGTCCCCATCAAACACTCACAGGACAGGTACAGCACAGGGTTAGATACAAGTGAAGCTCCCTCTACACTGTCCCCCATCAAACACCCCCAGGACAGGTACAGCACGGGGTTAGACACAGAGTAAAGCTCCCTCTACACTGTCCCCCCCATCAAACACTCCCAGGACAGGTACAGCACGGGGTTAGATACAGAGTAAAGCTCCCTCTACACTGTCCCCCATCAAACACTCCCAGGACAGGTACAGCACGGGGTTAGATACAGAGTAAAGCTCCCTCTACACTGTCCCCCATCAAACACTCCCAGGACAGGTACAGCATGGGGTTAGATACAGAGTAAGTTCCCTCTACACTGTCCCCCCATCAAACACTCCCAGGACAGGTACAGCACGGGGTTAGATACAGAGTAAAGCTCCCTCTACACTGTCCCCATCAAACACTCCCAGGACAGGTACAGCACAGGGTTAGATACAGAGTAAAGCTCCCTCTACACTGTCCCCCCATCAAACACTCCCAGGACAGGTACAGCACGGGGTTAGATACAGAGTAAAACACTCTCTACACTGTCCCCATCAAACACTCCCAGGACAGGTACAGCACGGGGTTAGATACAGAATAAAGTTCCCTCTACACTGTCCCCCATCAAACACTCCCAGGACAAATACAGCACGGGGTTAGATACAGAGTAAAGCTCCCTCTACACTGTCCCCATCAAACACTCCCAGGAGAGGTACAGCACGGGGTTAGATACAGAGTAAAGCTCCCTCTACACTGTCCCCCCATCAAACACTCCCAGGACAGGTACAGCACGGGGTTAGATACAGAGTAAAGCTCCCTCTACACTGTCCCCCCATCAAACACTCCCAGGACAGGTACAGCACGGGGTTAGACATAGAGTAAAGCTCCCTCTACACTGTCCCCCCATCAAACACTCCCAGGAGAAATACAGCACGGGGTTAGATACAGAGTAAAGCTCCCTCTACACTGTCCCCCCATCAAACACTCCCAGGACAGGTACAGCACGGGGTTAGACACAGAGTAAAGCTCCCTCTACACTGTCCCCCCCATCAAACACTCCCAGGACAGGTACAGCACGGGGTTAGATACAGAGTAAAGCTCCCTCTACACTGTCCCCCATCAAACACTCCCAGGACAGGTACAGCACGGGGTTAGATACAGAGTAAAGCTCCCTCTACACTGTCCCCCATCAAACACTCCCAGGACAGGTACAGCATGGGGTTAGATACAGAGTAAGTTCCCTCTACACTGTCCCCCCATCAAACACTCCCAGGACAGGTACAGCACGGGGTTAGATACAGAGTAAAGCTCCCTCTACACTGTCCCCATCAAACACTCCCAGGACAGGTACAGCACAGGGTTAGATACAGAGTAAAGCTCCCTCTACACTGTCCCCATCAAACACTCCCAGGACAGGTACAGCACGGGGTTAGATACAGAGTAAAGCTCCCTCTACACTGTCCCCCCATCAAACACTCCCAGGACAGGTACAGCACGGGGTTAGATACAGAGTAAAGCTCCCTCTACACTGTCCCCCCATCAAACACTCCCAGGATAGGTACAGCACAGGGTAAGATACAGAATAAAGTTCCCTCTACACTGTCCCCATCAAACACTCCCAGGACAGGTACAGCACGGGGTTAGATACAGACTAAAGCTCCCTCTACACTGTCCCCCCATCAAACACTCCCAGGACAGGTACAGCACGGGGTTAGATACAGAGTAAAGCTCCCTCTACACTGTCCCCCCATCAAACACTCCCAGGACAGGTACAGCACGGGGTTAGATACAGAGTAAAGCTCCCACTACACTTTCCCCCCATCAAACACTCCCAGGACAGGTACAGCAGAGGGTTAGATACAGAGTAAAGCTCCCTCTACACTGTCCCCATCAAACACTCCCAGGTACAGCACAGGGTTAGATACAAGTGAAGCTCCCTCTACACTGTCCCCCATCAAACACTCCCAGGACAGGTACAGCATGGGGTTAGATACAGAGTAAAGCTCCCTCTACACTGTCCCCCCATCAAACACTCCCAGGACAGGTACAGCACGGGGTTAGATACAGAGTAAAGCTCCCTCTACACTGTCCCCCCATCAAACACTCCCAGGACAGGTACAGCACGGGGTTAGATACAGAGTAAAACACTCTCTACACTGTCCCCCCATCAAACACTCCCAGGACAGGTACAGCACGGGATTAGATACAGAATAAAGCTCCCTCTACACTGTCCCCATCAAACACTCCCAGGACAGGTACAGCACGGGGTTAGATACAGAGTAAAGCTCCCTCTACACTGTCCCAGCTGCGAGATATGGTCACCAGGTTTAAGGGCAGATCATTGTAAGAGGCGCAAAGAAAGCCAGTGATTTTGACAGTACCTTTGGCAGGACATTGATCTGAGAAATATGAATTTATTCTAATATCAGATATATTACTATTGGAGAAATTGCAGAGGAAGTTTAATAGAATATTAACCAAGGCGATGGACTTCCATTCCATCAAATGGCAATGGGATTATTCCCCTTCGGGTAGAGATGGTTAAGAAGAGATTTTATTGAGATATTCAGAATCATGAAGGGTAGTAAGGTTGTGGAATGCCCTGCCTGCAGCAGGTGTGGACTCGCCAACTTTAAGGGTGTTCAAATGGTCAGTGGGTAGGCATATGGATAACATTGGAATAGTTTAGGTTAGAGGGTCATTAGATTAGTTCCACTGGTCGGTGCAACATTGAGGGCTGAAGGGCCTGTACTGCGGTGGAATGTTCTATGTTCTATATGTTCTATGAATTGAGTGTAAATCAGGTGAAACTTGTCAGTGATGGAGGATCAGTAACAGAGAAAACAGGAAGAGTGGGGAGGTAATGAGAATTTCACAGTGAGGTGTGATCTGAAAGACAGGAAGGTAGATTCAATAATGATTGGATAAACACATAGAGAGGGAAACTGACAGCAATGTGTGCAAAAAACAGGAGTGGGACTAATTTTGTATATATGTCAGCTTTTATAAAGAGCTATGATGGGCCAAATGACCTCATTCTGTGCTTCTTTATTTTATTCACAGGATGTGAGCTGACTAGGTCAGCATTTATTGTCCATTCCTAATTGCCCCTTAGGAAGTGATTGTGAGCTGTCTGCTACCACTATGTGCCACCTCTACTGGGTCTGTCGTGCCGGTGGAACAGGATATATCCAGGGATAGTAATGGTGGTGTCTGGGGTGTTACCTTTAAGCTATGATTCTGTGAGAATGACTATGTCAGGCTGTTGCTTGTCTGGTCTGAGATTCAGCTCTCCCAGGTTTGGCACAACCCCCCAGTTCCAGTGCCTTGGTCGATGGCAGGTTGTAGGATTGCTAGAACTGGACTGTTTCCTGTGACAAGGTGAATGTTGGCTAGTCTGTCTGGCCTTGTAGAAGTTTGATAAACTGAGTGACTTGCTTGGCCATTTCACAGGCCAGATAAGAGTCAACCACATTGTTGTGCCTCTGGAGTCACATGTAGGCCAGACTGGGTAAGGATGGCAGATTTCCTTATGGGATGTGTTTTATGACAATCAACAATCGTTTTGTGGCCACCATTAGATTAGCTTTTAATTCCAGTTTTAATAACTGCATTTAAATTGTGGTGGGATTTGTAGCCTTATCCACAGATCATTACCCGAACCCTAGCTTACTCATCCAGTTAAATGACCACTGTATCACCAGGTCATGAACGGACTGAGACTGGAGGGATACAAACGAATGGTCTAGTTGGACCAATAAGTGGCGCAGGCTTGGCGGGCCGAAGGGCCTGTTTCCTGTGCTGTACTGTTCTTTGTTTATCAAAGACGTCGCCATAACAACTGGGCCTCAGTGAGGACGAACAATCTATAGTGATCAATGTTAATGATTGTTCCTGTACATACTTGGCCTCTTCCAGTTCCTCTGTTCTCTGAATTGCGTCGGTTTCATATTTGTTACGCCACTGTGCCACCTCAGCATTGGCCTTGGACAGCGCCCTCTGAAGTTCCGCCTTTGCTTCCTGTTCTTCCTCATACTGTTCTCTCAGGAGGTCACAGTCATGGCGGGAAGCGTGCAGCGCATGAGCCAGAGCATTCTTGGACTTTAATGTAAACACAAACAGAATTAAAGATGGCGGCTGTTCTCCAGTTACTGACCTGTCCAAGCTGAGTGGCCTTGAACCAATAGCTTCATGCCAATGTCACTAGTGAACTGGTCCAAGTCTCAGAGATCAGGAAGGAGGACCATGTACATGTGGACTAGATGTTTCAGCAGTGACTCATTACAGCTGTGGAGCAGAGTTCCCACCCTTGCGATATCTGCCTGATGTGAAGGTGTTTAGATCGTTGATGAGGATGAAACATGGTCAGAATTTGCCTTAATGCTCATGTTGCAGGAGACCCAAACAACAGTCGCTCCTTGGACAAGGTTCCAAAAGCTGCCAGCTTCTGGAACTTTACCCCAGCACAGAATGGAGGGGGAAATTTGAAGAGATCTCCAAACACCCCCTTCCACTTAAAACTGTACATTCAAAACTGTCAGGTGCTCAATTTCTAAGCAGCAATTCTCCAGAATTTTCCAACAGTCAATCTGCACCAACATTCCTCACCTTCAGCTTCCTTCCCAATGAAATACCTACCGTCATCTACTCCAGCCACTTCCTGACACACTCCTTTCCATCACTCCCAAATGAAAGGCCAAATATCTGTTCATGTCTAATATTTACTAACCTTTTACACAAAATTAGAGAGATGGGATTGGGGGAGGGATTATACCGGTTTGGATTGAGCAGAAAGTAAGAATAAAGGGATCATTCTCGGGGTGGCAGTTTGTTCCTGGTGCCCTACCACGGGGACTGGTGCGCCACCCCCAGCTGTTCACCATCTACATCAGTGATTCAAATGTGGAACGTAACATTTTCATATTTGCTGATCTCACAAAACTAGCTGGGAATTTGAGATGTGAGGAAGCTGCAAGAAGGCTTCAAGAAGGTTTAGACAGAAAAAGTAAATGGAATCTATTGTCAATAAGTGTGCAGTCATTCACGTTGTTGAAAAAACAAAAAGGCAGAATATCTCACCAATGGTGAATCTCTGGAATTCCATTCCAAAGGATGGAATGTCAATCATTGAACATGTTCAAGACAAAAATGGATAGATTTCTGGATATTATTAACATTATGGGATATGGAGAAAGTGGTTCTGAGGGACATGATGAGGTAATGATTTCATTGTATGGTGGAACAGTCTGGATGGGCTGAATGGCATATTCCTTCTAAGTTTGTGTGTTCCTAGCTGTTCATCATTAAATCTGGCTGGAACACACTTAGTCGTGCCATGCTTTGCCAAACCACCGACTATATCAGGATCATTCTAAAGAGTAAAAGACTCCATTTCCTTCAACCCTCGGCCACAGTTCCTCCATCTCACCTTAAATATCATTGCATGGATCTCTTGGCCATGGTGATTGAGACCATCCACTCCATTGGTATTGTCATTTTTCTTTGCCCTGATGATATCTAAAAGCTGCCCCTCAGTGTCATCATCCTACAATTGTGTTAGTTTTCACATGTTGACTGGCAACACCCACCCAGCTTTACCTCAGGCCCATCCCTCCCAGTGTCTCTAAATTACCAGACAAGTTATCCAACTTCCAGCACTGAATAAGGAGAAATGTGCTGAGTCTGAGTAGAGACTCAGTTCCTCAGGTAACAACTCCATTCCTCTCCCTGGTCTCAGCCTGTTTTCAACCCCTTCCAACCCCATTTCCTCTCCATCACCAACACCACCTCCTTCTAGCTCCTCCACCCCCATCCCCACCTCATTTCACCCCCACATCCCACTTCCCATCATCTTTGTGCACACTGATTTCTGTCTAAGCAATGCCCTCATTCCTCCCTCCTCCTCCTCCCTATCTCTTTAATCTCCTCCAGTCTCACAACCTCCCAAAACTCGCTTCCTCTGCCCTCTTGTCAATCCCCTAATCCATTTGCTCCACCAATAGTGGTTGTGTCTTCAGCTACCTGAGCCTTAAACTCACAGTCATAGAATTCTATGGAGGCCATTTGGCCCATCGAGTGTGCTCCGACTACAATCCCAACTAGGCTCTAGCCCCATAACCCCATGCATTTACCCTAGCTAGTCACCCTGACACTAAGGGGCAATTTAGTATGGCCAATCCACCCAAACCTGGGAGGAAACCAGAGCACCCGGAGGAAACCCACACAGATACGAGGAGAACATGCAGACTCCGTACAGACAGTAACCCAAGCCAGAAATCGAACTGGGTCCCTAGTGCTGTGAGGCAACAGTGTTAACCACTGTGACACCACAATGAACTATAATATTTTAATTTTCTTATGAATTTACCTTCTGGAGTTGATCAGTAAGTCATTCCTACCACCATAGAACATAGAACATAACAGCGCAGAACAGGCCCTTCGGCCCACGATGTTGCGCCGACCAGTTAAAAAACAATGACCCACTAACCTAAACCGATCCCTTTTCGTCCATAAACCTATCCACGGATCTCTTAAACGCCCCCAAACTAGGCGCATTTACAACTGCAGCAGGCAGGGCATTCCAATCCCTCACCACCCTCTGGGTAAAGAACCTACCCCTGACATCCGTCCTATAACTACCACCCCTTAATTTAAAGCCATGCCCCCTCGTGCTAGCTTTCTCCATCCGAGGAAAAAGGCTATCACTATCCACCCTATCTAAACCTCTAAACATCTTATATGTTTCAATAAGATCCCCTCTTAGCCGCCTTCTTTCCAGCGAAAACAACCCCAAATCCCTCAGTCTCTCCTCATAGGACCTCCCCTCCATACCAGGCAACATCCTGGTAAACCTCCTCTGCACCCTCTCCAAAGCCTCCACGTCCTTCCTGTAATGTGGGGACCAGAACTGCACACAGTACTCCAAGTGCGGCCGCACCAGAGTTGTGTACAGTTGCAACATGACGCTGTGACTCCTAAATTCAATCCCCCTACCAATAAATGCCAAGACACCGTATGCCTTCTTAACAACCTTATCTACTTGATTCCCAACTTTCAGGGATCTATGTACACATACACCTAGATCCCTCTGTTCATCCACACTATTCAAAGTCCTCCCGTTAGCCCTATACTCAACACATCTGTTATTCCTACCAAAGTGAATTACCTCACACTTCTCCGCATTAAACTCCATCTGCCACCTCTCGGCCCAGCTCTGCAACCTGTCTAAGTCTCCCTGCAAACTTCGACACCCTTCCTCACAATCTACCACACCTCCGACTTTGGTGTCATCAGCAAATTTACTAATCCACCCAACTATACCCTCATCCAGATCATTAATAAAAATTACAAACAGCAGTGGCCCCAAAACAGATCCCTGAGGCACACCACTCGTAACCGAACTCCATGACGAATATTTACCATCAACCACCACCCTCTGTCTCCTATCTGCTAGCCAATTCCTGATCCAATTTCCTAGACTACCCTCACTCCCATACATCTGCATTTTCTGCAGAAGCCTACCATGGTGAACCTTATCAAACGCCTTACTAAAATCCATATATACCACGTCAACTGCCTTACCCCCATCCACCTCTTTGGTCACTTTCTCAAAAAACTCAATAAGGTCAGTAAGGCACGACCTACCCGCTACAAAACCATGCTGACTATCTCCAATCAATTCATTACTCTCCAAATAACTATAAATCCTATCCCTAATAATTTTTTCTAAAACCTTGCCCACAACAGAAGTGAGACTCACCGGTCTATAATTCCCGGGGAAGTCTCTGTTCCCCTTCTTAAACAATGGGACAACATTCGCTATCCTCCAATCTTCCGGTACTATACCAGAGACCAACGACGACCTGAAGATCAGAGCCAGAGGCCCTGCAATCACCTCTCTTGCCTCCCAGAGAATCCTAGGGTAAATCCCATCCGGACCAGGGGACTTATCTATTTTCAAACCCTCTAGAATATCCAGCACATCCCCCTTATCAACTGCAATACTGTCTATTTTACACCCCTGCAACCCAGTGTTCTCCTCAGCTATATTCATGTCCCCCTGCGTGAACACCGAAGAGAAATATTGGTTCAATGCCTCTCCAATCTCTTCCGGTTCCACACACAACTTCCCTCTACTGTCTGTAACTGGCCCTAACTTGCCCTAACCAACCTTCTGTTCTTGACATACCTATAGAACGCCTTAGGATTCTCCTTAATCCTATCAGCCAAAGTCTTCTCATGTCCTCTTTTAGCCCTTCTTAACTCACTCTTCAACTCCCTCCTAGCCAATCTAAAGTTTTCTAGTGCACTACCTGAGCCCTCAAGCCTCATCCGAACATAAGCCTCCTTTTTCTTTTTAACCAACGAATCAACTTTTTTAGTGCACCATGGTTCCCTAGATCTACCAATTCCTCCTTGCCTGACAGGGACATACCTATCACGGACTCGCAGTAGCTGCTCCTTGAAAAAACTCCACATTTCGGACGTTCCCAGTCCCTGTAATCTCCTAGTCCAACCTATGCTTCCTAATTCTCTCCTAATAGCCTCATAATTACCCTTCCCCCAGCTAAAACTACTGACCCGAGGTTCATGCCTATCCCTTTCCATCACTAAGGTGAACGTAACCGAATTGTGATCACTATCACCAAAATGCACACTAACTTCCAAGTCTAACACCTGGTCTGGCTCATTTCCCAACACCAAATCCAATATAGCCTCACCTCTAGTTGGCCTATCTACATACTGAGTCAAAAAACCTTCCTGCACGCTTTGTACAAAAACTGACCTCTCTAACGAGCTAGAGCTATAGCAATTCCAATCAATATTAGTAAAGTTAAAGTCCCAATCAATATTAGTAAAGTTAAAGTCCCATGTGACTCCCAGCCCTGTCCGGAGTTAGCTGATCTACACATAAGAGCATAAGAAATAGGAGCAGGAGTAGGCCATCTAGCCCTTCGAGCCTGCCCCGCCATTCAATAAGATCATGGCTGATCTGTTAGTGGTTCAGTTCCACTGACCCGCCTGTTCCCCATACCCCTTCATTCCCTTATCGATCAGAAATCTGTCTATCTATGACTTAAACATATTCAGCGAGGTAGCCTCCACTGCTTCAATGGGCAGAGAATTTTAGAGATTCACTACCCTCTGAGAGAAGAAGTTCCTCCTCAACTCTGTTCTAAATTGACTCCCCTTTATTTTGAGGCTGTGCCCTCTAGTTCTTGTTTCCTTTCTAAGTGGAAAGAATCTCTCTGCCTCTACCCTATCTAGCCGCTTCATTATCTTATATGTCTCTATAAGATCCCCCCTCAGCCTTCTAAACTCCAAGTGTAGGCTCAATCTACTCAATCTTTCCTCATAAGCTAACTCCCTCATCCCTGGAATCAACCTGGTGAACCTTCTCTGTACTCCCTCCAAGGCCAGTATATCCGTTTGTAAATAAGGGGACCAAAACTGCACACAGTACTCTAGTTGCAGCCTCACCAGTACCCTGTACAGTTGCAGCAAAACCTCCCTGCTTTTATACTCCATCCCCCTCATGATAAAGGCCAACATTCCATTTACATAAGAACATAAGAAATAGGAGCAGGAGTAGGCCATCTAGCCCTTCGAGCCTGCCCCGCCATTCAATAAGATCATGGCTGATCTGAAGTGGATCAGTTCCTCTTTCCCGCTTTCTCCCCATAACCCTTAATTCCCTTGTCTGTCTGTTTGCCTTCTTGATCACCTGCTGCACCTGCAAACTGGGTTTGTGTGATTCATGTGCAAGGACTCCCAGGTCCCTCTGCACAGTAGCATGTTGTAATTTTTCACCATTTAAATAATAATCCATTTTACTAGTATTCCTTCCAAAGTGGATAACCTCACACTTGCCAATGTTATATTCCATCTGCCAGGTCCTCACCCACTCACTGAGCCCATCCAAATCTCTCTGCAGACTTTCCGCATCCTCCACACAATTCGTTTTCCCACTCATCTTTGTGTCAACAGCAAACTTTGCTACCCTACTCTCAGCCCCCTCCTCCAGTCTTTGTGGTATAAAGGGGTAAAAATCAGCCAGGTTTTCTTTTTTCTTAATTCATTCATGGGACATGGGCATCACTGGCAAGCCAGTATTTATTGTCCATCCCCTGTTACCTTTGGAGGACAGTTGAGAGCCAATCACATTGCTGTGGCTCTGAGATCACATGTAGGCCAGATCAGGTAAAGATGGCAGGTTTCCTTTCCTAAAGAACATTAGTGAATCAGATGGGTTTTTCCAACAATCGACAATGGCTTTATGGTTATCAGTAGATTCTTAATTCCAGATGTTTCTTATCAAATTCAAATCCCACCAGCTGCCATGGTGGGATTCGAACCCAGGTCCTCAGAACGTTTGCTGAGTTTTTGGATTAATAGTTTAGCGATAATACCAGTAGACCCTCTCCTCCTCTGCCTCTATCTTGCTCTCATCCCTTAAAATGCATCTTAAAACACATTTCTTTGACCAAGCTTTTGGCCACCTGACCCAGTCTCCAGCTTCAAGACCATTTTCTCTGGTTCTGCTCCTGTGACCTTTGTCTATAGAAACATAGAAAATAGGAGCAGGAGCAGGCCATTCAGCCCTTCGAGCCATCCCATCATGATACATGTCTGAGGTAAGAGATGATGAAGTCACTCACTTTGGTCTCTTCCTCCAACTGTCTCCTCAACTCCTCGATACTTTGTGTGAAGGAAACCTTTCCACGGCTTAGTTGGTTAATGAGAGCTTCTTTCTCCTCCATTTGTCTGCTGAACTCCCCTGATGGTTTTCAAGGAATAATCTTAGAAACTCTTAAACATACAAAAAAATCAGCTGACTAAAAGTGAAAGAGGTGCTGGTTAGATGCATTGGCCATGTCAAATTCTCCCTCGGTGAACCCAAACAGGTGCCAGAGTGCGGCGATTAGTGGATTTTCACAGTAACTTCATTGCAGTGTTAATGTAAGCCCACTTGCGATACATAAATAAACTTTAAACCTCAATTAAAATTTTAAACTCCCTTTACTTTTTCTGGCCTTTTCCGATGCCACCATCTTTTGCTGGGACACGTTTCTATATATGTCGTCAGGACTCTGGTATCTCCACAAGTCAACACTCGAACCTCCCTGGAGGTGGTTTATCATTCATAACTCTACTCCCATCCCTCCCCTACCCTCCAGCACTGTCTGCACCAGAACCCATCATATTCACCCTGGGGGAAGTGAGCTGTTTAATATTGCCATGTTCATCACCTTCCAGCTCCCACTCCCCACCCCCACAAAGTTCCAGCTCACAGCCACTCCATCTACCTCACCCCCCTCTCCCCGACGTCTGTTGCCCCCATCTTGCTAGTCCCCCCAGTTGCCCATTTTAACGGTTTCTCTGATCCAAGCTAGAGCGAAGACCAACATTTAAATCTGTTGATCAGATACGTGGATATTGCTGGGAACTAAATGTGAGTCTGGCCAGGCTGGGGATTTTTCCTCAGGGTAACTGGATGTGAAGCAGAATCCGGGCTGGATGGGTTATCCTGAGAACCATCCTTTCCATCACTGGCACCCATTTCCAATTGCTCTGTGCCCCCTCCCCACCACCCCCTCCCCAGCACCCCGCCCCCAGTGCCCCCTTCTCAGCACCCCCTCCTCAGTGCCCCCTCTTCAGTGCCCCCCTTCTCAATGCCTGCTCCTCATTGCCTGTCCCTCAGTGCCCCCTCACCAATGCCCCCTCCTCAGCGCCCCCTCCTCACTGTCCCCTCCCCAGTGCCCCTTCCTCAGCACCCCCTCCTCACTGCCCCCTCCTCACTGCCTCATTTGCCTATTTACAAAGTCAGCCAGACCACCTTCCTCTACACATGGGCTCCTTCATGCTTTCTATCTTCATCTTAAATACTCCAGCCCTTGTGTTCCCCATCCCCACACTAACAGAGTGCCGGGGGGTGGCGGGCATATCTCGTGAAAAACTGCAGCAGGCGACGGTGCAGAGGGACCTCGGGGTCCTTGTGCATGAGTCGCAAAAACCCAGCCTGCAGGTGCAGCAGGTGGTCAGGAAGGCGAATGGGATGCTGGCCTTCATAGCGAGGGGGATTGAATATAAAAGTAGGGAGGTCTTGCTGCAGCTGTATAGGGCATTGGTGAGGCCGCAGCTGGAGTACTGTGTGCAGTTTTGGGCGCCGCACCTGCGCAAAGATATTTTGGCCTTGGAGGGAGTGCAGAGGAGGTTTACTAGGCTGATACCGGAGTTGAGGGGGTTGAGCTATGAGGAGAGGCTGAATAAATTAGGCTTGTACTCGTTAGAGTTTAGAAGAATGAGGGGAGATCTCATTGAGACGTATAAGATGATGAATGGGATGGATAGGATAGAGGTGGAGAGACTCTTCCCGCTCAAAAAAGACAGTAGGACTAGGGGGCACAGCCTCAAGATAAAGGGGGGGCGGTTTAGAACGGAGTTGAGGAGGAACTTCTTCACTCAAAGGGTGGTGAATCTCTGGAATTCTCTGCCCGTTGAAGTGGTGGAGGCTGCCTCGCTCAATATTTTTAAGATGCGGGTTGATGGGTTTTTGATAAGAGAGGGGATTAAGGGTTATGGGGAGAGGGCGGGAAAGTGGAACTGAGCCACGACAGATCAGCCATGATCTTATTGAATGGCGGGGCAGGCTCGAAGGGCTAGATGGCCTACTCCTGCTCCTATTTCTTATGTTCTTATGTTCTTATCCCCTAGCCCACACAACTCTGCCCCCCCCAGATCATTTCCACCCCCCCCCCCGATGCTGCCCCCTCAGACCCTGCCCCCCCCAGACCCTGCCCCCCCCCCTCCCCCCGACTCTGCTCACCCAGGCACACCCCCCACCCCCATTGGCACTCACCGTTCTGACTCTGCAGCTTTGCTTTGTGTGATGCCAAGTCTGCCACTTGCCGCTGAAGTTCTCCAACTTTGGTATTTGCTTCATTCAGCTGATCTTCATAAGTTCTGCACATTTTCTCAGAATTAGCCTGGAACATGTAGAAGACCAAATTCAATCATTTATTCTTCACAATCTTTCAAACCACGGAGAGATTGTTCAGGAATAGATAGACTCTGTCCCTCTGGAAATCTCTCTCCCTGCAGTATCCCTGATTGGAATTCTGGATCCTGTCCGTAGTGACCTCCAGGTCAGTGGAAGGTTCCTCTTTCCCTTGGCGTCTCCACCCAGGATCTGCTCCCAGGTTCCTGGAATATCAGCCAATGGGAACAGCTTTCCTCTTTGCTCAATCTAAGCTTGTCTTGCCAACTCGATCCCTGTCCCACGATCTTCCTCCTTCAATCCCACTCCCTCGATCCCCCTCCCTCGATCCCCTTCCCTCAATCCCCCTCCCTCGATCCCCCTCCCTTGATCCCCCTCCCTTGATAGAACATAGAAAAACTACAGCACAAACAGGCCCTTTGGCCCACAAGTTGCGCCGAACATATCCCTACCTACTAGGCTTATCTATAACTCTCTATCTTACTAAGTCCCATGTACTTATCCAAAAGTCTCTTAAAACACTCTATTGAATCCGCCTCCACCATCACCTCTGGCAGCCCATTCCACGCACCCACCACCCTCTGAGTGAAAAACTTACCCCTGACATCTCCTCTGTACCTACTCCCCAGCACCTTAAACCTGTGTCCTCTCATAGCAACCATTTCAGCCCTGGGAAATAGCCTCCGAGAATCCACTCGATCAATACCTCTCAACATCTTATAAACCTCTATCAGGTCACCCCTCATCCTTCGTGTCTCTAAGGAACCTAACAAACTCCTCCCCATCTAAACCCCTTACTCTAGGGAGATTCCAATCGATATTTGGGAAATTAAAGTCTCCCATCACAACAACTCTGTTATTATTACATCTCTCCAGGATCTGTTTCCCTATCTGCTCCTCAACATCCCTGTTACTATTGAGCTGCCTATAGAAAACACCCAGTAAAGTTATTGACCTCTTCCTGTTCCGAACCTCCACCCACAGGGGAAACCTAATAGAGGTGTATAAAATGATGAAGGATATAGATAGGGTGAACAGTGGGAAGCTTTTTCCCAGGTTGGAGGTGACGA